>NC_136265.1:14279934-14284934 GCF_964187855.1 Myxine glutinosa
GAAATGAATAAGTACTTAATCAATCGATTATAATTAAGTAATTCATAAACTAATTGATTAATCAAAAAACAATCGTCTGATTGATTAATCAAACTGTATCACGTAACTTATGACGTCATAATCATTAAAATATTCTACAGGAGGAGGCGCTCCTATGGTACAAATTCCGTGTCAATCGGACTATCAGTTGCAGAGGATTTTGTTTTCCATGCTGATCAGATCAAGCGTTGTACTTGTTGAATTATGACGTCATAATGAAGGCACCGATGACATCATCATCAACATATCTTACTCCCCATAGGGAGTACTTGACAATGAGCCTTATTTAAACTTTTTCCATTGAGCAGTTTGGGAGATATCGAGGTGTAACGTATTTCCAAGATGGCGTCCGTACAACGTGACCTATGACGTCATTATTATGAATTTTAAAAATTCTACAGGTGGAGGCGGAGGCGCTCCTATGGTACAATTTCGTGTTAATCGGACCAACGGTTGCCGAGAAAATTAATTTTAAAAATGCAGACACGCCACACGTTACCAACCGAATGCCTAACCCCGATTTTCGCTTTGCGAGAGCAGGGTAATAAGAACAAAGCCGTTGAATTAACACCACGTGGGTTGACTCAGCCTGTCATCCTTCCGAGATCGGGAAGATTAATACCAGATGACTGGTTATTGGGAGGCATTGCATCAGCAATAACCATCCCACAAGAAAATGATGCAACCAGCAGCTCCATCACTCAATGGTGAAGAATCACTGTAAAAACAATTTCTCGTATCCAGATTCGGATCTTCACCAAAATCTAATCAATACATCCTTGTCACGCACCCAACATTCCCACCAAATTTCGTCCGAATCCGTCCATAACCTTTTTTTATATCCTGTTCAAGGACAGACAGTCAAACAAGAAAGAAGTCGTGCAGAGCATGATCCTTAAAACGAATCTGACCTTAAAAATAATTGGTGGTTGAATTCAGTTGCCAGATATGTAAATCTTCTTCAAATTTCAAGTCAATGGGATGAAAATTGAGGAAAATTGTGGAAAATTGAGGATTTTAGAAATTCGGCCTATGTTGTTGATCTGTGGCCTATGTTGACCTTAAAAATAATTGGTGGTTGAATTCAGTTGCCTGATATGTAAATCATCTTCAAATTTCAAGTCAATCGGATGAAAATTGAGGATTTTATGAAAATTGAGGAAAATTGTGGAAACTTGAGGATTTTAGAAATTCGGCCTATGTTGTTGATCTGTGGCCTATGTTGACCTCAAAAATAATTGGTGGTTGAATTGAGTTGCCTGATATGTAAATCATCTTCAAATTTCAAGTCAATCGGATGAAAATTGAGGATTTAATGAAAATTGAGGAAAATTGTGGAAACTTGAGGATTTTAGAAATTCGGCCTATGTTGTTGATATGTGGCCTATGTTGACCTCAAAAATAATTGGTGGTTGAATTGAGTTGCCTGATATGTAAATCATCTTCAAATTTCAAGTCAATCGGATGAAAATTGAGGATTTAATGAAAATTGAGGAAAATTGAGGATTTTAGAAATTCGGCCTGTTGTTTATCTGTGGCCTATGTTGACCTTAAAAATAATTGGTGGTTGAATTCAGTGGCCTGATATGTAAATCATCTTCAAATTTCAAGTCAATCGGATGAAAATTGAGGATTTAATGAAAATTGAGGAAAATTGTGGAAAATTGAGGATTTTAGAAATTCGGCCTATGTTGTTGATCTGTGGCCTATGTTGACCTTAAAAAGAATTGGTGGTTGAATTCAGTGGCCTGATATGTAAATCATCTTCAAATTTCAAGTCAATCGGATGAAAATTGAGGAAAATTGAGGATTTTAGAAATTCGGCCTATGTTGTTTATCTGTGGCCTATGTTGACCTTAAAAATAATTGGTGGTTGAATTCAATGGCCTGATATGTAAATCTTCTTCAAATTTCAAGTCAATCGGATGAAAATTGAGGATTTTATGAAAATTGAGGAAAATTGTGGAAAATTGAGGATTTTAGAAATTCGGCCTATGTTGTTGATATGTGGCCTATGTTGACCTCAAGAATAATTGGTGGTTGAATTCAGTGGCCTGATATGTAAATCATCTTCAAATTTCAAGTCAATCGGATGAAAATTGAGGATTTTATGAAAATTGAGGAAAATTGAGGATTTTAGAAATTCGGCCTATGTTGTTTATTTGTGGCCTATGTTGACCTCAAAAATAATTGGTGGTTGCATTCATTGGTCTGATATGTAAATCATCTTCAAATTTCAAGTCAATCGGATGAAAATTGAGGATTTTATGAAAATTGAGGAAAATTGAGGATTTTAGAAATTCGGCCTATGTTGTTTATCTGTGGCCTATGTTGACCATAAAAATAATTGGTGGTTGAATTCAATGGCCTGATATGTAAATCTTCTTCAAATTTCAAGTCAATCGGATGAAAATTGAGGATTTTATGAAAATTGAGGAAAATTGTGGAAAATTGAGGATTTTAGAAATTCGGCCTATGTTGTTGATATGTGGCCTATGTTGACCTCAAGAATAATTGGTGGTTGAATTCAGTGGCCTGATATGTAAATCATCTTCAAATTTCAAGTCAATCGGATGAAAATTGAGGATTTTATGAAAATTGAGGAAAATTGAGGATTTTAGAAATTCGGCCTATGTTGTTTATTTGTGGCCTATGTTGACCTCAAAAATAATTGGTGGTTGAATTCAGTGGCCTGATATGTAAATCATCTTCAAATTTCAAGTCAATCGGATGAAAATTGAGGATTTTATGAAAATTGAGGAAAATTGAGGATTTTAGAAATTCGGCCTATGTTGTTTATTTGTGGCCTATGTTGACCTCAAAAATAATTGGTGGTTGCATTCATTGGTCTGATATGTAAATCATCTTCAAATTTCAAGTCAATCGGATGAAAATTGAGGAAAATTGAGGATTTTAGAAAATTCGGCCTATGTTGTTTATCTGTGGCCTATGTTGACCTTAAAAATAATTGGTGGTTGAATTCAATGGCCTGATATGTAAATCTTCTTCAAATTTCAAGTCAATCGGATGAAAATTGAGGATTTTATGAAAATTGAGGAAAATTGTGGAAAATTGAGGATTTTAGAAATTCGGCCTATGTTGTTGATATGTGGCCTATGTTGACCTCAAAAATAATTGGTGGTTGAATTCAGTTGCCTGATATGTAAATCATCTTCAAATTTCAAGTCAATCGGATGAAAATTGAGGATTTTATGAAAATTGAGGAAAATTGAGGATTTTAGAAATTCGGCCTATGTTGTTTATTTGTGGCCTATGTTGACCTCAAAAATAATTGGTGGTTGCATTCATTGGTCTGATATGTAAATCATCTTCAAATTTCAAGTCAATCGGATGAAAATTGAGGATTTTATGAAAATTGAGGAAAATTGAGGATTTTAGAAATTCAGCCTATGTTGTTTATTTGTGGCCTATGTTGACCTCAAAAATAATTGGTGGTTGCATTCATTGGTCTGATATGTAAATCATCTTCAAATTTCAAGTCAATCGGATGAAAATTGAGGATTTTATGAAAATTGAGGAAAATTGAGGATTTTAGAAATTCGGCCTATGTTGTTTATTTGTGGCCTATGTTGACCTCAAAAATAATTGGTGGTTGCATTCATTGGTCTGATATGTAAATCATCTTCAAATTTCAAGTCAATCGGATGAAAATTGAGGATTTTATGAAAATTGAGGAAAATTGAGGATTTTAGAAATTCAGCCTATGCCTTCCGTTTGACCATTAAACCTCAAAAATAATTGCTGGTTGAATTGAGTGACATGGCATGCAAATCATTTTCAAATTTCAAGTAAATCACATGAAAATTGATGATTTTAGAAATTTCACCCAAGTTGTTGATCTGTGACCGATGTTTACCTCAAAAATAAATTGGTGGTTGAATTCAGTCACCTGATTTGCAAATCTTCTTCAAATTTCAAATGCGATGGAAATTGGTGATTGTAGAAATGTCACCCAAGTTGTTGACTTGTGGCCTATGTTGACCTCAAAAATTATGGGTGGTTGAATTCATTGACCTGATATGCATATGCAAATCCTCTTTATATTTCAAGTCAATCAGATAAATATTGATGATTTTAGAAATCTGGCCTATGTTGTTGATCGGTGGCCCACGTAGACCTAAAAAACGAATTGGTTTTTGAATTCAGTTACCTGATTTGCAAATCTTCCTCAAACGTCAAGTAAATCATTTGGAAATTGATGATTGTAGAAATGTCACCTAAGTTGTTGACCTCAAATAATTGGTAGTTGAATTCAGTGACCTGACATGCAAATCCTCTTCAAATTTCAAGTCAATCAGATGACCTGATTGAAAAATTGAGGATTTTAAGAATTTGAAATAGTGGTTGACCTTTGGCCTATGTTGACCTTTTGACCTTTTAACCTAAAAAATAAATGGGATTCTGTCGAACTACCAACTCTACGATTTGCTGAAGTTTCGTGAAGATCGGTTTAAAATTCTGACCTGTATGCAAGTATAAGTGTGCGGACATACAAACACAAACACACACACAAACAAACACACAAATGAAAAATCACTCATAGAGCGACACTTGGCAAAACAGAACAAAGTAGCATGGCACTCAGTGGAGCATCCTTTTGACCTCAAAAATAATTAGTGCTTGAATTCAGTGACCTGATATGCAAATCATCTTCAAACTTTAAGTTAATCTGATGAAAATTGACAATTTTAGTAATATGGCCTATGTTGCCCTTTCGGCCTATGTTGCGCTTATGGCCTATGTTGACCTTTTGACCAATGTTGAACTCCAAAATAGTTGGTGGTTGAATTCTGTCTGCTGATATGTAAATCCGATTCAAATTTCAAGTCAATCGGATGAAAATTGAGGATTTTAGAATTCGAAAAAAGTGGTTGACCTTTGACCTATGTTGGCCTTTTGACCTCAATAATATATAGGATTTTTGTCCGATCACGAACTCT
>NC_136265.1:14289934-14319934 GCF_964187855.1 Myxine glutinosa
GTCCTTCCTTGGCACACCTGAGCTCCTCACCGCATACAAGGCTTTCATCCGCAGCTCAATGGAGTACTGTTCCCCCCTCTGGGCTGGTGCTCCTGCCTCACACCTAGCTCGGCTTCACGCTGTTGAAACCAAAGCCTTCAGAATCATTGGAATCTCCCTCAATAAAGCTAACTCCGAGGGCTTACCTCTCACCTTACACTTACCTCTTACCTTACCTTTGCCTTACCTTAAGAGGCTTACCTCTTACCTTACACTTACTCACCGCAGGCAGGTTGGTGGTCTTTCTGTCTTCTACCGACTCCTCTCCGGCCTTGCTCCCCCAGCTCTCTCTGGGCTCTGTCCCCCAAATATTCCTAAAGGTCGCACAAGATCTGACTGCAACCCTCTTATGGTTAAACTGCCAAAATCAAGACTCTCTGCTCACCTTCACTCATTCATTCCTCTTTTCTCCCGCCTCTGGAACAAACTCCCTCACTCTCTTCAATCCCACTCCTTCCTCCAGGTCTTTAAAACAGCTGTTCACCACCATCTCTTATCTTCCCCCATCCAAAACCTTGATCTTTTCTACCCCTCTAATTTCACCCCAAATCCACTTTTTTGAAATACCAACTTCTTTCCTGGTAGTCCTTGGTGTCCTTGTGTTTTATACTTCTCCCATCCCCCCCTCCCCTTCCCATGCCTCCTACCCCCAAGCCCTCTCCCTCCCACAGATCTCCAGATGTCCTTGCTCTCAAATGTTGTGTTTGTGCTTCCCCTTCTCTCCCCATCTTGTCTACCGCTCCCCTTATTGTATGTTTTGTGTGTCTGTTTGATTTTTGTGTGATTAATGTTCGCTCTTTCACGAGCCTCGATCCTGTACACACACAAAAAAAAAACTCATCCTTCCCTTCATTTATCTAACACAGCTCTTCATGATCTTTCCTCCGTCTATCCGCCTCATCACACTAGCCCACCTCCTTCAAAATTTCCAGTTTTTCTTTAATAAGAGTTTCCTTCTGTATCCATCTTGTCTTCGTCTCCCCCCATGGATGCGAACCCTCTGAGTTTGTTCCCGCTGAATCCTCTGAATACCGAGCATCAAGCAAGGAAGCAACGTCCTGAAAGAGGTGCGCCATATTGAATCCCCTGCACTGAATGAAGCACGCCATAATGAATCCCCTGCACTGAATGAAGCATGCCATATTGAATCCTCTGCACTGAAAGAAGTGTGCCATATTGGATCATCTGCATTTAAAGAAGCTTGCCATATTGGATCCCCGCACTGCAAGGAGCGTGCCATATTGGATCTCCTCACTGGAAGAAGCGTGCCATATTGGATACCCTCACTTAAAGAAGCGTGCCATATTGGATACCCTCACTTAAAGAAGCGTGCCATATTGGATCTCCTCACTGGAAGAAGCGTGCCATATTGGATACCCTCACTTAAAGAAGCGTGCCATATTGGATACCCTCACTTAAAGAAGTGTGCCATATTGGATACCCTCACTTAAAGAAGTGTGCCATATTGGATACCCTCACTTAAAGAAGCGTGCCATATTGGATCTCCTCACTGGAAGAAGCGTGCCATGTTGGATCACCTGCAGACTCAGTGCGTTTCTAAACGCTCTGATTAAGCATGGCGTCCAAAACGGATTAAAACGCCATATGGAGACGAAGACAGGAACCTGGGCAGGAGACGTTCCCTCCTCAGGCCAAATGTATCGAGTGCCAAGGTCTGGACGGGTCACTAACTGTAGTATGGCAGATAGGGGCAGGAATTGTGCCTTTGATGATACAAGCATGGCATTTGTCACACAGTCAGAGTATGCCCTGAGTAAGATATTTGGCTATAGGGCCATCGCAGATTTGTCCTTTTCTGAAAAATAGCCGCCATTGTTGTCACAGGACAAATCTGCGATGGCCCTATTGCCAAATATCTTCCTTAGGGCATACTCTAACTGTGTGCCAACTCTCGCGCTTCTATCATAAGGCACAATTCTCCCAAATATTTCACCTATCTGCCGTACTACTGCAAGACATTCATCGACTGATGTTTCGACGCCATCTTGGCAAGAGAGACCGACGCCATCTTGGCAAGAGAGACCGACGCCATCTTGACAAGAGAGACCGACATGGACTCGTGAAACTCATGTTAGCTAGGTAATGTGAAATTTCTCATGTGTGATTCCTCGTGCTGACATTGAATGTGCAGTGTTTACACAAAGACATGTTGATGTTGAGGGTATTTTGACTGTGCTGCTCTCGTCCTTGTTGTAAAATGAGGTACTAATGGACGATTCCGCAGTGCAGCGACGATAATCAGGGACATGTCGTGTCTAGTGTAATGGCGGATAGGGAGGGACAGCACACAAAGTGAAGGAGGTCTACTCCCGTCGTTATTACTTACACAAGCTTGCCTTTTAACATGGCTGTATATAGACCCCAACAACACAGACTCGGTGACCCAGCTAATCGCCATTTTATATCCTTTAGGCTTCAGGTGAAAAGACCCTCGGAGAGAAAGGTGAACGAGCCATGCTGTGTGATCAATGGTTTTCACAAATGACTGCATTACTATCCCAAATGCAAAAACGGATCAAAGTTCAGGTCTCTCTGACATTTGGGTTGAAAACATGAACATGAATGAACACACAACGTGAGTTTGAACATTACAGTCGGTGTGGTTCTCAATCAATTTACTGCTTGTCTGCTCCCAATACAACAGGAGCACAACGAGCTGGGCACGTTTTACTGTGCTGGCACTTTGGTTGAGCTGGGAACGTTTTACTGTGCTGAGCACTTTGGTTGTGCTGGGAACGTTTTACTGTGCTGGGCACTTTGGTTGAGCTAGGAACGTTTTACTGTGCTGCGCACTTTGGTTGAGCTGGGAACGTTTTACTGTGCTGGGCACTTTGGTTGAGCTGGGAACGTTTTACTGTGCTGGGCACTTTGGTTGTGCTGGGAACGTTTTACTGTGCTGGGCACTTTGGTTGTGCTGGGAACGTTTTACTGTGCTGGGCACTTTGGTTGAGCTGGGAACGTTTTACTGTGCTGGGCACTTTGGTTGTGCTGGGAACGTTTTACTGTGCTGGGCACTTTGGTTGAGCTGGGAACGTTTTACTGTGCTGGGCACTTTGGTTGTGCTGGGAACGTTTTACTGTGCTGGGCACTTTGGTTGAGCTGGGAACGTTTTACTGTGCTGGGCACTTTGGTTGAGCTGGGAACGTTTTACTGTGCTGGCACTTTGGTTGTGCTGGGAACGTTTTACTGTGCTGGGCACTTTGGTTGTGCTGGGAACGTTTTTCGGTGCTGCGCACTTTGGTTGAGCTGGGAACGTTTTACTGTGCTGGGCACTTTGGTTGAGCTGGGAACGTTTTACTGTGCTGCGCACTTTGGTTGAGCTGGGAACGTTTTACTGTGCTGGGCACTTTGGTTGAGCTGGGAACGTTTTACTGTGCTGGGCACTTTGGTTGTGCTGGGCGCGTTTTACTGTGCTGCGCACTTTGGTTAAGCTGGGCACTTTGGTTGAGCTGGGAATGTTTTACTGTGCTGGGCACTTTGGTTGTGCTGGGCGCGTTTTACTGTGCTGCGCACTTTGGTTAAGCTGGGCACTTTGGTTGAGCTGGGAATGTTTTACTGTGCTGCGCACTTTGGTTAAGCTGGGCACTTTGGTTGAGCTGGGAACGTTTTACTGTGCTGGGCACTTTGGTTGTGCTGGGCGCGTTTTACTGTGCTGCGCACTTTGGTTGAGCTGGGAATGTTTTACTGTGCTGCGCACTTTGGTTGAGCTGGGAACGTTTTACTGTGCTGAGCACTTTGGTTGAGCTGGGAACGTTTTACTGTGCTGGGCACTTTGGTTGAGCTGGGAACGTTTTACTGTGCTGGGCACTTTGGTTGAGCTGGGAACGTTTTACTGTGCTGGGCACTTTGGTTGTGCTGGGCGCGTTTTACTGTGCTGGGCATTTTGGTTGTGCTGGGTGTGTTTTACTGTGCTGGGCATTTTGGTTAAGCTGGGCACTTTGGTTGTGCTGGGTGTGTTTTACTGTGCTGGGCATTTTGGTTAAGCTGGGCACTTTGGTTGTGCTAGGTGTGTTTTACTGTGCTGGGCATTTTGGTTAAGCTGGGCACTTTGGTTGTGCTGGGTGTGTTTTACTGTGCTGGGCATTTTGGTTAAGCTGGGCACTTTGGTTAAGCTGGGCGCGTTTTACTGTGCTGGGCACTTTGGTTGAGCTGGGCACGTTTTACTGTGCTGGGCATTTTGGTTAAGCTGGGCACTTTGGTTGTGCTGAGCGCGTTTTACTGTGCTGGGCATTTTGGTTAAGCTGGGCACTTTGGTTGTGCTAGGTGTGTTTTACTGTGCTTGGCATTTTGGTTAAGCTGGGCACTTTGGTTGTGCTGGGTGTGTTTTACTGTGCTGGGCATTTTGGTTAAGCTGGGCACTTTGGTTAAGCTGGGCGCGTTTTACTGTGCTGGGCACTTTGGTTGAGCTGGGCACGTTTTACTGTGCTGGGCATTTTGGTTAAGCTGGGCACTTTGGTTGTGCTGAGCGCGTTTTACTGTGCTTGGCATTTTGGTTAAGCTGGGTACTTTGGTTGTGCTGAGCGCGTTTTACTGTGCTGGGCACTTTGGTCATGCTGGGCACTTTGGTTGTGCTGGGCGTGTTTTACTGTGCTGGGCATTTTGGTTAAGCTGGGTACATTGGTTGTGCTGGGCGTGTTTTACTGTGATGGGCACTTTGGTTGTTGTGGGCGTGTTTTACTGTGCTGGGCATTTTGGTTAAGCTGGGTACTTTGGTTGTGCTGAGCGCGTTTTACTGTGCTGGGCACTTTGGTCATGCTGGGCACTTTGGTTGTGCTGGGCGTGTTTTACTGTGCTGGACATTTTGGTTAAGCTGGGTACTTTGGTTGTGCTGGGCACTTTGGTTGTGCTGAGCGTGTTTTACTGTGCTGGGCATTTTGGTTAAGCTGGGTACTTTGGTTGTGCTGAGCGCGTTTTACTGTGCTGGGCACTTTGGTTGTGCTGAGCGCGTTTTACTGTGCTGGGTACTTTGGTTGTGCTGAGCGCGTTTTACTGTGCTGGGCACTTTGGTTGTGCTGGGCGCGTTTTACTGTGCTGGGCACTTTGGTCATGCTGGGCACTTTGGTTGTGCTGGGCGTGTTTTACTGTGCTGGACATTTTGGTTAAGCTGGGTACTTTGGTTGTGCTGGGCACTTTGGTTGTGCTGAGCGTGTTTTACTGTGCTGGGCATTTTGGTTAAGCTGGGTACTTTGGTTGTGCTGAGCGCGTTTTACTGTGATGGGCACTTTGGTCATGCTGGGCACTTTGGTTGTGCTGGGCGCGTTTTACTGTGCTGGGCATTTTGGTTAAGCTGGGTACTTTGGTTGTGCTGAGCGCGTTTTACTGTGCTGAGCACTTTGGTCATGCTGGGCACTTTGGTTGTGCTGGGCGTGTTTTACTGTGCTGGGCATTTTGGTTAAGCTGGGTACTTTGGTTGAGCTGGGCACGTTTTACTGTGATGGGCACTTTGGTTAAGCTGGGTACTTTGGTTGAGCTGGGCACGTTTTACTGTGCTGGGCACTTTGGTTGAGCTGAGCGCGCTTTACTGTGCTGAGCACTTTGGTTGAGCTGGGCGCGTTTTACTGTGCTGAGCACTTTGGTCATGCTGGGCACTTTGGTTGTGCTGGGCGTGTTTTACTGTGCTGGGCATTTTGGTCATGCTGGGCACTTTGGTTGTGCTGAGCGTGTTTTACTGTGCTGGGCATTTTGGTTAAGCTGGGTACTTTGGTTGAGCTGGGCACGTTTTACTGTGCTGGGCACTTTGGTTGAGCTGGGCGTGTTTTACTGTGCTGGGCGTTTTGGTTAAGCTGGGCACTTTGGTTGTGCTGGGCACTTTGGTTGTGCTGGGCGTGTTTTACTGTGCTGGGCATTTTGGTCATGCTGGGCACTTTGGTTGTGCTGGGCGTGTTTTACTGTGCTGGGCATTTTGGTTAAGCTGGGTACTTTGGTTGAGCTGGGCACGTTTTACTGTGCTGAGCACTTTGGTTGAGCTGGGCGTGTTTTACTGTGCTGGGCGTTTTGGTTAAGCTGGGCACTTTGGTTGTGCTGGGCACTTTGGTTGTGCTGGGCGTGTTTTACTGTGCTGGGCATTTTGGTTAAGCTGGGTACTTTGATTGTGCTGGGCGTGTTTTACTGTGCTGGGCATTTTGTTTAAGCTGGGTACTTTGGTTGTGCTGGGCGTGTTTTACTGTGCTGGGCATTTTGGTTAAGCTGGGTACTTTGGTTGAGCTGGGCACGTTTTACTGTGCCTGGCACTTTGGTTGTGCTGGGCGCATTTTACTGTGCCTGGCACTTTGGTTGTGCTGGGCGCGTTTTACTGTGACTGGCACTTTGGTTGTGCTGTGTGCGTTTTGCTGTGCCTGGCACTTTGGTTGAGCTGGGCGCGTTTTACTGTGCTGGGCACTTTGGTTAAGCTGGGCACTTTGGTTGAGCTGGGCGCGTTTTACTGTGCTGGGCACTTTGGTTAAGCTGGGCACTTTGGTTAAGCTGGGCACTTTGGTTAAGCTGGGCGCGTTTTACTGTGCTGGCACTTTTGTTAAGCTGGGCGCGTTTTACTGTGCTGGCACTTTGATTGAGCTGGGCGCGTTTTACTGTGCTGGCACTTTTGTTAAGCTGGGCGTGTTTTACTGTGCTGGGCACTTTTGTTAAGCTGGGCGCGTTTTACTGTGCTGGGCACTTTGGTTAAGCTGGGCACTTTGGTTGAGCTGGGCGCGTTTTACTGTGCTGGGCACTTTGGTTGAGCTGGGCGCGTTTTACTGTGCTGGGCACTTTTGTTAAGCTGGGCGCGTTTTACTGTGCTGGGCACTTTGGTTGAGCTGGGCGCGTTTTACTGTGCTGGGCACTTTTGTTAAGCTGGGCGCGTTTTACTGTGCTGGGCACTTTGGTTGAGCTGGGCGCGTTTTACTGTGCTGGGCACTTTTGTTAAGCTGGGCGCGTTTTACTGTGCTGGGCACTTTGGTTAAGCTGGGCACTTTGGTTGAGCTGGGCGCGTTTTACTATGCTGGCACTTTGGTTAAGCTGGGTACTTTGGTTGAGCTGGGCGCGTTTTACTATGCTGGCACTTTTGTTACGCTGGGCGCGTTTTACTGTGCTGGCACTTTGGTTAAGCTGGGCACTTTTGTTAAACTGGGCGCGTTTTACTGTGCTGGCACTTTGGTTAAGCTGGGTACTTTGGTTGAGCTGGGCGCGTTTTACTATGCTGGCACTTTTGTTAAGCTGGGCGCGTTTTACTGTGCTGGGCACTTTGGTTGAGCTGGGCACGTTTTACTGTGCTGGGCACTTTGGTTAAGCTGGGTGCGTTTTACTGTGCTGGGACTTTGGTTAAGCTGGGCGCGTTTTACTGTGCTGGGCACTTTGGTTAAGCTGGGTACTTTGGTTGAGCTGGGCGCGTTTTACTGTGCTGGCACTTTTGTTAAGCTGGGCGCGTTTTACTGTGCTGGGCACTTTGGTTGAGCTGGGCGCGTTTTACTGTGCTGGGCACTTTGGTTAAGCTGGGCGCGTTTTACTGTGCTGGGCACTTTGGTTGAGCTGGGCGCGTTTTACTGTGCTGGCACTTTGGTTAAGCTGGGCGCGTTTTACTGTGCTGCGCTCTTTGGTTGAGCTGGGCGCGTTTTACTGTGCTGGGCACTTTGGTTAAGCTGGGCGCGTTTTACTGTGCTGCGCACTTTGGTTGAGCTGGGAGCGTTTTACTGTGCTGGGCACTTTGGTTGAGCTGGGCGCGTTTTACTGTGCTGGGCACTTTGGTTGAGCTGGGCGCGTTTTACTGTGCTGGCACTTTGGTTAACCTGGGCGCGTTTTACTGTGCTGCGCACTTTGGTTGAGCTGGGCGCGTTTTACTGTGCTGGCACTTTGGTTAAGCTGGGCGCGTTTTACTGTGCTGCGCACTTTGGTTGAGCTGGGAGCGTTTTACTGTGCTGCGCACTTTGGTTGAGCTGGGCGCGTTTTACTGTGCTGGGCACTTTGGTTGAGCTGGGCGCGTTTTACTGTGCTGGCACTTTGGTTAAGCTGGGCGCGTTTTACTGTGCTGCGCACTTTGGTTGAGCTGGGCGCGTTTTACTGTGCTGGCACTTTGGTTAAGCTGGGCGCGTTTTACTGTGCTGCGCACTTTGGTTGAGCTGGGAGCGTTTTACTGTGCTGGGCACTTTGGTTGAGCTGGGCGCGTTTTACTGTGCTGGCACTTTTGTTAAGCTGGGCGCGTTTTACTGTGCTGGGCACTTTGGTTGAGCTGGGTGCGTTTTACTGTGCTGCGCACTTTGGTTGAGGTGGGCGCGTTTTACTGTGCTGGGCACTTTGGTTGAGCTGGGCGCGTTTTACTGTGCTGGCACTTTGGTTAAGCTGGGCGCGTTTTACTGTGCTGAACAGTTTGGTTTAGCTGGGCGCGTTTTACTGTGCTGGGCACTTTGATAAATCTGGGCGCGTTTTACTGTGCTGGGCACTTTGGTTAAGCTGGGCACGTTTTACTGTGCTGGGAACTTTGTTTAAGCTGGGCGTGTTTTACTGTGCTGGGCACTTTCGTTAAGCTGGGCGCGTTTTACTGTGCTGGGCACTTTGGTTAAGCTTGGCGCGTTTTACTGTGCTGGGCACTTTGGTTGAGCTGGGCACGTTTTACTGTGCTGGGCGCGTTTTACTGTGCTGGGCACTTTGGTTGTGCTGGGCACGTTTTACTGTGCTGGCACTTTAGTTGAGCTGGGCATTTTGGATGTGCTGGACACGTTTTACTGTTCTGGGCACTTTGGTTGTGCTGGCACCTTTTTGTGCTGGGTGGTTTGGTTGTGCTGGGCACGTTTTACTGTTCTGGGCATTTTGGTTGTGCTGGGCACGTTTTACTGTTCTGGGCATTTTGGTTGTGCTGGGCACGTTTTACTGTTCTGGGCATTTTGGTTGTGCTGGCCACGTTTTACTGTTCTGGGCATTTTGGTTGTGCTGGGCACATTTTACTGTTCTGGGCACTCTGGTTGTGCTGGCACTTTTTTGTGCTGGGTGGTTTGGTTGTGCTGGGCACGTTTTACTGTTCTGGGCATTTTGGTTGTGCTGGGCACATTTTACTGTTCTTGGCATTTTGGTTATGGTGTCACTTTTTTTTGTGCTGGCTGGTTTGGTTGTGCTGGGTGGTGTCTATACAGACCAGTCATGCAGACCGGAAGATCTATACAATTACCTTCACTTCTGTAGACAAGTTGATGATGATGATTATTATGAAGAATGCCTGACCGAAGAACAAGATCAGACCGGAACTCCTTTTTTCTTCTGATAATGTCAGACCCAAAGGCCAAGGCCTAATGTTCGCTGGAACACCGACTGCCTCCTTGGGCCTGTTAATTGTTTGGAGAAATGTCTTCCATCAGCCTTATAATAGTAGATAACACGCCTCGGTAGGCACACTCGATATCCAGCTTGTGATATCCAGCACATCCCTCCATTAGGACTCATCTCAGCACATGCTTCTGCCATCATCGTCCAAGTTTCTGAAAAGGTAATATCACAAAGAAATTATTTCGCTGGTAACCCCTATGACCTTTTGTTTGTAAGTCCCAAACTCTTTGAAGGAAAACAAGGTAACCACGACGTTCGGTAGCTGCTTCCCCGAATGATAAACAACCCTGGACAGGTCACCATTCCATAGCAAAGTGCAATGTGGAGTGGTGGTCTGTCCATGGAGTTGCTTCTGGAAAAGACCACGAGGACATTTATAATGGGGTCGGGAATCAGGTCCAGACTTCACCACATCTGAGCTGTCCTATTCCAGTCCAGCTCAGCTCTAAAATTCCATTTGATTGTTCAAAGTAACTTCCAATTGGAATGTTTAATCAAAAGTAAGTTGCGGGAGGAGGATGGAGGAGTTGAATCAACACTCAGCTACTGTTTGTATTTGCCATCACTCAAAGCAATTTCAATAGATAGCAAAAGCAATTCCTTTTTAAGGAAAACATAAGAGGAAATGACCGATGGATTAGTAAATCCAGTAGGTTTGGCGAAGATGGAGACGGATGAGATGGAGAGACGTGCAACCTATAGCACCAAGGTGTTCGCACTATAGAGCTGTGTTTCTCAGATAAATTCCATTCCGGAATAGATTGCGTCGGGTCGAAACTCGTGACATTTTGCTAAAGCATTTCACTATGTTCCAATTTATCTCTCGCAGTGTCTGAAATTGGCACGGCTTGGAGAAGTGGCAAGGCCAGAAGAGCTAAGGCAGAGTGTGGAAGCGAGCGTCGAGACGCCACGCAATCAGCCCGGGTTAAACAAGGGCCCGGGCTTTACGCTACCGACGGAATTTGGCGAAAAAGATGCAACGAACGAAGATGTTATGTTCAGGCTACACTGTGTGCTAAAGCAATAGGGTGTTAAACCACCACAAGGAGAACACTTTCAATTGCACACACCGGAGTTCACTCACTACTGGATTCAAATCCATGTTCGTTCATTATTGGAGATTTAAACATCCACAACTCCAACTGGCTTTTCCACTCCACCCGCACAAAGGAAACTGCCACCGAAGCCTTCGCTATCCTCAATGATCTCTGCCAACTCGTCCCTGAACCCGTCCGCAATATTGAATGCTCTTCCAATAACTCCAATGCCATGGAATCTTTTCTCACTTCCAAACCAAATCTTTACACTGATGTCCTCTTGCTGCTGTTGTTGTATAGCCCCGGACAGTTCTCTCGAAGAAGCCTGTGGCAAAAAGATAGCCGATGATTCTCCCAGGAGCGACCCAGAGATGCTGTACCTCACATTCACGAAGTCAGGGACATGGCAGAGTTAGAGACAGAAACAGAGAGAGAGAAGAGGGAGAGAGCCGGTCCATGGGGACTGATCAGCACTCTGACCATGACCGCCCTGCCCTGATAAATCCAGGGAGTAGGGAAGAATGGGGAAGATTTGGCCCCCGACTTGCGTTGGGGGTGTAGGGGTACAACCATCGCAAAGAGGCATCCCTGATAGTTGTGTCCTCTTGCTGTTGCTCCACCTGGTAGATCCTCTGACCACTGTTTCATTCCCACCTCTCATCGCTTCAAGCAGTATCAGTATTCTCAGTCTACCTCCTGCATCCTTTGGTGTTATGACTCTGCCAACTGGGACAACCTTCACCAATTTTTTTGCAGACAATCCCTGGCAAGACTCCTGTTTCTCTGCTGATCCTTCTACTATAGCGAACCAAATCACTGAAGTCATGCTTCTCGGTATGTCTCTTCACGTCCTTACTCTTCCAAATACTGAAAACACTCGTCCCCCAAGTGGTTCTCCAATCATTGTGCTTTATCTGTGTCCTTGAAAAACCGCCTCTTCAAAGCCTGGAAAACTTTACCTTCAGATCCTGGTTGTAGTGCTTATGTGACTGCCCACAACAACTGCAACACATCATCTCTGCAGCCGAAGCCACCTTTATCTTGTGGATCTCTGACAAGCTCTGCTCTCACAAACAGCGGTCGTGCCTTCGGGCTTTTGGCCAAGTGTATCTCCACCAACTTATGTGAGTCATCCTTTTCTTCTCTCAACAACCCTGAGGGATCTGTCTCCAACTCTCCTAAATCCAAAGCCAACATTTTTGCCTCTCAGTTTGCAGCCAATTATACTTTGGATGACTCCAATAAAATTCCTGCTTTTCCTAAATCAAACTCCCTTATGCTTGGCATCAAAATTTCCACTCGCAAGGTTTGCCAGACCTGCTCTCCCTTGCCCCTTGCCAACCAAGACCAATGGTCCAGATGGCATTACTGCGCTCCCGAACTTGCTCCTATTTTCTCCAAGCTTTTCAACCTCTCGTATTTACCCAACTCCTGGAAGCATTCCTATGTCTGTCTTGTCCGCAAGATGGGCGAAATGTCTGATCCCTCCAATTACAGTCCAATCGCCTCCTCGAATGGTACCCTCTCCTCAATGACCAAAATGACTTCTGCAAAGCCAGGTCTGCTGGTGATCTCCTGGCTTGCATGACCAATGCATGGTCTTGAGCACCACTTTTTTTTCTTTCTTTTTTTGTATACAAGATCGAGGCTCGTGAAAGAGCTAACATTAATGACAAAAAGACAAACTGACACATAAAACATATAATAGAGGGAGCAGGAGACAAGATGGGGAGAGAGATGGAAGCACACAAGCACAACAGCAGAGAACAGGGATATCGGGAGATCTGTGTGAGGGAGAGGACTTGGGAGGAGGAGGTACGGGAAGGGCGAGGGGGTGTGGGAGAGGTATAAAACACATGGACATTGCTAGGACTTCCAGGAAAGAAGTCGGTATTTCACAAAAGTGGATCTGGGGTGAATTAACGGGGGTAGAAAAGATCAAGGTTTTGGATGGGGGAAGACAAGAGATGGTGGTGAACAGCTGTTTTAAAGACCTGGAGGGAGGGGTGGGATTGAAGAGAGTGTGGGAGTTTGTTCCAGATGCGGGAGAAAAGAGGAATGAAGGAGTGAAGGTGAGCAGAGAGTCTTGATTTTGGCAGTTTAACCATAAGAGGGTTGCAGTCAGATCTTGTGCGACCTGTAGGAATATTTGGGGTACAGAGCACAGACAGAGCTGGGGGAGCAAGGCTGGAGAGGAGTGGGTAGAAGACAGAAAGACCACCAACCTGCCTGCGGTGAGGAAATGAAAGGCCCTTGGAGTTAGCTTCATCGCAGGAGATTCCGATGATTCTGAAAGCTTTGGTTTCAACAGTGTGAAGCCAAGCTAGGTGTGAGGAAGGAGCACCAGCCCAAAGGGGAGAGCAGTATTCCATTGAGCTGCGGATGAAAGCCTTGTATGTGGTGAGGAGCTCAGGTGTGCCAAGGAAGGACTTCGCACGACGGAGGATGCCCAGTCGGCGACTGGCTTTGGAGGCCAGATTTGAAATGTGGGTTTTCCAGGAAAGATCATGGCAGATAATGAGACCCAAAAGCTTGAGTGATAGAACTTCTTGGAGAGGATTGTTGAGAAAGTAGATGGGAGGTTTTTCCAGAGGATCTTTTCGGAGAGACATAAAGGTCTTTTTCCAGACGATCTTTTCACTTCAGAGAAAGTCGAATTGTTTTCCTGGACATCAGCAAAGCCTTTGAAAGAAGCTGGCCCAAAATGGATCCCAACGAAGCTCCCAATGTATGTTATTCAGCACCAGATCATCTCCTGGTTTTCCAGCTTCTTCACTCGGTGATGCATCTCTACCTGCGTTGATGATGCTCTCTCTGATCCCCACCAGTACATTACTTATTGTGTCCCTCAAGGTTCTGTCATCTCGCCATCCTTCATTTCATCAATGATCTCCTCACAGCGACGAACAACCCTCATTCCTTTGCTGACGACTTCACCCTCCACTGCTCCGCCAATTATACATCCCAGCACACGTCCTCTCAGTCCTTTTAGGCTGATCACCTCTCAACTGTTGTCTCCATCAGTTGTGATCTCAATTTCATCCTCCAATGTGGCTCCGCCAATCTTGTCTCCTTTAATCAGTCCAAAACTTAAACCGTCATTATACTCGGTAAGATCAACACAGACAACCCTCCTCTTCTCATAATCATCTCTCAACTCCAGCAGTCCTCCTCTACTAATGATGCTTTTCCACCACGGTACCGTACCACACTGTAACCAAAATCCGTTTTTTCGTTTCTCCATTGCCAAGCGAACCGTACCGTACCTAAGTACCTACGTGCTAAATTTGGTTCCTGATATGGATAGGTACCAAGCGAGTTGAACCCGGACCTTGTATTCTTTGTTTGCGCCGACGAACAAGGCCCAAATCTTCTTTGTCGGTCTTCATAATTGTCTGCAACGGTTTCTTTCTCTTTTTATCTCTCCTCTTTCTGGCGTCTTTCAGCTTCTTCTCAAACACGTCCTCTCTCTCTTTTTGCATTTCGCTAAAAAAAAAACTCATGTTCAGATAAAACCAAAACCCGACGAAGAAGTAAAACTCAGCTTCAAGTTCCTCCATAGTTGCGGTTTCTGTTTACAGTTTAGTGTCGCATGAGAAACTAGAACAGCACTCAGTAGAGAGCATACCTCCACCAGGTGAACAGTTTACGTATTGTATCCCAGAGTGGACCAGAAAATCACAATACAGAATCACATTTAATCAAAATAATCCGTCCACAACTGTTTGAGATATCCTGCTATGTATCGTTTTTGGCCCTATCTCCCAATGGTGAAGAATCACTTTAAAACATTATAGTATCCGGATCCGAATCCGGATCTTCACCAAAATCTAATCATTTCGTCCTTGTCACATAAACTACCTCTCTGCCAAATTTAGTCCGAATCCGTCCACAACTTTTTGAGATATTTTGTTCACAGACATACGGGCAAACAAACAGACAGACAGGGGTGAAAACATAACCTCCATCCACCTTTGGTGACAGAGGTAATGACGTCACCACAGCGGTCGCGTTTTTTTTCGTCACTTCAGATAACTCCGCCTATTTTTACGGTTCTGTTGTGCGATGGAAAAACGACACAGGGATTCCCGTACCGTTCCGTCGAACCGTTCTGTGCAATGGAAAAGCGTCACAATATTCTAAACGTCACCATCTCCAGCAATCTCTTCCGGCAGTCTCACATCCTCAATATCGCAAAATCTGCCTCCAACAAATTTGGGTTCCTCTTCAGGGCTCACAAATACTTCAACTCCATCAGCTTCTCACCCTCTACAAATCCCAAGTCAGCCAGGTGATGGAATACTGCTCCCATGTCTGGGGCGGTACTCCTGCATCAGTCATCGGTATTCCGGATTGCGTCCAAACCAAGGCTGCCTGACTGATTAACGATCCTACATTGTCTAGCCATCTCTAATGTTGACCCACCGTTGAGTAGTCTCTTCCTTGTGCCCCTACTACCACTACTCTATCAACATTTTCGTTTTTGCCACCCTCTTCACTCTGTTTTTAACCCCTGTATAGCTTGTACTGGTCACCTTTTCTGCGTTGCACTCTGTTGAAGCCATGTCAATCGCCATGCCTCCCCCTTCCTCCCCTGCACCATCTCTCTTTGTACTTAGGCAGTTAAGACCGAAAAATAGGGCGTATCGTTCATTTTTTCAGGAAAGCATCAAATTTGGCACAGATGTAGTATGGACCTATACAATTGTTTTCCTGAGGGGCGCCCAAAATTCAGAACCCCTGGTGGCCGCCATATTGAATTTCAACATGACCGCCCTCTGTGACCTATTTCCCTCAATAACTTCTATACTATGAGCGATAACACCACAGTTCCAGTGTCTTACCCCATGTTTTCATGGTCTCTGAATCCAATGGGATCACTTGCATAAAGATTGGCATCCATCATCTTTAATTTCAAGATGGCCGCCATGGTGTTTCCATTTTCCTTGAATCTCTCATAGTATTTTAGGTAAAATTTCAATTCCAAGTGATACTCATTGTTTTATTGGTCTCTGATAACAATGGAATGGTATTAATTAATCAAAGTTACACACAGTTGCAGTTTTAACTTAAAATATTGTGGGCACTTGAAAGGTGGAGGCTCTCGCACAGACGCGTAGTACTACAAGCACTGTCCATCGCAGTCACACGGTGATGTGCAGGGCAGATTTGCCCTGGAGCATTTACAGTTGTGCCTTTACAGGCCGACTTACAATGGCAGCTTGTAAGCTCTGAACATGCCTCCTGTATCAGTGGTAGTGTGGTCCAAATTGGTGTCCAAGAAGTCCCTGTTTTCATCCAGCCCCAATCAGCTGGTGATGGAAGTTCTGGGTAGGGCACAAGTGCCTGACTCCATACGTGTCCAGCCTGAAAACACGCACGTTTTAGGTGTTGTTCGAAGGCGTCTGCTGTTGGGGGAATGTGATCAATTGTTCTTGCCTTCTTCATGAACAAGTGTCGGCGCATGTCATTCACTGTCTTTATCTCGGTAGTCCGGTCATAGAGGATGGCAACATATCTTTCTATGCTCTGTAGTTCCATAGTAATAGCGTCCACAGATGGCCTATAAGCGAGAGCACGAAAGGTCTGCGTGATGCTGGGGTATGCCTCCCAAGCCTTCCAGGCTGTCTTTTTCCCAATTTGGGCAAAAAATGACACTGTGTCGCAGCCAGTGAAGGCATGAAATAATGGCAAAGACTCGGACTTCCTGCGGCCAAGGCCGCTGGCAATTTTATGGATGGCAAGGTAGCGGTAGCTTTTACCAGTGCCAATGGCAATCCAGAGTTCCTCCACACCGTGTGACTGGTAGGTAAAGTAGTGTGCTATTGCCAAGACCACAATACAAGACCAAGACCACTCATAGTATAGAAGTTATTGAGGGAAATAGGTCACAGAGGGCGGTCATGTTGAAATTCAATATGGCGGCCACCAGGGGATCTGAATTTTTGGGCGCCCCTCAGGAAAACAATTGTATCGGTCCATACTACATCTGTGCCAAATTTGGTGCTTTCCTGAAAAAATGAACGATGCTTCCTCTTAACTGCTCTGCTATTGGGACAGCATCCCCAGGAGTGTGTTCCCGATTTGTATCAACTTGCAAAGATTCAAGTCACGAATCGATCGTCTATATTAAATTAATTGATACACTTTCTGATCTTCTTTCTTTACCTTTTCACCAAGGGGCCCCTCTTGGTTTTGGGGTCGACAGTTCCTGCTCCTTTTGTCTTAAAAAAAACCAATGGGCTTCCAAATATTCAAGCGACATGGATTGGTTTAAATCCTCGTGGGTTTAAAATCATATATGTTGGTTTAACTCTTTGTGGGTTTGAAATCATACATATTGGTTTAAAGCCTCGTGGGTTTAATATCATATATGTTGATTTCAATCTTTGTTGGTTTAAACCATACATATTGGTTTAAATCCTTGTGGGTTTAAAATCATATGGATTGGTTTATATCCATGTGGGTTTAAAATCATATATATATTGGTGTAAATCCTTGTGGCTTTAAAATCATACATATTGGTTTAAAATCATACATATTGGTTTAAATCCTTGTGGGTTTAAAATCATATATATATTGGTGTAAATCCTTGTGGCTTTAAAATCATACATATTGGTTTAAAATCATACATATTGGTTTAAATCCTTGTGGGTTTAAAATGATACATATTGGTTTAAAATCATACATATTGGTTTAAATCCTCATTGGTTTAATATCATGTACATTGGTTTAAATCCCTGTGGGTTTAAAATCATATATATTGGTTTAAATCCCTGTGGGTTTAGAATCATCTATGTTGGTTTAATTGCCTATGGGTTTAAAATCATCTACATTGGTTTAAATCCCTGTGGGTTTAAAATCCGATATATTGATTTAAATCCTTGTGGGTTTAAAATCATATGAATTGGTTTAAATCCTTGTGGGTTTAAATCATATATTTGTTTAAATCCTCGTTGGTTTAATATCATGCACATTGGTTTAAATCCTCATTGGTTTAATATCATGTACATTGGTTTAAATCTTTGTTGGTTTAAATCTTTGTTGGTTTAAATCCTTGTGCGTTTAAAATCCTACATGTTGGTTTAAATCCTTTTTGGTTCAAAATCATGTACATTGGTTTAAATCTGGGTGGCTTGAAATAATATATTGGTTTAAATCCTCGTTGGTTTACTATTATATATATTTGTTTAAATCATTGTGAGTTTAAATCATATATCTTGGTTTAAATCCGTGTGGGTTTAAAATCATATGGATTGGTTTAAATCGTTGTTGGTTTAACATCATATATTGGTTTAAATCCTCGTTGGTTTAACTCATATATCTTGGTTTAAATCCTTGTGGGTTTAAAATCATATGGATTGGTTTAAATCTTCGTTGGGTTGTAATCATATGGATTGGTTTAAATCCTTGTTGGTTTAAAATCATATATGTTGTTTTAAATCCTCGTGTGTTGAAAAATCATATATATTGGTCTAAAATCACATGGATTGGTTTATATCTTTGATCATTTCACATCACATGGATCAGTTTAAAATCTCGATGGGCTAAAATCACATGGATCGGTTTAAAATTCCGAGGTTTTAAATCACATGGATTGGTTTCAAATATTGATTGTTTAAAATCGCATGGATCAATTCAAATCCTCGTTGGTTTAAAATCACATGGATCGGTTTATATCTTCGATCATTCCACATCACATGGATCGGTTTAAAATCAGATGGATCGGTTTGAAATATCGATGGTTTAAAATCACATTGATCAGTTTGAAATCTCAATGGTTTAAAATCACATGGATCGGTTTAAAATGTTGGTGGTTTAAAATCACATAGATCGGTTTAAAATCTCGATGGTTTAAAATCACACTAATCAATTTAAAATCCCGATGGTTTTAAATCACATCGATCGGTTTAAAATCGGTATTTTAAACCGATCCAATGGTCACCTTTTCTGCGTTGCCCTCTGTTAAAGCCATGTCAATCGCCATGCCTCCCCCTTCCTCCCCTGCACCGTCTCTCTTTGGGACAGCATCCCCAGGAGTGTGTTGGATCGGTTTAAAATACCGATGGTTTAAAGTCTCATGGATCAGTTTACATCCTGATCGTTTCACATCACATGGATTGGTTCAACATCTCGTTGTTTAATATCACATGGATCGGTTTGAAATCTCGATGGTTTAAAATCACGGGTATCGGTTTGAAATCTCGATGGTTTAAAATCACGTGGTTCGATTTGAAACCTCGATGGTTTAAAATCACATAGATCGGTGTAAAATCTCGATGGTTTAAAATCACATGGATCGGTTTGAAATCTCAATGGTTTAAAATCACATAGATCGGTTTAAAATGTTGGTGGTTTAAAATCACATGGATCGGTTTACATCCTCGATCGTTTCACATAACATGGATTGGTTCAGCATCTCGTTCGTTTAATATCGCATGGATCGGTTTGAAATCTCGATAGTTTAAAATCACATGGATCGGTTTGAAATCACATGGATTCATCAAGCTACGCAAGCTCATATATTGGTTTAAATCCTCGTTGGTTTAATATCATGTGCATTGGTTTAAATCCTCGTTGGTTTAATATCATGTGCATTGGTTTAAATCCTCGTTGGTTTAATATCATGTGCATTGGTTTAAATCCTCGTTGGTTTAATATCATGTACATTGGTTTAAATCCTCGTTGGTTTAATATCATGTACATTGGTTTAAATCCTCGTTGGTTTAATATCATGTGCATTGGTTTAAATCCTCGTTGGTTTAATATCATGTACATTGGTTTAAATCTATCATGGTTTAAAATCACATTGATCAGTTTGAAATATCGATCGTTTAAAATCACATGGATCGGTTTATATCTTCGATTGGGGGTTCAACAATCACATGGATCGGTTTAAAATCTCGATGCGGTCAAATCAACATATTTTTAAAATCCTAGTGCACTCATGTTCATGTCCTTTTAGGTTTCATTCTATGGTTTCAATTACACTTGAGTTCTATTCCACCTGCCCTAATTCTCTACACCCTAATTTAACAAACTGCTGAGCTAAGTGCATCTGTGTGCACAGTTTGCAGGAGCACACCGCCCTTTTGAGAGAACACTGGCGGTTACTAATGCATTCTTCACACATACACACATTAAAAACACATTTTGTCCTGTTCTGGGTGTTTCAGAAACCACACTAGTTTTTCCAACAGGAGAAAACCTTGATATTTCTACAAGTAGATGACCATTTCCATGGTTAGCCACTGGAAGAGGTTCAGTCTCTTGAAGTTCAGGACCTCACCATCAGCCACAACATCCCCATGAACCAACCACACTGAAAAGTTAGGGATCTTTTGGGTCCTCGGGTACTTTGGTTCCTTTGGGTCCTCATGGACTTTTGGGTCTTTTGTGTCCTCAGGGACTTTTGGGTCCTCTGGGTCTTTAGGGGTATTTGGGGTCTTAATGATCTTAGGGGCCTTAGAGGGTCTTTAAAGGTCGAATGGGGTCTCTGCAGTCTAAAGAGTTAAAAGATAAATTTCAATAGTACGTAATACGTAATTAATTAATTAATAGACTATGTAATTAATAGACAAAAAAAGTATGTCTCACACACGCGCGCGCACACACCTCGTCCATTTATAGTATATTTAAGTGAGGTGACTCCAACACACACCACCTGGGGCATGGTTCCCTGGATGAAGACCACTGGGGCAAAACATCAGACCTGAGCCTTGCCAGCTGGGCAACTCAACTATTTGGTGGTGCCTTTGGGTTTGAATATAAACGATCTTTCTCACGGTTAAGTTCATGTCTCTTCGAGCAATCGCCACCCATATGTGTTCCGTCCTCACCATTCTCATCCCATCCAATCTCCGGAGTTGCGACAAAAGATCACTCACTGCTCATTGCACCCCACGATCTTGGTTCTGGCACCTTGAAACTTCCCGTACACAGCACGTGCTTTGCTCGTACACCACCAAAGACGCATCGTCGTTTGAACGCACCAGGTACACTTACGTGCCTGTGATCCATTTCCTGGCATGCTGGGCGATCTCAAAGACCACACCATGGGTTTGAAACTCGCCCTCACTTGCACTCACTTCAATGCATATGCATCAGTGTTCCAAATACGCGCTTTGATATGAGCTCGCTGGCAGGTACTCCAGGCAGGTACTCGCACCGTAACGTGCGTAACAGAGGATGGACATCACGGTCGAGGGTCGAGGCAAAAAGGTGCTCATTTACCTTTGTCTGGGAAACAATACAGGTTGTGTATTGTGTTGAGACAACAATGGTTGGTGCATGTTGCTCATCTGTGGGCTTTCCACTATCTACATAGTACGTACTCACACACACTCCTCTTTGTTTTCCCCAAATTCCAACTCCCTCAAACCCCTTTCTCATCCCCCATCCCTCCCTTTTATTCCATCACCGTCCTTGCTTTGCTACGACGAGGGAAATTTATGCTGTCACGGCGAGAGCTCAAAGTTACGTCACCCGACACGGTGACGTCACTGCAGTGATTTCGTTCCAGGGAAGGCTGAATCGGAAGCTCGACATATATAGTTGCCTCACCGTTTGGGCATGGCAGAGCGCAGCAGGCTGTGCATACGTACGTACGTACGTACGTTCGTGCGCACGTCGAACCAAATGAGGCTGCTGCACCTGTCAAAGCTTGCGCACAGTGGACAGGAGCCAAGGGATTATGGAAAATGGGATTTCCTGATTTCTACATCCCCGGCCCCAAAGTACGAGTCGATAAGAATTCCAAGCTTCCCGCATGTTTGGGAATCCATCGGCTTGCTTGTCCGTCGTCGCTCTAATGAAGCGTCTGCACACGTCTAGCTCAGCTAGACGTGTGCAGGCTCGCCTGCGGCTCTTCCAAACCTAAACATTTGGGCCGGACAGAGGACACCGTAATCAGGTAGCAATCGGTACTAACGGCCAAGCACAAATGTAGCTCCACGAGAGCCAATTACAATCGGGTCGAAAAATAGGTTCACGTGTACATGCAACATGGGACGGGCAGGTGTCCGCCGACGACTGAATCTTCTTCACCACTCCATGGTGCACCATCCAATTCGGGAAGTAATCGAATCCGGGACCGGAAAGGCCGATGTCACCGGGCTCCACTTCATTCAAAGGATGTGTTTCTTCTTCGCAATCGTAATGAAATTTATAGATAAGCGCACGTGTGGAGATATCACCTACCGTGACTTTTCTCTGACCTTAGTAGGTCATAATATTTGGATTGCCTGGTGGGTGCTAGTCACGATGGCTGCGGACGACGCATAAACGTCCGCATTACTTATTTTATGGGTAATTAAGGCGTTTCCAGGGCGTACCTTAAGGGAGTCGGGGCGTGGCGCAGGCCTTGCCTCCATGGAGCCATCATGTTCACCGATTAAATATTTATTATTCCAGCCGCCCGCCCACGCACAAATCTCCATACATTTATGTATGGACCATGGGTCAGGGACGATACTGATTTATTTACAAGCGCCCGGTGAGTCTGCACGGGTTTGTCCTTGTAGGTTGATGTTTGGTTGTGAAATGGACGCTTCTGTGGATAATACGATTGGCAAGTAATTAGTGGAATTTCGCAATCAGAGGAATTCCAACGGAGGGTTGTTCATGGGGGACAAGGGGGGGGCCTCCGCTCAGCCGTGTGACCTTGGACCCTTAAAACCGGGCGCGTGCAAGTCATTGGTCGAGGCCTTTTACACAACGAGGCCGGGGACGACTCGTTTCCCTACATATTTACACACATGACATGACATGACGTGACTCCGACAGCTATTATAAAATCATTTTGAAATATTTTCATTTCAAATTTCATTTCAGCTCCAGTTTGAGCCACTTCTGATCCCTCCCCCATCCAAAAAGTCCCGGATGTACCTGTGAAAACATGATCATCCAGCCCGTCCTTTTATACCTGTTTCCAACGAGCGATTCAGGTCGCAAAAAAGAACGTTTGTGTAACTGGTGGTTTGTTTGCGAAAGCCCAACTGCCTGTAAAGGAAGTGATGCCTTGCCTAGAAATCAGGGCCTCTCTGGAGGAATCTCCACTAGGATATCAAGCCGAGTAGGCTAGAACCGTGGAAGTTTGCCCCAAGGTACCAAGGCACATTCCCCTCGGGAAAGGCAATGAAAGAAGGAGCCAACCACCACTGTACTATTCTAGCCTCGTACCACTCTTAGCAAAACACACCTTGCAGTCAAATCCCAGACAAACTATACCTGACCACTAGGCACCAGCTCGTTCCTGTGAGTTGGCAGACACCGTCGGCCGAGATGTGTCGATGCATATAAAGCATGCAAATATACATTCCAATTGAAATTCCTCTTGTACAGCTGCGTTTTGGAAATCTGTCTCTTACTACCATCTCTTATCTTCCCCGATCCAAAATCTTGATCTTTTCTACCCCAGTTAATTCACCCCAGATCCACTTTTTTGAAATACCGACTTCTTTCCTGGAAGTCCTAGCAGTGTCCATGTGCTTTATACTTCTCCCACCCCCACCCCCCTTCCCATGCCTCCCCCCCCCCCAAGCCCTCTCCCTCCCACAGATCTCCCGATGTCCCTGCTCTCCATCTTGTTCTCCTGCTCCTTTCATCATGTTTTATGTTTTATGTGTCAGTTTGTCTTTTTATGATCAATGTTAGCTCTTACACGATCAATGTTAGCCTCGATCTTGTACCGGCCCCCCCCCCCCCCCCCAAAAAAAAAAATCTGTGTGAGCAAAATAAATAAATAAATAAATATACTGTACATATAAAGGTCTTCAAAGTGATTCATCTCACTGCTGCAGCGATCATACAAATACCACATTTGGAGCTTCGAACTCCCAATGAAAATCTTGTTAGGTGCAATTTGCTTACCTTTTCAACGTGACCTTGAGGTACTGAGGATGGCGGAGCACTGTCTGGCGTAAGAAGGCAGAGCCAAGAACGTGAGGCTCTCACTTTTACCGTCCCGGCATGGTACGGGACCCACTCACGGAGCACTTCATACGGTAAGGAAGGTAAAGGTGCACACACTGTGCAGGTCCTGCTAAGTCGAAACAGAAAACGCCACGAGTCACCTCCAATCGGGATGGGAAACACTATTGTCAGAACACGTCTACACACAAAGGCACAGCCTATCGAAATTTCTGCAGAAACGTCAACCTTCCAATCTCTGAAAGGCCCTGGACTCACCACCCAGGAGCGACGATCGATAAAATGATGACGTAACACTCTTACAAGTGGGGCTTGCAGTATGGCCCTGGAGGTACGCACACTTACGTCCAAGCGGTCTAGCCTGGGTTTGAATCCCGACCCAGCTATAAACTGCCATCCTGGTGTTTCACAGGCTGGGTGATTTACCAATGTGTGTGCCGTCCCTCGGATGGACATTGAATCAGGCCAGGTGTGCATGGGGTCGATAAAGTGGACGTTAAAGATCCCTTGGTGTCCGACGCGAAGAGTAGGCGAGCTGTCGACGGCACCATGAACAGGTGAAAAATTCCTGGCCTTACCTCCAGAGGGCGCTGCATCAACGGCACAGCTTCGCCCTCAGCCAATGATCGACCAACAGCCTTGTGCTGTGCCACATGAAAGTTGTGTTTGCTCTATAAGATTGTGGTATCCTTGTTACCCTCGCCAGAGGAGAGGGTATTGCATTTGATTCCGTTTGTCTTTCTGTTTGTGTCTGTTTGTTTGTTTGTCTGCACAGAATAAATATGATTTTCTCTGTAACCGTTGGTCCGATTGACAGGAAATTTACACCAGAGGTGCAACTCCACCTGTAGAATTTCTAAATGATATTTATGACGTCATGGGTCACGTGGTTCGGCCGCCATCTTGGAAAAACCGAAACAAATTTGCACCTCTATATCTCCGAAAGCGCTGAATATGAAAAATTGAGACATGGCTCATTGTAAAGAACTCTCCATGGGGAATAAAATATGTTAATGATGATGTCATAGGTGCCTCCATTATGACGTCATAATTCGACAAGAACAAAACATCCGATCAAGATGAAATTTCTTGAGCATAATCTAGGGATAAATTGGTGGAGAAAAAAAACCCGATGATGACGTCATCGGTCACGTGGTTCGGTCGCCATATTTGTTTTAACACAAAAGCCTTAAAACCGCTGAAAACACATCCTGGCGAGGGTTTGCAATCTCTGATTGCTCTTTCTTATTTCTTGTATGTCTTGCCATTTGTCTGATACTCGGTGGTGTTTTTTTTGGTTGCATCATTTTATGGGGGCGTGGCTGTGCCACTGATGCAATTCCCCCCCATTAGCAGTAGACTGGTACTCATTTTGCCTACCTCGGGAGGATGACAGGCTGAGTTACCTTTACCCACCTTGTGTTAATTGAATGGCACGACAGGGGCTCAACCTCAGGACCCTAATATCTCAAGCCAGCTGGGGGAGGGAGGGAGGGGGGGGGGGGAAATTCATCGACGTTGCACGCCATATACGTCCGTATGATTCTATGACGGTATGGTAAAGATGTCCAGACAGGTATGGGATAAGATGGCGGGTTTTGGAGGATTCAGCAGGGGCCAACATGCCAAGCTTGAGGCGTTTCAACAGAGGATTTGTGAGCCATGTCTGACCTCTCCCATAACGTCACTAACTCCATACTAGATTGGTCGGCGTTACAAAGAGTTCAGGTGTTAAGTGAAGGGACGAGATCTGGAGAGAAGGGTAAATCCTGCTATGATTGATTTTTGTCGAAGCGAAGGATTTAATATTTATTTGTAAGAATAGTTGGATTGAGCTGAAGGGTTTTGATAATTCATGCTTGCTCGTGTAATCATTCCATTTACACTAATTGTGAAGCTAATGTAGTTACATGTGCAGTAATTCAATTAATTCGTCGTTTTTGGCAACATGTTCCCGTCTACGTCAGTCATTCCGCTCGGCAGACGAATGAGTTCACGTAAAAGGGACACCTTCGGTGACGTCACAAGGTCACAAGGGTTCATCCAGGTATTCCTTGCGATCAAATTCATCCAGGTATTCCTTGCTATGGAATCACACCGAGAACGTCATTTGGACCATCGGGGCTGTGCCGCATATGTAACTCCTGGATAACCAATCGCTCCTAAAGACCCGTTATCCCAAAGTGCTGCCATCACCATTTTCAAGGACACCGATGCATAAGGTAAGACAAATATACGAAGTCTGTCGTGCGCATGCGCGTGTGTCAATGTCTATATATTTTCGCTTTAAAAATAGTTTCCTCTACAACCCGCTTGGCAGATCATTGCGAAACCTTAAAGATGGGAGTGACTCCCCATGGAAAATATTTTGCTGTTAACTCTGATGTCATCGATCACGTGGTATGACAACCATATTGGAATTTTTTTTTGTTGTTGTATACAAGGTCGAGGCTCGTGTAAGAGCCAACGTTGATCACAAAAAGACAAACTTACACATAAAACATATGATAAAGGGAGCGGGAGAACAAGATGGACAGCAGGGACATCGGGAGATCTGTGGGAGGGAGAGGGCTTGGTGGATTAAAGGGAATATTTGGACATCATTTTCTCAGAAACTGCTCAACGAAAACAATTGAAACTTAGCGTACGTCATCAACTCCTCATGGGGTGTGTAGGGTGATAACGATGATGTCATCGGTGAAGTGGTATTCCAGTCATAATTGGTTGAATTGAAATCCTCAGCCGAAAAATGTGAAAATTCATATATCTGAACTATTACCCGATGGGAGTGAAAAAATCAAATTTTTGACATCATCGGTCACATGGTATGGCAGCCATTTTGGATTAAAGGGAAAAAAATTGGACATTACTATCTCCAAAAAGGCGAAACTAGAAAAATTGAAACTTTGCAGATGTCAACTCCCCATGGGGTGTATAGGGTGATAACTGATTACGATCATATCATCAGGGAAGTGGTACTCCAGCCATAATTGGTTGAATTTAAATTGTTATCCGAAAAATCTGATACTTCATTTATCTGATCGATTACACGATGTGAGTGAAGGATTAAATTGATGACGTTCAAAACCCATGCCTAGAAACTATGTGACATAATAGGTCACACCGAGAACGTCATTTGGATAACCCAAATCATGGATGGTATGGGTATATGGGCCATAATAGTAGTGTGTTCAGTTAACGATGTTATTGTTGTGTGCTCTACGAGTGCCATTCTAGCTTTGAGAAGGTTCCATTATTACCTCCGCCACCAAAAGTGGATGGAGGTTATGTTTTCACCCCTGTCTGTTTGTCTGCCGTTTGTTTGTTACTTGCAAGTTTGTTGATCACTCCGGTTTGTGTATGTGCTTGTTTGTGTGTGTGTTTGTTTGTTTGTGTGTGTTTGTTTGTGTGTGTGTGTTTGTTTGTGTGTGTGTGTGTGTGTGTGTTTGTGTGTGTGTGTGTTTGTTTGTGTGTGTGTGTGTTTGTTTGCGTGTGTGTTTGTTTGTGTGTGTGTGTGTGTGTGTTTGTGTGTATGTTTGTTTGTGTGTGTGTTTGTTTGTGTGTGTGTGTGTTTGTCAGTCTGCTCACTTATACTTGCACACTGGTCACAATTTTAAACCGATCTTCACGAAACTTCACCAAATGGTAGAGTTCGTGGTCCGACAAAATCCTATATATTTTTGAGGTCAAAAGGTCAAAAGATCAACATAGGCAAAAGGTCAACCACTTTTTTTACAAACTTCTAAAATCCCCAATTTTAACCCGATTGACTTGAAATTTGAATGGGATTTTCATATCACCTAACTGAATTCAACCACCAATCATTTGTGAGGTCAAAAAGATTCTATACCGAGTGCCATTCTGCTGTGTTCTCTTTTGCCAAGTGTCGCTCTATGAATGATTTTTCATTTGTTTGTTTGTTTGTGAACAAAATATATGAAAAAGTTGTGGACGGATTTGGACGAAGTTTGGCAGAGATGTAGCTTATGTCACAAGGACGAAATGATTAGATTTTGGTGAAGATCCGGATTCTGATCCGGCTACTAGAATTTTTAAAGTGATTCTTCACCATTGGGGGATAGGGCGAAAAACTATACATAGCAGGATATCTCAAAAAGTTATGGACGGATTTGTACGAAACTTGGTGGACCGGTTGGGTGTGTGACAAGGAAGAATCGATTCGATTTTGGTGAAGATCTGAATATGGATTCGGATATGAGAATTATTTAAATCTTTAAGTGATTCTTCACCATTGGGGGATAGGGCCAAAAACTATACATAGCAGGATATCTCAAAAAGGTGTGGACTGATTTGGACGAAACTTGTTGGACAGGTTGTGTGTGTGACAAGGAAGAATCGATTCGATTTTGGTGAAGATCTGAATATGGATTCGGATATGAGAATTATTTAAATTTTTAAGTGATTCTTTACCATTGAGTGATATGGCCAACCAGGTGGAGGTATGCTCTCTACTGAGTGCCGTTCTAGTGTTACGAAGTTATCAATGAGTGTGCTCGTACTCTCTTTTCATGGATGGCGGGGAAGCAAATGTCGGTCCCATCTGCTAAACGGATACAAAACTAACGTTGGAGTATCTTCTCCTTATGTAGCTTAAGTTACATATTAGAGCCTATCTGATCTGTTCGGCTGATTGTCGAGGTAGAATCACTTTTCAATACTCCAAACCATGGAAAAAGGCAAAAACAAAAACCGCAGTCAAAACTGGACAATCTTCTCATTTATCATCTTACTATAATTCACCAAATGTCTGTCCGTCTGTTCCCAGGTCCCGCAAAAACGGCTGAACCGATCGCAACGATATTTTGGGTGGGAAATCCTAGGACCCCCTGGAGTAAAATAGGCTATATTATTTTTCCAATTTCAGCTTTGGTCTCCAGCATTTTCAGGTTTGGACTCCCGCATAACGTTATTGTCCCGGGTATCGCAAAAACGGCTGCACCGATCGCAACGATTTCCTGGAACCCCTGCAGTAAAACCCCTGCAGTAAAATCCGACGATGATTCACCAAAAGAACATGACATGAAAATTAAAAACGGCTGAACAGTATTTTATGAACATCTCATTGCGGAATTCAGGAAAATCCTGATAGTCAGGGCCCTGAGGGATATTTTGGTTCAAATTCTTCCAAAAGCATCAAATTTGGCGCAGATGTTGCCCATGCCATACTCTTTCGATTTTTGACGGGCGCCAAGGGCGGTATGATCCGGGGACCATACCGGTCCATCCCGCCATGTCACCTGACCTATGACGTCATAATTAGGATATGCATCCAATCACATGGCCTACTATAAGTGGTCAAAGTTCAAAATGAATCGATCGAAAAATGAAGGCAGGGATCCATTTTTAAGGTTTTCATAAAATCCAATATGGCCGCCAGGTCACATGACCTATGACGTCATATTTATGACATGTATACAATCATGTATACATGAACCCGGATCATGATCGCACAAAAATTAAACACAAGGATATGGCATACAGTTCATAAAACATCAAAATCCGTACCTTTGTAATCAGACTGATGAACTGCATGTGCCTGAAAATTAGGAAATAGACATGTAAATATTTCCTCTAATTGTCAAAAATAAGGTCAGAGTTCGATTACCCAACCCAGAAACATAAAATGGTGAACCTCGCGTAAATCTTGACAAAAAACTCAAAAACCGACATGTTTGACTCAAAAATGACCTTTAAGATGACCTTGAGGGTTGACCTTGACCTCGAATCATCAAAATAACATCATAATTGGATTCCTCGACCTCGAAAACCCCTGAAAAGTGGTATCATACATGATTCCAACCCTTTTGGTTATTTAACTGATTTTCCTCTAAGCCTGGTGGCGGCCATTTAGTATTTCGCCAATATGGGGCCCCCGGGGGGGGGGGGGCGCCCGTCTTGGCGCCCGTCAAAAATCGAAAGAGTATGGCATGGGCAACATCTGGGCCAAATTTGGTGCTTTTGGAACAATTTGAACCAAACGGCCCCAAAATATTCCTAAGGGCCCTGACTATGATGAATTATGAACGTGCCGCGAATGCGGAAGTGGACAGATGACGGCAATGAGCTGGTTTGATAATATCCCAATACAACCGTCATTTAAAACAGTATTTTGTTAAAGTATCAATTGATGATTGGAATGACGTTCGGAATTGAGTGAATACAATTACGATTTTGAATTCGTAATTGTGTTCACCCAACCGTACAGAACTACTTCACATCAGGATTTAAATATTTGTTTATGTCACGAATGTTGTTAAAAGTTTATTTTTTATATTAATGTTATTGAATTTGTGATTGGAGTTATGCTGTTTGGAATGAAAAAAGAGATATCGAGTTCAAGTGAATGACGAAATGCCGTGACCGTTTGTACTTTCTAAACGTGAAATTCGCGGATCGCCATACGCAGATTCGCCATTGACTGGGTATGGAACAAATGTACCTGTTTGTTTGGAACGGGTACGTTTTTCATGGAAGTCCTTCACGAACTTGCTGTCCATGTCTGCGTGCGAATGAAGGTGCTACAGGAATGTGGAATTTATTGGTTTCATGCTTTAGCATTCGCCGTTTCTACATTGTCTGTCTGCTTCTGGCCTCCCACCCGTGCGTAGCACGCGAAGCACGGACACCTCACTGGTCATAATAATAATCATTTTACCTTCATACG
>NC_136265.1:14324934-14354934 GCF_964187855.1 Myxine glutinosa
GACCCAGAGGACCCAAATGACCCAGAGGACCCAAATGACCCAGAGGACCCAAATGACCCAAATGACCCAAATGACCCAGAGGACCCAAATGACCCAAATGACCCAAATGACCCAGAGGACCCAAATGACCCAGAGGACCCAAATGACCCAGAGGACCCAAATGACCCAGAGGACCCAAATGACCCAAATGACCCAGAGGACCCAAATGACCCAGAGGACCCAAATGACCCAGAGGACCCAAATGACCCAGAGGACCCAAATGACCCAAATGACCCAAATGACCCAGAGGACCCAAATGACCCAGAGGACCCAAATGACCCAGAGGACCCAAATGACCCAGAGGACCCAAATGACCCAGAGGACCCAAATGACCCAGAGGACCCAAATGACCCAGAGGACCCAAATGACCCAGAGGACCCAAATGACCCAGAGGACCCAAATGACCCAAATGACCCAGAGGACCCAAATGACCCAGAATTTCTGTCTCTCCAAAAGTGAAGCTCCAACAGTGTAGACGTTTCTGTCGCTCAGATGTGTAGACAGTTTCTGTCGCTCAGATGTGTAAACATGACGTCATCAAATCTATATTTAGGCTAACCATGGGCTACCCCTTTGGCTGGTACGCGGCCGCTCGCTAGTACATAATATAGGATATATTTGTTATATGTTATGTTATAGGATATATAGGATATATGTTATATGATATAGGATATATATAGGATAGGTTATAGGATATATATGTTATAGGATAGGAATTTTGTACATTTAATAAATTTTTAAGATTACAAAACTATTTGTTTTGTATTTATGGATGTTTAAATCAAAAGAAAAGTACATAATGTGAATACTAGTAGCAATTTTACAAAAACCATGGCATAATTTCAAATCTTGACCCGAGATGATAATTATGCTACATCATAATTTCCATGTGCCAACCTGGGCGGAATCCAAGTGGATTCACTTGTTTACGTGGCTGTGCTTGTGCACACCTGTGCTTGCAACGGTTTCAAGTTATTCCTGTCGCAAAAGTTCGGTGTGTAGGTGGGGGCGGAATCGGACGTCGGAGAGAAATCTTTCGCTAATGTTCAACAATCCGTTGCAGGGTCTTTGACTCTTGAGTTACATATTTTCTGGCGTGCCTCAAATCGATGAACAATCACGTGACGATACTCGAGGGGAATGGTGGCGCTGCTCGGTAGGGTCACATGGCGATACTCGAGGGGAATGGTGGCGCTGCGCGGTAGGGTCACATGGCGATACTCGAGGGGAATGGTGGCGCTGCGCGGTAGGGTCACATGGCGATACTCGAGGGGAATGGTGGCGCTGCGCGGTAGGGTCACATGGCGATACTCGAGGGGAATGGTGGCGCTGCGCGGTAGGGTCACATGGCGATACTCGAGGGGAATGGTGGCGCTGCGCGGTAGGGTCACATGGCGATACTCGAGGGGAATGGTGGCGCTGCGCAGTAGGGTCACATGGCGATACTCGAGGGGAATGGTGGCGCTGCGCAGTAGGGTCACATGGCGATACTCGAGGGGAATGGTGGCGCTGCGCAGTAGGGTCACGTGGCAATACTCGAGGGGAATGGTGGCGCTGCGCGGTATAGTCACGTGACGATACTCGAGGGGAATGGTGGCGCTGCGCGGTCGGGTCACATGGCGATACTCGAGGGGAATGGTGGCGCTGCGCAGTAGGGTCACATGGCGATACTCGAGGGGAATGGTGGCGCTGCGCAGTATAGTCATGTGGCAATACTCGAGGGGAATGGTGGCGCTGCGCAGTATAGTCACGTGACGATACTCGTGGGGGAATGGTGGCGCTGCGCAGTATAGTCACGTGATGATACTCGAGGGGAATGGTGGCGCTGCGCGGTATAGTCACGTGACGATACTCGAGGGGGGTAGTAGCCCTGCTCGGTATAGTCAGGTGACGATACTCGAGGGGGGTAGTAGCGCTGCTCGGTGATCACGTGGCGATACTCGAGGGGGAATGGTGGCGCTGCGCGGTATAGTCACGTGACGATACTCGTGGGGGAATGGCGGCGCTGCGCAGTATAGTCACGTGACGATACTCGAGGGGAATGGTGGCGCTGCTCGGTATAGTCACGTGACGATACTCGAGGGGGGTAGTAGCGCTGCTCGGTGATCACGTGACGATACTCGTGGGGGAATGGTGGCGCTGCGCAGTATAGTCACGTGATGATACTCGAGGGGAATGGTGGCGCTGCATGGTATAGTCACGTGACGATACTCGAGGGGGGTAGTAGCGCTGCTCGGTATAGTCAGGTGACGACACTCGAGGGGGGTAGTAGCGCTGCTCGGTGATCACGTGACGATACTCGAGGGGAATGGTAGCGCTGCTCGGTATAGTCACGTGACGATACTCGAGGGGAATGGTGGCGCTGCTCGGTATAGTCACGTGACGATACTCGAGGGGAATGGTGGCGCTGCGCGGTAGGGTCACATGGCGATACTCGAGGGGAATGGTGGCGCTGCTCGGTATAGTCACGTGACGATACTCGTGGGGGAATGGTGGCGCTGCGCAGTATAGTCACGTGACGATACTCGAGGGGAATGGTGGCGCTGCTCGGTATAGTCACGTGACGATACTCGAGGGAGGTAGTCGCGCTGCTTGGTGATCACGTGACGATACTCATGGGGGAATGGTGGCGCTGCGCAGTATAGTCACGTGACAATACTCGAGGGAGGTAGTAGCGCTGCTCGGTGATCACGTGACGATACTCATGGGGGAATGGTGGCGCTGCTCGGTATAGTCACGTGACGATACTCGAGGGAGGTAGTAGCGCTGCTCGGTGATCACGTGACGATACTCGTGGGGGAATGGTGGCGCTGCTCGGTATAGTCACGTGACGATACTCGAGGAGGATTGTGGTGCTGCGCAGTATAGTCACGTGACGATACTCGAGGGGAATGGTGGCGCTGCTCGGTATAGTCACGTGACGATACTCGAGGGGGGTAGTAGCGCTGCTCAGTATAGTCAGGTGACGATACTCGAGGGGGGTAGTAGCGCTGCTCGGTGATCACGTGACGATACTCGAGGGGAATGGTAGCGCTGCTCGGTATAGTCACGTGACGATACTCGAGGGGAATGGTGGCGCTGCTCGGTATAGTCACGTGACGATACTCGAGGGGAATGGCGGCGCTGCGCGGTAGGGTCACATGGCGATACTCGAGGGGAATGGTGGCGCTGCTCGGTATAGTCACGTGACGATACTCAAGGGGAATGGTGGCGCTGCTCGGTATAGTCAGGTGACGATACTCGAGGGGAATGGTGGCGCTGCTCGGTATAGTCACGTGACGATACTCGAGGGGAATGGTGGCGCTGCTTGGTATAGTCACGTGACGACACTCAAGGGGAAGGGTGGCGCTGCTCGGTATAGTCACGTGACGATACTCGAGGGGAATGGTGGCGCTGCTCGGTATAGTCACGTGACGATACTCGTGGGGGAATGGTGGCGCTGCTCGGTATAGTCACGTGACGATACTCATGGGGGAATGGTGGCGCTGCGCAGTATAGTCACGTGACGATACTCGAGGGGAATGGTGGCGCTGCTCGGTATAGTCATGTGAGGATACTCGTGGGGGAATGGTGGCGCTGCTCGGTATAGTCACGTGACGATACTCGAGGGGAATGGTGGCGCTGCTCGGTATAGTCACGTGATGATACTCGTGGGGGAATGGTGGCACTGCGCAGTATAGTCATGTGACGATACTCGAGGGGAATGGTGGCGTTGCTCGGTATAGTCACGTGACGATACTCGAGGGGAATGGTGGCGCTCCTCGGTATAGTCAGGTGATGATACTCGAGGGGGGTAGTAGCGCTGCTCGTAGATCACGTGACGATACTCAAGGGGAATGGTGGCGCTGCTCGGTATAGTCACGTGATGATACTCGAGGGGAATGGCGGAGCTGCTCGGTATAGTCACGTGACGATACTCGAGGGGAATGGTAGCGCTGCTCGGTATAGTCACGTGACGATACTTGAGGGGGGTAGTAGCGCTGCTCGGTATAGTCACGTGACGATACTCGAGGGGAATGGTGGCGCTGCTCGGTATAGTCAGGTGACGATACTCGAGGGTGGTAGTAGCGCTGCTCGGTGATCACGTGACGATACTCGTGGGGGAATGGTGGCGCTGCGCGGTAGGGTCACATGACGATACTCGAGGGGAATGGTGGCGCTGCTCGGTATAGTCACGTGACGATACTCGAGGGGGGTAGTAGCGCTGCTCGGTATAGTCACGTGACGATACTCGAGGGGAATGGTGGCGCTGCTCGGTATAGTCAGGTGACGATACTCGAGGGGAATGGTGGCGCTGCTCGGTATAGTCACGTGACGATACTCGAGGGGAATGGTGGCGCTGCTCGGTATAGTCACGTGACGATACTCGAGGAGGATTGTGGTGCTGTTCGGTATAGTCACGTGACGATACTCGAGGAGGATTGTGGCCCTGCTCGGTATAGTCACGTGACGATACTCGAGGAGGATTGTGGCGCTGCGCGGTATAGTCACGTGACGATACTCGAGGGAAATGGTGGTGCTGCTCGTGGATCACGTGGCGCTCCACGGCCCGGGGAGTGGGGGAGGGGAGGCGAGGTGACGCAACCATGTTGCAGTGATCAGGTGATGTGTTTGAAGAGGAGGGAGCATGTGACTGTCCCAGGACGCCTCTTTCAGTTAACATTCTTAAATCCATGCGTCACGACGGACCCATGGTGAATAATCGTGAAAGATCGCTGCCGGTTGTGCATCTCAAAACTCGCCCTGTCTGGTCCATAAGTCCATATTAAGATGCAAAAACTATAATCACTGTTTAGTTGATGTTGTATATACGAGATCATTATTCACGAAGAGGAATTCAGATTGAACGAGAACAGCACTCCATGGACCGCATACCTCTGCCAGGTGAACAATTTACGTTTTGTATCCCACCAATAGGTCGGAATCAGGATCCGGATCTCCACCAAAATCGAATCGAGTCTTCCTGGTCACACATCCAATCTCTCCACCAAGGTTTGTAAGAATGCGTCCACAACTTTTTGAGTTATCTTGCTCTCAATCATTTTTTGTGCTATCTTTCAATGGTGAAGAATCACTTAAAATTCTCAGATCCAGATCGGGATCCAGATCTTCACCAAAATTGAATCGAGTCTTCCTGATCACACATCCAATCTCTCCACCAAGGTTTGTCCGAATGCGTCCACAACTTTTTGAGTTATCTTGCTCTCAATCATTTTTTGTGCTATCTTTCAATGGTGAAGAATCACTTAAAATTCTCAGATCCAGATCGGGATCCAGATCTTCACCAAAATTGAATCGAGTCTTCCTGGTCACACATCCAATCTCTCCACCAAGGTTTGTCCGAATGCGTCCACAACTTTTTGAGTTATCTTGCTATAAATCATTTTTTGTGCTATCTCTCAATGGTGAAGAATCACTTAAAATTCTCAGATCCAGATCGGGATCCAGATCCTCACCAAAATTGAATCGAGTCTTCCTGGTCACACATCCAATCTCTCCACCAAGTTTTGTCCGAATGCGTCCACAACCTTTTGAGATATCCTGCTATAAATAGTTTTGCTCCATCTCTTAATGGTGAAGAATCACCTAATATTCTCAGATCCAGATTCCGAATCTTCACCAAAATCGAATCATTTCGTCCTTGTCGCACACACAACTTCTGTACCAAATTCCTTCCGAATACATCCACAACTTTTTGAGATATCCTGCTATAAATAATTTTGCTCTATCTCTCAATGGTGAAGAATCACCTAAAATTCTCAGATCCAGATTCAGCATCTTCACCAAAATGGAATCGAGTCTTCCTGGTCACACATCCAATCTCTCCACTAAGGTTTGTCCGAATGCGTCCACAACTTTTTGAGTTATCTTGCTATAAATCATTTTTTGTGCTATCTCTCAATGGTGAAGAATCACTTAAAATTCTCAGATCCAGATTCCGCATCTTCACCAAAATGGAATCGAGTCTTCCTGGTCACACATCTAATCTCTCCACCAAGTTTTGTTCGAATGCATCCACAACTTTTTGAGATATCCTGCCATAAATAATTTTGCTCTATCTCTTAATGGTGAAGAATCACCTAATATTCTCAGATCCAGATTCCGAATCTTCAACAAAATCGAATCATTTCGTCCTTGTCGCACACACAACTTCTGTACCAAATTCCTTCCGAATGCGTCCACAACCTTTTGAGATATCCTGCTATAAATAATTTTTCTCTATCTCTCAATGGTGAAGAATCACCTAAAATTCTCAGATCCAAATTCCGAATCTTTACCAAAATCGAATCATTTCGTCCTTGTCGCACACACAATTTCTGTACCAAATTCCTTCCGAATGCGTCCACAACTTTTTGAGATATCTTGTTCACAAACAAACAAACAGAGGTGAAAACATCACCTCGATGCACCTTCACTGGCGGAGGTAATGAATGTAAAATAGTAATAGTGTTTGCATCGAGGAGACGGCATTATGCGGAGTTTGCTCGATTTATTCACACACACACAAGAGCCGAGCGGTCGACTTTGTGCCAACAGGTTCAAAATCCGGCAGATATGCATTTTTCATCCAATCACCGTGGCCTAGAGGGGATTGCCCCTAGGCCATCGTCGGTGCTCCGTGTATAAATGCGTAATGGAGGAACAGACACCTGGCATAAATGTATAACGATGTACGGCCACAGGCTTGGAGCACAAGGTCATCGGTGTCGAATAAAGGAGGTATCGATAAGATTGGATGATAAAACATGAGAAACATGATTAAGACTACCACGGTACTCGGTAGAGCGCGTAACAACGCTCGACCGAACGGTTTACGTTTTGTATCCCAATGATAGGTCGGATGCGGATCCGGATTTTATAGCAAAATGTAATTAGCTTGTTCTTGTCACCTGACCAAGTCGTCCACCACGTTTGGCCAGAACACGTTCACACCTTTCCCAGATATCGTGCCATATATCGTTTATCGTGCCATATATCGTTCTCAATGGCGGGTTTGATTACAAAACTTGATTACACCAGAGCTGCCCAACAGCCATGTACTGCATACGAAAGATGATGTAAGATTGCAGCATCATTATTCCTTGTTACGTACTACCTTTTGTCCGATACTGTGCAGAAACAACAAGAAAAAGAGCAATCGGAGATTGCAAACCTTCGCCGGGATGTATTTTCAATGGTTTTTAAGGCTTTTGTGTTAAAACAAATATGGCGGCCAAACCACGTGACCGATGACGTCATCATTTTTTTTTTCCTAAACTAATTTAGTCCCAGATTATGCTCAAGAAATTTCATGTGCGCATTATGCGCATTATGGCTCTCTCGAGCTCGAGTTAGCCAATCACCTGGGAGCATGAGGCCACGTTGGCCATGCCCACGACACGACGCAGAGTTGCAATCGCGCGTTTGCGTCGTTTCTTACCACGTGTAAACGTGGTATTTTGTCTACGAGTATTTTGAATTTGGTATTTTGAATTTGTCTATGAGTGAGTGACTGGAAGACTGACTGTGATAAAGGCAATGGCACCGAAGAAAAGAAATTTGTCACGTTCAACCTCCCGAGCAAGGAAAATCGCTGATCGGAGACTCCATGAAGCCGATGAAGATACTTTTCACCATCGACAAGCCCCCTCCCCCTCCCCCTCCCCTCCCACCCCTCACCCTCCCATCCCTCACCCTCCCCCACTCCCCCCTCCCCTCCCCTCCCCCTCCCCCTCCCATCCCCCTCCCCCTCCCATCCCTCACCCTCCCCCCTCTTCTCCCCCCTCCCCCTCCCCCCTCCCATCGCCCTCCCCCTCCCATCCCTCACCCTCCCCCCTCTTCTCCCCTCTCCCCCTCCCCCTCCCCCTCTTCTCCACCTCTCCCCATCCCCTCCCTCCCCCTCTTCTCCCCTCCCCCCCCTCTTCTCCCCTCCCCCCCGTTCCCCTCCCCTCCCCTCCCCCTCCCCTCCCCTCCCCCGCCCGGCAATGCCTGGTACTTCTGCTAGTATATATATATATATTGTTGCGGATTCGGAGCAGCACTCCCGTTAACAAGGGGGGGGGGGAGGGGATAGTCCCATTGTCCTTTAAGCTGGCCGTCTCCATTCCTGGAAATTACTCGCTCCTTTGCGGGGTGAGATTGGCTAGGGTGATTGGTCAACGGGTTCCCAAATACCTTTGCCCATCCCTCCGCAAAGCAGGGATATAATTCCCTGCTCGGACCCGGACAAGATGGAGTTTGCCGAGCGGTTAGCAGTCCGAAATCCGAGCCGTTAACAACACTAACCCGATTCTGAGCGGTTCTGCCAAATCGTGCCACGTATATCAATTGGGGACAGGATGAAAGCGATCGGATGAGAAGAAACCAAGGGGTAAAGAACGAACAAATATGGTTTATTTATACAGTACTAAAAGAGGAAACGAAAGGTAAAGAATATACAGTTGAAGAGGAAGAAGCAGTAACACAGGGCAGCCTTATGCAGTCTTAAATTAACACGCCCAGGACAGAACAAACACACTTACACGAAAGGATGGAATGGCAGGGATGGTTGGGCGTTGAGGTCCGGCTCCGGTCCAGTCGAGTCCGGCTCCGGGTGTTGACTCATGCCGTAGCGAGAACCCGGGCAGCAGCAAGCACGTACCGTTGGCGCGCGATCGGACCTTATACGTGGCGGGGGGGGGGGGGGGGGGGGGGGGGGGGGGGTGGTAGTCCTTCGCACGGCCGTATGCGCAATTTTATATCATTGATGGTGCAATCTTGCCCACTTCCACGCAGTCCGTGCCCTCTCTTTCTCCTCTCTGTGCAACGACCTCTCACTCCCAACCTCCAACTGTCGAAGTAGTCCCAAGTGAGCGCTTTTATCGCGCCCTCGCGTATCAAGCCGCCCGCTCTTTAGGTCCGCCCACCGGTGAGCTCGCCTCGGCCGTGGTTGGTCGCGAGGGCTCACCGGCTCCGCCCCTTGATAGTGCGATGACGGGGCCACGCCTTGCTCCTGGCGCTCCTCCCCCTTCTTCTCCAACTCGGCCGCGTGGCTTATGGCGGCTTGCGGGATAGAAAACCATCGCACCGCTGTTGAAACGAACTTTGGGGCCTACTATTATTTAATTAATACAACGCAGATTCAACTATTGGAAACAGATCCTTAACTGAAACATAGACTAATGAAATAACTAGAGAGGTTTCTAAGGTGTCCTACGTGTTGTACATGGCCTAACTAGGGTGCAACCTTTACAAAGGGGGATATTTACAAGAATTATTATTTTACAAAGTGAAGGTTCTAAAAACCGTAACACAGCACCCTTCTCTCCTCCAGGTACGGCTCGTGCCGACAAAACTTTAACTTAGTGTGACACTCAGGTGTAGTAACCCTCTACTTTTAACCTTACCCTGAGTGCGACAGTTTTAACAACAATTAAGTATGTCCCGCCTGCTGCATTGCATTCTATCTAACTGATTCACGCCCACAGAATAACCGAATTACGGAATTATTTTGAAACTACACATTGACGGTGGGGAGCATGTTATTTACAAAGACTACTATTTGGTATTTACAAACGCGAACCCAGGACCTGTCATTTGGGAAACAAAAGAAGAACTTTTGAAAAAAGGAAAGGCATGCACTGCACTGCACCAATACCACCAGCACCAATAAGCACCAATAAGCAAAGAGCACCAAAAGCACCACAGTCAGCACCATCCAGTGCACAAAAAGCACCATCCGGTGCACAGTCATACATTTCAATAATAAAATGATGCCTTGCGACGTCTTCTCCACTGGGCCGATGTTCTTGGCTGCTGGGCCGATGTTCTTGATGTTCTTTGCTTGCGGCCTATTTGAAAATAAAAAGGGCACACAACGCGTCCGCTTTTCTCTTAATTATGGCCAGCAGGGGCCAACTAGGGTGGTCCACCTGCATGGCTTAGGTGCCACCTCAACCGTGGTCCGCAAGCAAGATTTCGCTGGCCACAATGGCCGGTGCCCAGCAGAGGTGCCAGGCCCCAAAAGGTGGGGTCCATAAAGTGGTGCTCGGCCACAAAACCGTGTGGTCCATAAAGTGGTGTACCGGTCCAGGCAGGCAGCAGCGAGGGTGCGGGCACACAACTGCGAACACCTGTGCACTCCCCTCGGGCCCAAAAGAAACAAATCCGTGAGTGGGGGAAGGAGGACAAGCAAGCAGCGGGGCAAGACCGCAAGGGTACACATCAATACAAGGTAATGCAGACAGGAAGGGCGCTGGAGAGCGAGCGGAGAAAGCTCGCCCCTAGCGTACGCTCCCCCCTGTCACCTAACCTACCCTTGCCCCTACCCCGTATTTACACAATTTACAAATTCGTCTCTACGTCCTGTCTTCCCCATATCTCCCCTAATCCAAATTCGTCATCAATCCGTCTAACCCAACTTTGCCATCAATCAATTCCTCATCAATCCCTCCGAAGGAGGAAGAGATAGAATCACAAGCACAATGTCACCCCCACGTCATGATGCGTCTTACATCCCAGACACTTGCAAAAAACGGTGGTGTGGAGTCCTGTCGCCTTGGTGAGTGGATGTGGATGGTGCGAAGAGACTTTCAATCCTAAACTACCTTCTCGATGACTTTAACACACTTAACACTACCCGGGGTCTTTCCCTGCAAAACCATTGGCCATTTTACACGATGTGGTTCTAAAAACCAATTCCCATTGACCAAACTGTGGTGCTCACCAATTTGGGGTCTCACTCCGCCGATTCTACTCCCTGTGCCCTCGCACAATTTCCGGGCTGGGTCGTGTGGCGCTCCCAGCAGGTCCGCTCACCTGCACACCACCGCCACTGTAGTTGCCTCCCGAGCTTACCTGCTCCTCACCTAACCTATCTAATTGGGGAAGGCCCCTCCTGGCTCTGTCACCCCTCGGTTCCCTCTGGCACTGGGCTACCCGGGTCCGTCCTCCGGATCCTCGGGCCCCATCCACAACAACTCTACCGGCTCCCAGAGCCCACCTGCGGCCTCACCTGGCCGACATCCTCACAGTGGTGGAGTGCTCAACCAACTACACATACTAACAGGCCACACGCCCAGCCATTTCCATGTCACTAATGCACCCATCCAAACTCCATTCTTCCACCACGTACCACAGATGCCAATATCCAACCACAATTTACCTGTACCCTCTACCTAGCTCTTACACTACCCTCCCCGGGTATTCGTGATGGGGTCCATCCTCCTTTCCCCCATCCACACCTTCGTACCATCCACTCCACTCCACAGCTTCCACCATACTCACTCCATACCATCCATTCCCTACTCCATATATTCCACACTCCATGTATTTCACACAACCATTCTCCATTCACCTGTAGTTGCACACCTGTGCAATCACCTGGTGCCACCTGCACCCTCCTTCCTTCCTGGACCATTTGGTCAACACAGCACACATCACCATCACTCACTCATACACTGCTCCATACACCTGTTCAGTTGCACACCTGTGCAATCTCAATCGTTCCTCACTCACTGCTCCATACACTTCCACGCTCAATACACTTCTGAATACACCTCCAACACACACGGCATCATCTAATCTACCTGGTGCCCTGCTAAAACTCGCGCTTCCCCGTCGCCCCTTACATTATTGCGCTCCCTCGTCATTATCATCCAACTACCCTCTCTATGTCCCCACTACCAGTTCAATGTTGCTACCTAACCTTAACGTTACCTATGGTCATCTCTAGGTCCCTACACACTATATCCTAACCCTCCCGGGCTAGTTTTCACTGCCAAACCCCATAACTAGTGCTCCTTTGCCCCCGTTGTGAGGGATGGCAGAGTTGCCATCCCACCACATCGGGCATCTCTCACTATAAATTTTGCTCACCAAATTCCAGCCAATTAAAAATTTGCCAATCACTACCAATCATCTGCCAATCATCAATCTGCCAATCTTTTGCCAATCATCAAATTTTGCTTTTCAATTTCGGGTCCAAAACACTATCGTCATCAGTCCACTCACTTGAGCCTCTCGGTGCGCCAATTCATTTCTAAAGCTCGGCTTCGCAAAGCCGAGCAATGAATGCGGGTGGTTTGGTGCCGGCGGTTGGATGCGTCCGGCACTCGGTGCAGGGAAGGACGCTTACCCGGGCCGAGATCCCACGCACCATCTCGGCACGGAGCCGTCCAATGGCCCGATCTCGCCCTGCCGGAACGCCGCAACAAAAAGGGGTCGCCATGACGACCCTTCCTACCGGGCCGCCCGCTCCGCCTGGCAGAGCACGGACGCGGCCGTTCAGAGCGCGGCCCGGCATGGATCGCGTACGGCGGTTCTTTCGAAACCGCCGCGGTCACGATCCCCGCGGGTCCCCGCGGCACACGAAGTTGCCCGGCACGAACCGAGGGCCTGCTTTGGCTATACGTCGATCTAACCGCTAACCCATTTAGCGTCGATGCTCCACTTGCACACTCACACCCCGCGTTCCGTTCCTTGCTCACACATCCAGCTGTCTCCATGCTCCTCATCATTGCACCTTCTCTTACACACCCAGGTACACTCATTCCGCTTACAGACTTGGTCACACACCTGACCACCGCACACCTTGGCACACACTCGTCGTTCGCACACCTCACCAACACACCTCTTCGCGCCCCCTCCTCGGTCACCTCCTCTATGACAACCACAGGTGTGCTCTCCTCCGTACACCCAACCACGTGCCTCACTACCAACTCCAGTGTGCATTCCCATACGCGCTCTACCATTCCTGGTGTGCATCCTTCCATTCCAGGTGTACATCCTCTCTCACCTGCCACAACCAACTCACGCTCCGTGTCACTCTTACTACTTTCACCACCACTCTCGGTCGCGCATTCACCCTTACTCTTGACAGCGCACTCTTTCCTCATGCACCCGTCCGTTACACACCTTTCTTGCGCATCCTCTTGCGCACACTCTCCCATTACACCCTCCGTAACACTCACCACAGGTGTGCATTCTCCCGTTACATCCCCTGTAACACTCCCCATCCCGCGCTTCCATGTGCCCCCCCGCACACGCGCTACGATCAACTCACCCTCGACAGCACACGGCGCGCACTTTTTGCCTCACACACCCCAGAGTCAGACATTCTCGCACACCTCCTCTTTCGCACTCTGCACCTGTCGCACACTTTACCAGCTGCCTCTCACGAACACCCGGGTCCAAACCAACCCCCAAGCCGACTGAATCTCCCCTCACACCATATACATTTCCGCGTACATCGCCACTCACCTTGGCACCTCGTCTCCGCACCTCCTTCGCCACCTGCAAACTCTTTATTTGGTTAGCGAGCACACCATCACGATTTGAGCACCGACCTTGCACATATTCCATCACCTCCTCCTTTATCTCCCTCTTAGTTTCCCTCCATCTCTTCTTAATTTCACTCACCCCCTCTTCCACTTCCTCTAATTTTTGCTTCACTTCTTTTATTTCCCGGTGCGTCTCCTCAATTTCGTCCTCTAATGCCACCTTGACCGTTTCTATGTGCGTCCTCACCTCCCGGTCCTTTGTCTCCATTGCCTCCGTCACCTCGTCCAACCTCGTTGTCAGTCCCTCACGTAGCATCTGACATTCCCTCTTCGTCGCTATCAAGTCATTTTTGATTTCGTTTTGTGTCGCCTTTAACCCTCCTAGTACCGCAGTGTTCTTTTCTACCTGCTCCACGAGTTCCTTTTGTCCCACCGTCAGCTGTTCCACCTCCTGCGTCAGATCTTCTATGCCCCCCTGTAACCTAGCCGTACTATTTCTCACCTCTTTCTCCATACGCTTCTCACCTCGCTTTACATCCTCGCGTACCCCCAAGACCTCCTCGCTTACACCTCGTCTTATTTCCTCCCCCATCTCCTCCATTTCTTTAGTAGATGCTGCCCTCATTTGTCCCAATTCATCCCTCTGAGCATCCAGTTTACCTTCCAACCCGATTTTCACCTCCTCTATCTGGTTCCCCATCCGTTTGATTTCCCGGGCAGATTGCTCCCATACTTCCCGCAATTTGTCGTCCATTGTATTTTCCAACCCCATTAACCCATTCTTCATTCCTTCCATCTGGTTCTCCTGGGCAGCCATTCTATTTTCCAACCCCGTTAACCCATTCTTCACTTCTTTTATCCCGTTGTCTAACCCTTCAAATTTATTGTCCAACCCCTTAAAAGTATTGTCTAACCCCTCAAATTTCTTGTCTAAACCCTCAAATTTCTTGTCTAAACCCTCAAATTTCTTGTCTAAACCCTCAAATTTACCCTCAAATTTAGCTTCTAGTCCCCCGATTTGATTTCCTAGTCGCTCCCCCATTCTGTTTTCCATTTTCTCACTATCAGCCCTCGCTTCGTCCCTCATTCGCTCACTATCAGCCCTCCTTCTGTCTTCCATTTCTTTCATTTCCCTGCTTCTTTTTTCGTTGTCGCACTTCGACTCTGCCATATATTCGCTGAACCGTGCCATGAACTGCTGCATGTCAAACGGCTGCATGTTAAAGCCCGCTGGTACAGCGGGCTCGGCTACCGCGCGTTTGTGCGAGGCGCCATTTTGCGCCTCTCCAACCACGTGCGCGAGGGCGTCATTTTGTGCACCTGAAACTCCCTCAACCACCTCCTCATTGCTCTCCTCCATTTCTTCCCTGTGGTACTGGGTTACCCCGAACCCCTCTTCTAGTTCACCCACCTGCATCCGATCGCCTTGACTGTCCATGGCACGACTCAATTTGGGATGTTAAACAAAATTTCGGCCGCTCGTAATTTCGACCAAATTTCTTTTTATGTTAAATAAAATTTGGTTCAGGCCTCGAATCCCACTCCTGGCACCAATTGTTACGGAACCCAACATCGGCCTATGGTTCCCCTTTGAGGGGGGATTAGTCCCCTCGTTTGTTGCTGACCGACGTGGTCCCTGAAGCTGCACCGCGACCTCCGGAAAGGCCGGTGAGCAACTTCGTTCGTGACCGCGGATAAGATGTTAATTTGCCGAGCGGATGGCAGCCGCGGCCCGAACCGTTAACAAAGACTAACCCGATTCTGAACGTTGGCCGAATCGCGCCACGTACACTCAATATTGAAACAACTAAAGCAACCGAACGAGAATGAAGAAGAAGAAGACGAAGTACGGTGGAATAACAGGATTTATTATTTATTTACACAAGCCAAAGCAAAAAGAGCAGTCAAGGTTATAATTATATACAGGGAAATGGAAGGAGCAGGAGACATAGTGAAATCATTAGCTTACCTATACAAGCTTAATTAATACCCCAGGACAACGTGAAAGACAGACGAACGATCACACTTACACGGGGAATGCAGGCAGGAATGAATGGCTTGGAGATGGATGGCTTTGAGAGGCAAGGAAGGTTCAGCGGGGCCTGGGCACGGTCGGGCCAGAAGGCCGTCAAGAAGCCGGGCCGCGGTCATGTGAACTCCCGTGGTCCCAAACTGCGCGGGCGAAGTTCCTTTCTCCGCCTGCTGCGTCGCACACTCCTTGCGTTGCCTCGGTCCGTTTTTCTTGCAGCGCGGCACGTATCACGGCGGCCTGGTCACACCTGCTCATCTCCAGTGCATCTCTTCGACTCAGAACTCATCTGGCGTGGGGAGCGTCCCGCTGCGGGTTATATAGGCCCCGCCCTTCAACCTTTGCGAACCTCCCCGATCATTCTCTCTCCACCCTCTCAAGCCAAAGCCCTCGTTCTGGGTTGGATGAGCGGGGCCGACTCACTCCTCCCCTCTATGACGAGGTGGAGACACGCCTTTCTTCTTCGTGGTTACCTCGTGCGTAATGGAGTCAATTGCAGCAAAGTGGACGGGAGATGAAAATGCAGCAAAGTGGCTAAAGAAGTCAATTGCAGCAAACCTGGCAAACCTGGCAAACCTGGCACTTGGAAGATGCCATGGGGCGTCGGAGGGACCTACTCTTATTTAATTCGGTGCAATGAAGAGTCAAACTATTGGGAAACACATCCTTAACCTACATAGAATAAGGGACTAACTATTTAAAAGGATATATGGTGCCCTGTGTGTAGGTTTATGGAATTAACTAAGAGGACGAGCTTCGACCTTTCTTTACATTACGGAGGGTGACAGTTACACACAACAAAACCATAATTCTCACATTCTTTACACTTTCTCAAATTCGTTACAATATATATATATATATATATATATATATATTGTTGTGGATTTGAGAATCTTGTTTTTTTGTGTAAATATCACCCTCTGTAAAGTGTAATGAATACTTGTAAATATCTCCGGTTGGTGTGTAAAGGTCAAAGGTCGTGTCCTCTTAGTTACTCCATATACATGCACGTAGCAAATCATATACCCTTCTAAATAGTTATTTCCTTATTTTGTGTTTTAGCTTAAGGCTCTGTTTCCCATTAATTGACACTGCATTGCACCGAATCAGGTAAGACAGAATCCCTTTTCAAGTCTCCCCCAATCCTCTCAGTGCATTGGGCGGTTTTCTTCACCCCAAACTCCATTATGCACGTGGTCAAGTCCACGAACAAGGGCGTTGCCCGCCCTCGTCATCGGAAGGTGGAGCCAGCGAGCCCCCACCAGCCAATCAGGGCTGGTGAGATACCATCACAGGCGTGGCGCGGGTTGATCTCAAAGCGTGTTATAAAAGCGCCCGCGCAAGCCTTTTTGAAGAGAGTGCATAAGAGTCCAGTTGAGGAGAAGCAGAGAGAGGGATTTTTGAGGGAGGTGCGCTGGACCAGAGGCAGATTCTGCGGAATAGGAAAAGAGCATCGGAGACGCAGGAGGCGGAGGATGTGTGAGACAGCTGCCGGTGTGAAACCAAATACGTGGAGCTGCCGGCTCCTCGCTGCCAGCCCGAAGCGGGGCTGTGTTTGCCGGGTTTTCTCCTCGACCCAAAGCGCGGATCGGAGTGCGCGATTGGAGCTGAACCTCGACGCCTACCATCTGCCTGGACCCTCCTCTGCCATCCCAAAACCATTCCTGCCCTTCCATCCTTTTGTGTACGTGAGTTTGTTTTGTGTGTCTTGTCCCTGGGTATAAGTTAAGCCTGTTTAGATAAGTTAGTATTTGCACTGTGTCTTCTGGTCCTTCCCTCCTTCTGTAAATTATTTTCTTATTCTTCCTTCTCCTTGGTTCTTTTGATTGTGTAAATAATAGTTAGTAATAAATCATATTTGTATTTCCTACCTTCGTTCTTCTTCTTCATGCTCATCCAGTCGTCTTTGTGATTTCCCCATTGAAAACCTGTGGCGCGATTTTGGCCAACGTTCAGGATCGGGTTAGTCTCCGCTAATGGTTCGTGCCGCGGTTGCTAAACCGCTCAGCAATTAACATCTGTCCGCGGTCGCGAACGAGGTTGCGCACCTGCCTCTCCGGAGGGAGTTTGTGCAGCTTCAGGACCACGTCGGTCAGTCGTAGACGAGGGGATTAATCCCCCCTCAATAAGGGGGAAAGAGGCCGACGGAGAGATCTGCAACAATATATACAGACTTGGCATTTAATATGGAATTTTTTTTTTCTTGACTTGGGTTGACTTTCTGAACTCAGTATATCAATCTGGTGAGTTTATTTTACCCTTCGGTGATGTCTTTGTTGAAAGAACCATGTCACTGATTGTCTTTCCCAGCAAGAAGTCAATAACAGGATTATATCACAGGTGGTGTGACAAAATGTAAGGACAGGTGCATTTGACGATTGGCTTCACAATCGGGTATATAAGGGTTGTTACGTTCTGTATTGGTGGAAAACAACTGCTGCACATCTACAAAAGTTATTGCCGCTTCCTTTGGAGATGGTCCGTCAACTTGACAATGCTGTTTCTCATGGAGTGGTGGCTTTACGAAATTCTGGCATGAAACAGCGTGCTATTGTTCGGCAGTATGGCATCACTCAAGGTCAGGTGTCAAAGATCCTGAAACGAAATGCTCAGAGGGGTGTCCCTACTCCAATACCGAGGCCAGGACGTCCACGCAGAACCACAAGGAGAGATGATCGCCAGCTGCACCGGTTAGTCTGCAATGGCCGTACCAAGTCAGCTAATCGGCTTAGGGCTGAGTGGCAGCAACTGACAAATGTGCCTGTATCCAGAAGGCGAGTCAACCAACGACTCGTTCAAGCAGGCTATCGTGCCAGGCATCCCCTGAGAAAGCCACACCTGACCAGACAACACAGCCAGCGCCGATTGCAGTGGGCCAAGCTGCACCGGTTAGTCCAAGCTGGAGCACCGTCACTGGCAGCCAGGACACTGGAATCACGTGACCTTCAGTGACGAGTCTAGATTTCTGGTCTATCGTCAAGATGGCCGCGTCCGAGTGCGCAGACAAGTGCATGAAGCCCACAACGAAGATTGTATAGTGCCAAGAGTCCAAGCTGGAGGTGGTGGGTTGACCGTTTGGGCTGCTTTTCATGCAGGGAGCAAAACTGACCTGGTTGTTCTGAATGGAAACCTGAACCAGTTCAAGAACAGGGTCATTCTGGAAGAAACATTGCTTCCATTTGCTCGTGCAGCCTTTCGAGGAAACTTTGTCTTCCAAGATGACAATGCACGGCCCCATCATGCTCGCATGATCCAACACTTTCTTGCTGACCATGGTGTAGAGCATATGGAGTGGCCTGCCATGTCCCCGGATATGAATCCGAGAGAGAACTTGTGGGCAGAATTAACACGTCAAATCGACAACTTGGACCAGCAGCCTACCTCTGTGCGTGAATTGCAGCAGACTATTGTCACTGCATGGCAAGCGATTCCTGTCCAAACCTTGGCAAATCTCGTGAACAGCATGCCTCGATGTGTACGTGCTCTCCTGAATGCTCGTGGGGGTTACACGAAGTACTGAACTGAATTTTACTGTCCGTAATCCCAGTCATAATTTAGCTTTTGTTTTTGTTGAAATTTTTTTTTGGCTAATGTGCAAAATAAAGAGATACTTCTGGAAAACGTACAGAAGTTTAACACAGTACTGTCCGTGAATTGAGTTCGATATCAGTTTACATCACTTTCAAGGATCAATTTATTTGCTTCAAAATGTCAAATGTGGTTAATTTCTTTTAAAGGTCACATTAACAAAATCTAGAATAATTTCAACATAATTCCAATGAACTTTTGGCTCTAAGTCATCTTGAAAAGTAAGTTCACCCCCACAAAAAAAATATTCCATATTAAATGCCAAGTCTATATATATATATATATATAGCCCGATCCTGAGCTATATATATATATATGTATATATATATATATATATATATATATATATATATATATATATATATATATAGATATATATATGTATATATATATATGTATATATATATATATATATATATATATATATATATATATATATATATTGTAACGAATTTGGAAAGTGTAAAGAATGTGAGAACTGGTTTGCTGTGTTTTAACTGGCCCTCGTAGAGTAAATAAGATCGAAAGACGTTCCCCTCGTTAATTCCATGAACCTACAGACAGGCCACGATATATCTTTTTAAATAGCTTATTTCCTTATTCTATGTAGGCTAAATATGTGTTTCCCACTAGATTGACTCTGCATTGCATCAAACGAAATAAGCGTAGGCCCCTCCGATGATCCATGGCAGCTCAAGTGCCAGGGATTCCCCCACTTGAGCTTTGACAGCAACCGTTTATTGCAGTACTGAACTGCTGTGCAACGTGACGGCGCATTACCTGCAGCTGCTGACCGGTTTTCGGCATTTGCGGCCATTACGAACAAGGGGAGTGGCTAGAGAAGACGGGTCGCCCCCCTCGTCATAGGGGGGAGGAGTAAGTCGGCCCCGCTCATCCAACCCAGAACAAGGGGTTTGGCTAAGAGAGGGCGGAGCGGGAACCCCCGAGAAAGTGCGCGAAGGTTCGGTGAGAAACCAATATAAACCGCCGCGGGACGCCCTCCGTCCTCTTACTCTCTTACTCTCTTGCTCTGACCCCGTCCTCTTGCTCTTGCTCTCTTTGGTGCTGGGGAGAAGGAAGACGCCTGAAAGAGCAGGTGTGACCGAGCCTGCGAGCCATCGTGCGACCAGCTGCGCTGCAGTTAAGAGGACGCAGGCCACAAAAAGGGCGCGCCAGGCAGCAATACACGTGGAAGCTGAACCTCCCTTGCCTCTCAATAGCCATCCATCCTCAAGCCATACCTGCCTGCAATTTTCCCCGTTTAAGTGTGAACGTCGTCTGTCTTGAATGTTGTCCTGGGGTTTATAAGTAAACTGCATAGATAAGCTAATGATTCACTGTGTGACTGCTCCTTCCATCCATTGCTTGTAAATAACTTGATCGCTCCTTCTTTTTGCTTGTGTGTATAATAAATCCTGTTATTCCTCCGTACTCTGTCTTCTTCTCTCTTCCTTCTCTTTCGGTCGCTTTAGAGGTTTCCAAATTGAATACCTGTGGCGCGATTTGGTCAACGTTTGGGGGAGTCGGGCTAATCGGGGATCCTGTAACGGTCGCGGTTGACCATCCGCTCGGCCCAAAGTAACATCTTGTCCGCGACCCGTAACAATTGGTGTCTAGGAGTGGGATACGAGGCCCGAACCAAATTTTTAAAAACGTGTAGAAAAAAATTTGGTCAAAATTACGAGCTGCCGAAATTTTGTTGTTTTATAAAACCCGAATTTTGAGATCGCGCCATGGACAATCAAGGCGATCGGATGTCGGTGGGGGAGATAGATGGGTTAGGGGTAACCCAGGACTTAGGGGAAGAAAGGGAGGAGGGGAGCAATGAGGAGGCAGTTGAGGGGGTATCAGATGCACAAAATGGCGTCCTCGCGCACGAGGCTTCAGGTGCACAAAATGGCGGCCTCGCGCACATGGTTATTGTGGCGCCAAATTTAGCCACGCCCGTGACCGTAACAGCGCCGCCGATGGATTGGGGCCTTTTTATGATCCAAATGAAGGCCCTTATGGATGCTCAGAGTGAGCAAATGAAGGCTCAGAGTGAGCAAATGGGGAACCGAATGGATGCTCAGAGTGAGCAAATAAGGGCTCAGAGTGAGCAATTGGGGGTAATGGGGGGCGAAATGGGGGGCAAAATGGGAGAAATGGGGGAACGGCTAGAAGCTAAATTTGAGGGGTTAGACAATGGGATAAAAGGGGTGAAACATGGGTTAACGGGGGTGGAAAATAGAATGGCTGCCCAGGAGAATCAGTTAGAGGGGGTGAAAAATGGGTTAATGGGGTTAGAAAATAGGATGGAAGACAAATTGCAGGAAATAGGGGAGCAATCCGCCCGGGAAATCGAACAGATGGGGAACCAGATAGAGGAGGTGAAAATCGGGTTAGAAAATAAACTGGATGCTCAGAGGGATGAATTGGGACAGATGAGGGTGGCATCTACAAAAGAGATGGAGGAGATGAAAGAGGGGATACGACGAGGTGTAAGTGAGGAGGTTTCGGGGCTACGCGAGGAGGTAAAGCGAGGTGAGAAGCGTATGGAGAAAGAGGTGAGGAATAATACGGCTAGGTTACAGGGGGGCATAGAGGGTCTGACGAAGGGAGTAGAGCAGCTGACAGTAGGACAAAGGGAACTAGCGGCCCAAGTGGAAAAGAACACTGCAATCATCGGGGGTTTAAAAGCGACACAAAAGGACATTAAAAATGAATTAATAGCGACACAGAAGGAATGTCAAATGGTACATGAGGGATTGACGAAGAAGTTGGAAGAGGTGACAGAAGTAATAGAGACGAAGGACCGGGAGGTGAGGACGCAAATAGAAACGGTCACGGTAGCCTTAGAGGACGAACTTGAGGAGACGCACCGGGAAATAAAAGAGGTGAAGCAAAAATTAGAGGAAGTGGAAGAAGAGGTGAGTTAAATTAAGAAGAGACGGACAGAAACTAAAAGAGAAATCCAGGAGGAGGTGATGGAATATGTACAAGGTCGGTGCTCAACTCATGATGTGCTGCTCACTAACCAAATAAAGAGTTTGCAGGTGGCAAAGGAGGTGCGGAGACGAGGTGCCAAGGTGAGTGGCGATATAATCGGAAATGTACATGATGTGAGGGGAGCTTCAGTCGGCTTGGGGGTCGAGATGGACCCGGGTTTTCGTGAGAGGCCGTTGGTGAAGTGTGCGACAGGTCTGGTGTGCGAAAAAAGAGGTGTGCGAGAATGTCCGACCATGGGGTGTGTGAGGAAAAAGTGCGCGCCGAGGAGTGAGTGTGCCGTCAAGAGTGAGTTGGTCGAGGCGCGTGTGCGAGGGGGTACATGGAAGCGCGGTGTGGTAAGTGTTACGGAGGAAGTAACGAAAGAGTGTGCGCAAGAGGATGCGCGAGAAAGGTGTGTAACGGACAGGTGCATGAGGAAAGAGTGCGCTGTCGAGAGTAAGGGTGAGAGCGCGACCGAGAGTGGAGGTGAAAGTAGTGAGAGTGACACGGAGCGTGAGTTGGTTGTGACAGGTGAGCGAGGTTGTACACCTGGAATGGAAGGATGCACACCTGGAATGGTAGAGCGTGTGTGGGAATGCACACTTGAGTTGGTCGTGAGGCACGTGGTTGGGTGTGCGAGTGAGAGCACACCTGTGATTGTCACAGAGGAGGTGACCGAGGAAGGGGCGCGAAGAGGTGTGTTGGTGAGGTGTGCGAACAACGAATGTGTGCCAAAGTGTTCGGTGGTTAGGTGTGTGACCAAGTCTGTGAGCGGAATGAGTGTACCTGGGTGTGTAAGAGAAGGTGCAATGACGAGGAGCATGGAAACAGCTGGATGTATGAGCAAGGAAGGGGTAGCGTATGCGTGTAAGCATGCAGGTGAGGCATCGACGGTAACCGGGTTAGCGGTTAGAGCGACTTATAGCCGAATCGGGCCCTCGGTGCGTGCCGGGCTTCGCGTGCCGCGAGAACCAGCGGGGGTCCGAAGCACGGCGGGTTCGAAAGGACCGCCGTACGTGATCCCCGCTGGGCCGCGCTGGGAACGGCCGCGTCCGTGCTCCGCTAGGCGGAACGGGCAGCCCGATAGGAAGGGTTGTCATGGCGACCCCCTTTTGTGGAGAAGTTCCGGCAGGTCGAGATCGGGAAATTGGACGGCTCGGTGCCGAGATGGTGCGTGGGATCTCGGCACGGGTAAGCCCCCGTCCCTGCACCGAGTGCCGGACGCATCCAGCCGCCGGCACCAAAGAACCCGCATTCATTGTTCGGCTGTACGAAGCCGAGCTCTGGAAGTGAATTGGCGCACCGAGAGGCACTAGTAAGTAGACTGTGATGACGAGGATAGTGTTTTGGCCCCGAAATTAGAAAAAACAAAATTTGATGATTGGCAAAGGATTGGCAGAGTGATGATTGGTAATGGTACAGTGATTGGCAGATGATTGGCAAATTTTTGATTGGCTGAAATTTGGTGAGCAAAATTGATAGTGGGACCTCCCCGATGTGGTGGGATGGCAATCCACCATCCCTCACTGAAGGGGGGGGCAAAGGAGCACTAGAGTTATGGGGTTTATGGCAGTGAAAACTAGCCCGGGTGGGTTAGGATATTGTGTGTAGGGACCTAGAAGATGACCTTTGGTGACGTTAAGATTAGGTAGTGACAATGACACCTGTAGTGGGGACGCAGGTAGTTTAGAGTGGAAGATAATGACGAGGGAGCGCAATAGTTTAAAGGGGTGACTGGGAAGCGCAAGTTTCAGAGGGGGAGTCGGGCTAATCGGGGATCCTGTAACGGTCGCGGTTGACCATCCGCTCGGCCCAAAGTAACATCTTGTCCGCGACCCGTAACAATTGGTGTCAGGAGTGGGATGTCAGGAGTGGGACGTGGTATGTGCTTAGTTTAAAGGGAAGACGGGGAGCACTAAGTTAGCAGGGCAACAGGTAGTTCAGATGATGCCGAGTGAGTGTTGGAGGTGTATTCAAGTGTATTGAGCAGTGTGTGAGGAACAGGTGTAACTGAACAGGTGGATGGAGCAGTGTATGAGGGAGTGATAGTGATGAGTCGTGCTGACCAAATGGTCCAGGAAGGAAGGAGGGTGCAGGTGGCACCAGGTGTGAGTGCACAGGTGTGCACCAACAGGTGTGTGGAATACATGGAGTGTGGAATATATGGGGTATTGGAATGGATGGTCGTGGAGTGAGTATGGTGGAAACGATGGAGTGGAGTGGATGGTGCGAAGGTGTGAATGGGGGAAGAGTGGACCCCCATCACGAATACCCGGGGCGGGTAGTGTAAGTGTTAGGTAGAGGGTATAGGTAAATTGTGGTTGGATATTGGCATCTGTGGTGCGAGGTGAAAGAATGGTATTTGGATGGGTGCATTAGTGTTGTGGAAATGGCTGGGCGTGTAGCCTGTTAGTGTGTGTAGTTGGTTTGGGCACTCCACCACTGTGAGGATGTCGGCCAGGTGAGGCCGCAGGTGGGCTCTGGGAGCCGGTAGTTGTTGTGGATGGGGCCTGAGGATCCGGAGGACGGACCCGGGTAGCCCAGTGCCAGAGGGCACCGAGTGGGGTGACAGAGCCAGGAGGGGCCTTCCCCAGTTAGATAGGTTAGGGTGAGGAGCAGGTAAGCTCGGGAGGCAACTGCAGTGGTGGAGGTGTGCAGGTGGGTAGACCTGCTGGGAGAGCTACACGTCACAGCCCAGAAATTGTGCAAGGGCACCGGGAGATGAATCGGGGGAGTGAGACCCCAAATTGAGAAGCACCACAGTTCGGCATTGAGCATTGGTTTTTAGAACCCATAGTGTAAGTTGGCCAATGGATTGGCAGGGAGAGACCCCGGGTAGTGTAAAGTGTGTTAATGTCATTTAGAGGATAGTTAGGATTGGAGTCTCCTCGCACCATCTGCATCCACTCACCTGAGGTGACAGGTACTCCGCACCATGCCATGTTTAATTATTTTTTATGTGCAAATGTTTTGGCTTGTAAGACGCATCATGACGTGGGTGTGACATTGTGCGTAATTCCATCTCTCCCTCCTTATGAGGATTGATGATGAATTGGTGATGGCAAATTTTGGATAGGGGGATTGGAGACGAATTTGGTGTAGAAGGGAAAGATGGGGAAGACAAGACGTAGTGACGAATTTGTAAAGGTGTAAATTGTTGTAAATATGGGGTAAGGGCAAGGGTAGTGTAGGTGACAGGGGGGGTGACGTACGGTAGGGACGAGTTTTCTCACTTCGCTCTCCGTACGCACTTCACCCTGCATTGCCTTTATTGACGTGTACCCTTGTGACCTTACCCCTCGCTCATTTGTCTTCCCCCCTTTTGTCTCCCACTTGAGGACCTGTGCGCCATTGGGCGCCGAGGGGGCGTGCGTGAGGTGGCCATTGTGCGCACGAAATTCTCAGAACCAGCATGCATTGCGTTGATGTACCACTTTATGGACCGCTGTTCTGCGGCCAAGTACCACTTGATGGACCCCAGGTTCTGGGGCAGGACACCTCTGTTGGAGACCGGCCATAGTGGCCAGGGAATCTTGCTTGCGGACCTCGGTAAGGTGGCACCTATGCCAAACAGGTGGACCACCCTTAGTTGGCCCCTGAGGCCCTAAATAAAAATGAACACAAGTTGTGCTTTTTATTATTTCCAAGTAGGCCACATGAAGCCAGAAGACATCGGGAAGAACATCGGCCCAGCAGAAAAAGAGAAGACCACCACCAGTTGTTTTGTTGTGTTTATTATGAACAGTGGTGACTGTGCACCGAGTGGTGCTTTTGGTGCTTTGTGGTGCTTTTGGTGCTTTTGGGTGCTTTGGTGGTATTGGTACTGGTGCATCGATGCAATGCGTGCTGTCTCCTCCCTCCCAACAGGAATTTCTTTTTCTTGTTCCCTAAAAAGAAAAGAAAAAAACACAGGTCCTGGGTTGCGTTGTAAATAAGAAATAATGTTACTGTAAATAATGCTCCCCACCGTAAATGTATAGTTTGAGAACAATTCCGTAATTCGGTTAGCTGTGGGCTTGAGTCTGTTAGACAGGGTGCAATGCAATAGGGGGACATACTTATTTGTGTTTTAAAATCGTCACACTCAGGGTCAGGTTAAAAGTAGAGGGAACTACACCTACTCACTTCCGTTTTCCGGTCCGGTCGTGAGAGGACGCTGGCGTCGTTTGCTCGCCGCTTCTCTGACTGGACCATTGTCCGTGTCTTGCTTTCCTGGTGGTCGTGGCGGATTTATGGCCATTGAGTCTTCCTCTGCGCGGTCCCGGCTCTGCTCTGCTGCTCCGGGCTTCACCTGCTCGGCTCCATCGCTGTTTCCTCGGGCCCACTCCCGTTGGTTGTGTCGATTGTTTCGCCTCCTCACCCTTGGCCGCGTGCTCGCTTTGCCTTCGCTCCTGCTGGCATGGCTCTGCGGTACTCTGCCGCAAGGCTTCTCCTGCTTAAAACCCGCTCCACCCCATCATGCATCTCTGCAATCAGATCGAATGGACTCCTGCGTCGACCCAGGTACATTCACCGTGGCTCCGGTCGTAAGTTTGTTTATTTACAATCAGGTCACTCCATCCCCATCCTCTGGTCGGCTCAGCGCACTCCCACTCATCGTCCCAACACACCTGGTCACAACAACGCACAAAATCGCACCTCCTGTCTGCGAACCCTGGCCAAATCACCTGGATTCATACCCGCCGTACAAAACAACATCAAGCTCACCCTGTTCAATACCCGGTCCCTCAACAACAAATGCCTCATCCTGAACGACTACATCCTGGAAAATAAACTGGACTTTCTCTGTCTCACTGAGACCTGGCAACAACCACTGGACTACTACACGCTCAACCTCACCACACCCAATGGATATTCTTACATCAATAAACCACGCTCGGAGGGCCGAGGTGGTGGAATTGCCGTTATTCACCGACAAGACATCAAGACCAACCTCATCTCCATCTCATCTGCTCCATCATTTGAACACCTGGCTTTTAAACTCTCTGGTCACACACAGTCAGTCATGGCTGTTGTCTACCGCCCTCCCAAACCACACCCATCATTCCTGTCTGACTTCTCCTACTTTCTGACCCAGCTATGTTCCCTCTCCCCCTCAATCCTCCTCCTTGGTGATTTCAATATCCACATGGACTCCACTGACTCCACGCTAACCACTGACTTCACTGATTTACTCACCTGCTTTAACCTCACTCAACATGTCAACTTTCCTACCCATAACCGTGGTCACATTTTGGACCTTGTCTGCTCTACTGGACTAATTTTGCACCATCTCTCTGGCTCCGACCTCACTCTCTCTGACCACCTAGCCATCACTCTGACCATCAACATCCCCACCCCAGCACCAAGGCATTATCGCACTATCAACTTCCGTAAGCTAAACGCTTTTTCACCTGCCTCATTCTCATCGACCCTCTCTGAAAAAATGTCCACTTCTCCCTTCGTTGACCTCCACACCCCTTCTGACCTCACTGACTACTACAACCACACTCTCTCTTCCTGCCTTGACCAAATTGCGCCTATAAAAACCAAAACAGTTTCTTTCACCCATTCTGCTCCCTGGTTTACCCCTGAGCTCCGCCTAATGAAAACTCGTGCTCGCCAACTTGAAAGACTCCGCAATAAAACAGGTCTCACAGTTCACTCCCAGGCCTACAAGGACCACATACAACACTATAAAGATGCCCTCTCCCGCGCCCGCTCCGCCTACTACTCTCAAATTATCCACTCTGGCTCCGGAAACCCAAAAGCACTCTTCTCTACAATAAACAAACTCCTCAGCCCCCTGAACACCACCACCCATTCATTCACAATAGACAACTGCATCTCCTTCCTTTCATTCTTCCAACGCAAAATTGAAAACATCTACAACAGCTTGACCACCGCCGCACCCGCTCCCCCTCAAACCACCTGCCCCCCCTTATCCTGCCATCCCCTGTCTCAATTCTCCCCAGTCTCCCCTACTGACCTCTCTGAACTCCTCATCGGAATGAAAACTGCCACCTGCACTCTTGACCCCATCCCCTCCAGCTTTGTCAAGGCCTCCCTTCCTGCTCTTTCTCCACTTATCATTGCAACAATAAACTCCTCCCTGTCTACAGGCATCGTCCCACCATCCCTCAAAATTGCTGCTGTTACCCCCATTCTGAAAAAACCTGGACTAAACCCTGACACCCTAAATAACTTCAGACCCATCTCCAACCTACCCTTTCTGTCAAAGGTTTTGGAACGCGCTGTAGCCACTCAACTCAAGCATCACCTCTCTGCCAATAACCTGTATGAAACATTCCAATCCGGATTCCGGTCCAACCACAGTACTGAAACTGCTCTCCTCAAAATCACCAACGACCTTCTCCTCTCCTCTGATGCTGGCAACCTCAACATTCTCATCCTCCTCGACCTCAGCGCTGCCTTTGACACCATCGATCACACCATCCCCCTCACCCGACTTGAAACCACCTTTAACATTACCGGCACTGCCCTCTCTTGGATTAAATCATACCTCTCTGACAGACGTCAGTTCATCTCCATCAATAACTGCAAATCCCCCACTGCTCCCCTCCCCCAAGGTGTCCCCCAAGGTTCAGTTCTTGGCCCCCTCCTCTTTATCCTTTACCTGTCCCCCCTCGGTCACTTAATCCGCCGTCATGGTCTCCAATTCCACTGCTTCGCCGATGACATCCAGCTTTTCATCTCCACCAAGTCCATCTCCACCGCCACCCACTCTATCCTGACAAACTGCATCACTGAAATAAAATCCTGGCTTCAAATCAACTTCCTCAAACTTAACTGTGATAAATCTGAAATAATCATCATTGGCCCAAAAACGCTCACCAAGTCCACCCATAACTTTGCCCTCAACATCGACGGTTTCCCAGTGTCCACCTCCCCTCACATCCGGAATCTTGGCATCATCTTTGACCAAACCCTCTCCTTCGACAAATACACTAAACAGATCACAAAGACAGCCTTCTTCCACCTGAAAAACATCGCCCGTCTCCGTCCATCCCTCTCCTCTGTGGCTGCAGAAACCCTCATCCACGCCTTCATCACTTCCCGTCTGGACTACTGCAATAGCCTCCTTTATGGTTCACCCTCAACAATCACCAATAAACTCCAATACATTCAGAACTCCGCTGCCCGTCTACTCACCCATTCCCGGACCCGTGACCACATCACCCCCGTCCTTTACAAGCTTCACTGGCTCCCCATCTCCCAGAGAATCCAGTACAAAATCCTCCTCTTGACCTACAAAGCCCTCCATAACCTGGCCCCATCCTACCTGGCTGACCTCCTCTCCAGACACACTCCCACCCGCAACCTCCGCTCTGCTGGTACCAACCTCCTGACCCCCCCCATCCGGACCAAATTTAGATCCTGGGGGGACAGGGCCTTCTACATCGCTGCTCCCACCCTCTGGAACTCGCTACCTCACACCATCAGAGACTCCTCCTCACTCACCACATTCAAAACATCACTCAAGACCCACCTGTTCAACACTGCATTCAACATTTAACCCACAGCATCTAACCCCTGACTATCTCCTCTCCTTCTCCCTCCTTTGTGCTTTGAATATTTCCCTATTGATTCTTCTTTTTTTGCAATTGTCTTTATGTTTTGCTATGCGTTATGTTTTGCACTCTGTCAAAGCGTCTTTGGGCTTCCTGAAAAGCGCTATATAAAATAAATGCATTATTATTATTATTACGCGTCACACTAAATTAAAGTTGTAGGCCCGGGGACGGAGCCGAAGAAAGGAGGGTGCAGTGTAACGAATTTGGAAAGTGTAAAGAATGTGAGAACTGGTTTGCTGTGTTTTAACTGGCCCTCGAAGAGTAAATAAGATTGAAAGACGTTCCCCTAGTTAATTCCATGAACCTACAGACAGGCCACGATATATCTTTTTAAATAGGTTATTTCCTTATTCTATGTAGGCTAAATATGTGTTTCCCACTAGATTGACTCTGCATTGCATCAAACGAAATAAGCGTAGGCCCCTCTGATGATCCATGGCAGCTCAAGTGCCAGGGATTCCCCCACTTGAGCTTTGACAGCAACCGTTTATTGCAGTACTGAACTGCTGTGCAACGTGACGGCGCATTACCTGCAGCTGCTGACCGGTTTTCGGCATTTGCGGCC
>NC_136265.1:14357434-14722434 GCF_964187855.1 Myxine glutinosa
ATATATATATATACGTATATATTGTTACGGACACGACTTAGATGTTGCTTGACCGAGCGGAATGGCCGCCGTGTTCGCACAGTTTACCCGATTACACTCGAACGTTGGCCGAATCGCGCTACGCTAAATCAATGAAGGAAAGGACACAACGGCTGGGATTAATGCAACGACACAAGGGGTACAGTTCTCAAGACCTCCGGAGGAGGATATAATATTGGTGATGCAGAAACGGGTAGATTACACGGTAAGAGGTAAAGCACAGCAAGATGGGCACTTAGACACAGTCTTATCTATCCCCGACAGACTACAGACAAACGGGACAAGACGGACTTACACGGGGATTGATGGCAAGGAAGGGCAGGCAGTCGATAGCTCAAGGTGCACCTTGGCTCAGGGGCAGAATCAAACGCGGTCCGGTCCAGAGATGCGGGGAGGTATTCAGCGCTTGGAGGTGGCGTCTTCTCTCTCCGTGGTGTGGGCGCATCTCACGTCACCTCCCTCTTCCTGCGCATGTCCAGCGGGGAGTGACACGCCCTCGGCTCGTTGTCTCCGCCCCAGATGGAATCGGTCCGCCATTTCTATTGGGTGCGGGGGGTTACCGGGCTCCGCCCTTGACAAGGGGCTGACAGCGAGCCCCTGCGTGGTAACCCCGTCGGAGCACATGTTCAATGGCGGCTAACCAAGCCGGAGTGAGGACGCACACTCCCCGCGCCGCCGCCGCTGTTGTTGTAGTTGTTGTTGTACCATGAGGAAGAGCTGCGGGGAGGTATTGGGAGGTCCTAAACTTTCTAACGGTGCCATACAATCACATTCTGGTGCAACGAAGAGTCAGAATTAATGGAAACGAGTCCTTAACTGACATAGACTAAGAATAACTAGCAAGATGTCCTATAGTTGTCTACGTGAGATGCGGTGGACCTGGGCACGACATTTAATGGGGGAGATAGGGGAAGGTCGGTTCTACAGAGTGTTGTTTACAGAAAATGGGACTAGGGAATGGGGGATTGGGGATAGTTGGGAAGTATTGGGGAAATAGGGGAATATTTACAAGCGGATATGGATGGAGGCCAAATCCCATATCCACAACATTGCACCCTTCTCTACCTCGGGGCGTCCCGACCCGATAAATTTTTACCTACGTTAGTGTGGCACTCAGATGTAGTTCCCTCTACTATTAACTCAACCCTGAGTGCGACAGTTTTACAGATGTTCACAAATGAGTAAATATGTCCCCCTGCGACGTTGCACCCTTCTCCTCACAGAAACACACCCACAGGATAACCGAATCGCGGAAAGAATCCTCAAACTAAACATACAGCCGGTAGGGAGCATTATTTACACAAGACTACACTGATATTTACACTACGATCCAGGACCTGTTTTTGGAGGAACACATGCAGATGTTATGCATAGAGAGAGCACGCATGCCAGCATCGATACACCAATCCACGAGTGCTCTGTGGCCTACGGCCTTTAATAATGTGCAGAGCACCCCTTCCAAGCACCAAAAGCACCACCCCATCACACAGTCAGCACCATCCGGTGCACCAATAAAGTGTTTATGAATCACCGGTGGTGTCACAGCCGGCCGATGTTCTGCCGCTGGTCTTGCCTTCGTGTGGTGCACTTGGTGTTCTTGCCTCTTTCAAAAAATAAAGAAAGGCGCCAACCGCGTCCATTTCTGTATTGTGGCCGTCAGGGGCCAACTATAAGTGGTTCACCTTGTATGGCATAGGTGCCACGTTGACCCATAGGTCCATCCATGGGTGGTGCTTGGCCGCAAAAGAACTGCGGTCCATTGTGGGTGGCCACAAACATTGCGGTCCATATGGTGTATCGATCCAAGCAGCAAGCAGCCAAAGTGCAGGCCCACAACTGCGAAGCCAGCACCTCTCTCTCCTCTCTCTCTCTGCCCCAAAGCCAGATCCTCGGAGGTGGGAGACAAAAGAAGCAGACAAGTGAGTAAGGTGGTAAGGGCGCAAAAGTGCACGCAATGTAAGGTAATGCACACTGGGGGCACATGGGAACCAGGTGAGACAGGTACGTTCCTACCGTACGCCCCCCCCACCCCACCAGGTAACCTACATGGCCCCTCCCTTACCCCTTACTGTATCCACAAAACACAACACTACCCATAAACATCTACTTTACAAATCAACAAACATCCCTACTGTCTTCCCCGTTCCTCCCATAAACCAAATTCGTCTTCTCTCCCTCCTAACCAATCAAATTTGCCATTTTCAACTTTCATCAAAATTTGCCATCTCCAACTGAACATCAAAATTTGCCATTACCAATTCATCATCAGTCCCTCCTAAGGGGGGAGAGATGGAATCACCCCAATGTCTCATCCACGTCGTGATGCGTCTCACAAATCCTCACAATCTCATTTCCTGCAACAAAACAAAGAAAACACAGGTGTGGAGTCATCATCATCACCACAGGTAAGTGGCTGCGTATGGTGCGACAGGTTCATCAATCCTAACTATTTCCTAAATGACTTTAACAACTTTACACTACCCGGGGTCTTTCTCCGGCCAAACCATTGGCCCTCTTACACTATGGGTTCTAAAAACCAATTCTCATTGGCCAAACTGTGGTGCTTTTCAATTTGGGGTCTCACTCCCCCGATTCATCTCCCGGTGCCCTCGCACAATTTCCGGGCTGTGGCGTGTACCTCTCCCAGCGGGTCTACCCACCTGCACACCTCCACCACTGCAGTTGCCTCCGAGCTTACCTGCTCCTTACCCTAACCTAACTACCTGGGGAAGGCCCTCTGGCGCTCTCCCCACTCGGTGCCCTCTCTGGCACTGGGCTACCCGGGTCCATCCTCCGGATCCTCGGGCCCCATCCACAACTCTACCGGCTCCCAGAGCCCACCTGCGGCCTCACCTGGCCGACATCCTCACAGTGGTGGAGTGCCCAACCAACTACACGCACTAACAGGCTACACGCCCAGCCATTTCCACAACACTAATGCACCCATCCACAACACCATTCTGCAACCGCACCACAAATGCCAATATCCAACCACAATTTACCTATACCCTCTACCTAACACTTACACTACCCGCCCCGGGTATCCGTGAAAGGGGTCCACTCTTCCCCCATCCACACCTTCGCACCATGCACACCACTCCGTACCACTTACTCCAACTCTCTCCACACACCTGTACTTGCACACCTGTGCTCTCACACCTGGTGCCACCTGCACCCTTCTCTCCCCAAGCGCATTCGCGCTGATCCACACACTCACTACTCATCCATTGCTCCACACACCCGTCCAGTTGCACACCTGTGCAATCACACCTGTTCCATCCTCACACACACGGCATCATCTCATCTAACTACTCCCTTCTGAAACTTGCGCTTCCCAGTCGTCCCTTTAAACTATTACGCTCCCTCGTCATTATCATCCATACTAATCTACCTGCGTCCCCACTACAGGTATCAGTCACTAACTAATCTTAACGTCACCTAATGTCATCTTCGCTAGATCCCTATCAATATAACCTAACCCACCCAGGCTAGTTTTCACTGCCACACCCCATAAGCTATTGCTCCTTTGCCCCACATGGGAAGGGTGGCAGGGATGCCACTCTTACCCACCGGGCACATCGCTCACGACCAATTTTTGCACATCAAATTGCAACAAATCAAAAATTTGCCAATCACTACCCATCATCTGCCAATCACTACTGCCAATTCCTTGCCAATCATCAAATTTTGTTTTTCTCTAATTTCGGGGCCAAAACACTAACCTCATCACCCAGTCTACTCACTAATGCCTCTACTCACTAATACTCACTAATAGGGAATGGGGGATTGGGGATAGTTGGGAAGTATTGGGGAAATAGGGGAATATTTACAAGCGGATATGGATGGAGGCCAAATACCATATCCGCAACAATATATAAATATATATATATATATATATATTTTTTTTTTTATATATATATATATATATATATATATATATATATATTATGTTTGTGGGGGTAGATTAAATGCCTTAGTAGAGATAGAATAGTGAACGTTTAGAATGCCGTGGAAGGCTCCGTATGCCGTTTGTAGCCATCTCGATGTACATAAGTCGGCCGTCTGGCCGGGTAAGATTGTTTGCATGTCGCCATGAGGGGCGTGGCTTTGTGTTGATGAATTCTAGGGTTTAAACATTAATTCCCCAGTGTGTAATTTGCCCCTGTGATCTTCCCTCCGTCTTTTTTACAATAAAAAAGCCCGCCAAACAACAACTAAAACAAATGGACTCATTCTCTCACAATGCCGCCAGGGCTAACCAACACCCAGCACATTTGCCGATCGGTACGTAAATCCCGCCTCACGACCGCCGACGTCATCCGAACATAACAGAACAGCGACTGGACTCCTCCCCCCGACGACTCCTGGCGAGGAGGCCACACCCCGGCCTTCGTGATTGGTGGAGGCACGATGGGATGATTGAGTAGTGCTTGATGATTTGACAGAGTGTAACGTCAGCATGGAACATTCGAGAACTGAAGGAAAGAGAAGCTGTCTCGCCATCTTGGTCTCTTTTGGTCCTAACATTCTTTGGAGGCAGTCACATTCTCCCTGTCTCTCTTTCGTACTGACATTCACTGGAGGCGGTCACATTTCCCTTGTTTGCTGGCTTTCAAGAGAACGGCTGTTTTCGCATTTCCCCTTTGCTATGGCTTGGTCGCGGGTGGTGATGCATATTTGGGTCATGTGCGCTTGTGGAAAGAGACTGAACAAGAGAGGTTCGGGCAGTCGGCAGCGCGAGAAGGACCTCACGTTGGGACGTCGAGGAGCACGATTCTGTGCCATTTTTTTGCATTTCCAGCGCAGTGGTTTCGAGGCGACGAATGACCAGCAAGCCTTAACAGCCATTTGGGGACACAAAGCTAAGTGCCGGCCGGCTTGAAATGAAACATCATTCATTTTTACTTTATTTTCCCCTTGTTTGTATACGAGTCTGAATGGAGACGTCTCAATTCGGAAAAATTAGGAATATGCCGCGAAGAATCTCGATGTAGTAAGGAGGCCGTCTGTCCGGGAAAGAGCGTTTGCATGTCACCATAAGGGACGTGGCTTTGTGCTAATTAAATATAGGGCTTAAAGATTAATTCCCCAGTGTGTAATTTGCACCCTGTGTTCTTCCCTCCGTCTTTATTACAATTAAAAGCCCGCCAAACAACAACAGCGATGTAATGGACTCATTCGCTCACAACGCTACCAGGGCCAACAGAAACAGCATATTACGATCGGCAAAAGGAACCCCGTCATCCGAACATTCCCGAACAGAGCATTGATTGGACAGAGTGTGACGTCAGCGGTGGAACATTCGAGAGCTAGAAGACCAGGAGGCGACGAATGACCAGCAAGCCTTGCCAGCCATTTGGGGACACAAAGCTCCTCCTCTCACTCCTCCTGTATATATATATATCTCCCTCCTCTCACCTCCCCCTGTTTCCTTCCACCCCATCCCCCCACACTCCGAACGCCCACCTCTTCCCTCCTCCTCCAAACCCAATCCCCTTCGTACTCCCACCCCACCCCGGCCCCTCCCTCCAGACTCATACCCCCCTCCCTCCGGACTCCCAGCACCCTTCCCTCCAGACTGACAGGATAGGTGGTGGAGATTGACAAGGGAGAGGGAGCGAGGAGGAGGAGGGGGAGGAGTGGGGAGGGGAGATTGAGAGGAAGGGTGAGAGAGGAGGGAGGGCGAGGAAGGGTTGGAGCTAGGAAGTGGGAAGGGGTGGGGAGAAAGGAAGGGGTAGAGAGTGAAAGCAAAGGTTTCCGGCAATGCCAGGTCCCTTCTCCCACCCCTTCCCACCTCTCACCCCACCCCTCCCACCACACACATCCCCCTCCCTCCTCCCACCTCCATCCTTTCCCTCCCTCATCCCACAAAGATACCGGCGTTGCCCGGGAAGTAACATACATATATTGGACTACCACAATTAAAGTTCCTTAATAAACAGGAAATAATATTTTGTTTCTGCAGAAAATCCATCATGAACTTCAAAATGAACATTAATTTCTTAATAAAGCTCACGATGAGATTGTGGACTTGTTTGAGGAACTATTGAATGACCCCAAAAAAGAGTTCTGCTCGACTGACATTGGGGTTGTTGAAAAAGAGTTCTGCTCGCCTGACATTGGGGTTGTTGAAAAGGTTCTGCTCGACCGACATTGGGGTTGTTCGAAAAAAAGATCGAGATCGAAATCGATCAAAAAGACCCAGAAGACAAAAAAGACCCAGAGGACACCGAAGACCCAAAATACCTAGGAAACCCAAAAGACCCCGAAGACCGAAAAAACCCCGAAGACCGAAAATACCCCAAAAACCGAATAGACCCCAAACACCCAAAATACCCCGAAGAAACTCAAAGACCCAAAATATCCCAAACAATCCAAAAGACCAAAAATACCCTGAAGGCACTTAAAGACCCTGACATTTAAATACCACGAAGACATTTAAAGACATTAAAGACCCAGTGGACTCCAAAGACCCAAATTAACACTAATACCCAAAAATACCCCAAAGACCCTTAAATACCCCAAAGACCCAGAGGACCAAAAAGACCCAAGGATTCCAAAGATCCAGAGGACCCAAAACACTCAAATGACCCAAAAGGCCCCAAAGAACCAGAAGACCCAAAAGACACAAAAGACCATGAAGACCCAAAAGACCCCGAGGACTCTAAAGACCCAAAAGAAGAGTAATTATGTCTCTTACATCGGAATTCTCAAACTCTCAAACCTGTCTCCTTCCTCCAAATCCTGGTGGCGTCTGGTCAAATCCGTTTCTGGTGTTTGTTCCCCCTCCATCCCCTCCCTTACCTCAAATGGCCACACAGTTGACATCGCACGTGACAAAGCCGAATGCCTCAACTCTGTGTTCGCCTCGAAATCCTTAGTCCCAAACCCATCTCTCTCTGTTCCCACCTTTCCCAGTCGAACCCAACTGCTCCTGGACTCTGTGTCCTTCTCTCCTGACAAGGTGGAGGAGTTTTTGTCAAACCTCGACTCTGATTCTGCAACTGGACCAGACGGCATCAGCCCACGGGTCCTAAAATCCTGCTCTGCCGCTCTATCTCACCCTCTCTCTGTTCTTTTCACCCTATCTTTTGCTCAAGGTCATCTGCCAGCATCCTGGAAATCAGCTAACATTACCGCTTTACACAAAAAAGGTGCAAAAACAGATCCTTGCAACTACAGACCAATCAGCCTGCTCCCAATTATCAGCAAAGTCATGGAATCCATCATTGCTTCGGATATTAAATCTTTCCTCTTCTCCAATGGCTTGATCTCTGATCATCAATTTGGTTTCAGACCAGGTCACTCTACTCTGGACATGCTGCTTCTGCTGTCTCAACAATGGATGGAGGTCCTCAATGCCAAACAGGAAATCAGAGCTGTCTCCCTTGACATATCACGGGCCTTTGATACGGTCTGGCACCCAGCTCTGCTCACCAAACTCTCCTCCTATGGTATCCATGGAAATCTCCATGCATGGCTTGCGGACTTCCTCTCTGGTCGTAGTCAACGTGTGGCCCTGAATGGATTTCTCTCATCTCCCCTTCCTGTTCAGGCTGGAGTTCCCCAAGGAAGTGTGCTGGGCCCTGTGCTTTTTCTGGTCTTTATCAATGATCTCTCCGACTCTCTGGAAAATCCTCTCTATCTCTTTGCTGATGACTCCACTCTCTGCCGCTCCATTCCTCTTCCCTCAGATCGGCAGTCTGCAGCCTCCTCACTCTCTGAAGACCTGGACAAAATCACAGACTGGTCAAACAAGTGGAACATGTCTTTCAATCCTGACAAATCTCACTCTCTTACTATGTCTCTCCGAAAAGATCGACTGGACAACCCTCCCATCTACTTTCTCAACAATCCTCTCCAAGAAGTTCTGTCACTCAAGCTTTTGGGTCTCACTATCTGCCATGATCTTTCTTGGGAAAACCACATTTCCAAGCTGGCCCCCAAAGCCAGTCGCCGACTGGGCATCCTCCGTCGTGCGAAGTCCTTCCTCGGCACACCTGAGCTCCTCACCACATACAAGGCTTTCATCCGCAGCTCAATGGAATACTGTTCTCCCCTATGGGCTGGTGCTCCTGCCTCACACCTGGCTCGGCTTCATGCTGTTGAATCCAAAGCTTTCAAAATCATTGGAATCTCCCGCGATGAAGCTATCTCTGAGGGCCTTTCACTCACTCACCGCAGGCAGGTAGGTGGCCTTTCTGTCTTCTACCGACTCCTCTCCGGCCTTGCTCCCCCAGCTCTCTCTGGGCTCTGTCCCCCAAATATTCCTACAGGTCGCACAAGATCTGCCAGCAACCCTCTGATGGTTAAACTGCCGAAATCTCGGCTCTCTGCTCACCTTCACTCTTTCATTCCTCTTTTCTCCCGCCTGTGGAACAAACTCCCACACTCCCTTCAATCCCTCTCCTCCCTCCAGGTCTTTAAAGCAGCTGTTCACCACCATCTCTTATCTTCCCCCATCCATAACCTTGATCTTTTCTACCCCCACTAATTCACCCCAGATCCACCTTGTTTGAAATTCCAACTTCTTTCCTGGAAATCCTGGCAGTGTCCATATGTTTATACCTCTCCCACCCCCCCCCCTTCACATGCCTCCCCCCCTTCACATGCCTCCCCCCCAAAGCCCTCTCCCTCCCACAGATCTCTCGATGTCTCCATGTCTCTCGGTCCCTGGTCTCAAATGTTGTGTTTGTGTCCTTCCCCCTCTCTCCCCATCTTGTCTACCGCTTCCGATGTTATTTGTTTTATGTGTCTGTTTGTCTTTCATGTGTGATTAATGTTCGCTCTTTCACGAGCCTCGATCTTGTATACAAAAAAAAAAAAAAAAAAAAAAATTGTAGATGGTGGCTAGCAAACCAAGCCTCAAGGTCGGCGTACAGAGGCGGTGTTTTTTTAAAAATCTCAATAAATACAAGGCGCAGGGTGGTTAAATTCGCTGCACGTGATGTGCAACGAGTGCAGAGTAAACCGAGTGTTCATTTACGTCTGTAGGATGTGTAATAAATAAAGCAGATATAAGCACACCTGACAAAAGGCCCAGGCTTCAGACGTTGGCACGCTCACGCGGCTGCACCGTCAAATAAACTGCTCCACTCCGTCATTTTTCAGGGGATTTATACTAGTAAGTAAATAAAACACTATATGGTGATGCAAATATGAAGGTTATATGATTATATGATCATAACAGGGATGGAGGTGTTTAAGATGAAGTGTCTCAGAACTCATTTTCAACCGACTGATTAGACAAGATGAGCTTTGTGCACAAATGTGAAGGTTGTTGCTACGTTTAATGATGGCTAAAGTAATGACTATAATAAACGCAATCCTATTCAATAAAGTATTGATAGATCCGACGGGCCTCCATGGAAAGGTGCTACAGAATGCATACTTAACAACGAGAACGGCACTCAGCAGAGAGCATACATACCTCCGCCTGATTGGCCATATCATTCAATGGTGAAGAATCACTTCAAAAATTCTACTAGCCGGATCAGGATCCGAATCTTCACCAAAATTGAATCGATTCTTCCTTGTCACACACATAACCTGTTCAACAAGTTTCGTCCAAATCCATCCATAACGTTTTGAGATATCCCGCAATGTATAGTTTTTGGCCCCATCTCCCAATGGTGAAGAATCACTTAAAAAATTTAAAAATTCTCATATCCGAATCCATATTCAGATCTTCACCAATATCGAATCTATTTGTCCTCGTCAGACACCCAACCGGTCCACCAAGTTTCGTCCAAATCCGTCCACAACTTTTTGAGATATCCTGCTATGTATTATTTTTGGCCCAATCTCCCAATAGTGAAGAATCACTTTTAAAAATTATAGTTGCCGGATCCGAATCCGGATCTACACCAAAATCTAATAATTTCGTCCTTGTGACAGACGCTACTGGCCTATGGTGATCTCAAAAAAAAGTTGATGGTTGAATTCAGTTTGCTGATGTGTAAATCCCATTCAAATTTCAAGTGAATCGGATGAAAATTGAGGATTTTAGAAATTTGAAATGGTTGTTGACCCTTTGGCCTATGCTGATCTCAAAAATAGTTGGTTGTTGAATTCAGTTAGCTGATGTGTAAATCCTCTTCAAATTTTAAGTCAATTGGATGAAAATTGAGGATTTTAGAAATTTGAAAAAAGTGGTTGACCTTTGGCCTATGTTGACCTTTTGGCCTATGCTGATCTAAAAAATAGTTGGTGGGTGAATTCAGTGAGCCGATATGTAAATCCTTTTCAAATTTCAAATCAATCGGATGAAAATTGAGGATTTTAGAAATTTGAAAAAAGTGGTTGACCTTTGGCCTATGCTGATCACAAAATAGTTGGTGGTTGAATTCAGTTAGCTGATGTGTAAATCCTCTTCAAATATCAAGTCAATTGGATGAAAATTGAGGATTTTAGAAATTTGAAAAAAAGTGGTTGGCCTTTGGCCTATGTTGACCTTTTGGCCTATGCTGATCTGAAAAATAGTTGGTGGTTGAATTCAGTCAGCCGATATGTAAATCCTTTTCAAATTTCAAGTCAATCGGATGAAAATTGAGGATTTTAGAAATTTGAAAAAAGTGGTTGACCTTTGGCCTATGTTGACCTTTTGGCCTATGCTGATCTCAAAATAGTTGGTGGTTGAATTCAGTTAGCTGATGTGTAAATCCTCTTCAAATTTCAAGTCAATTGGATGAAAATTGAGGATTTTAGAAATTTGAAAAAAAGTGGTTGACCTTTGGCCTATGTTGACCTTTTGGCCTATGCTGATCTGAAAAATAGTTGGTGGTTGAATTCAGTGAGCCGATATGTAAATCCTTTTCAAATTTCAAGTCAATCGGATGAAAATTGAGGATTTTAGAAATTTGAAAAAGGTGGTTGACCTTTGGCCTATGTTGACCTTTTGGCATTTGACATCTTGGCATTTTGACTGTGAAGAATTTGTAATCATAAAATAAGGAAGTGGGAAAGAGAGAAAAACACCAGGCACACCGGATGTATTGCAAGCCTTACCAACTGGGTCCTGCACGACCTCACAACACGTGGGTGGACACATGCACATGCTGTTGTACATTTATGTACACTTTTCACACAGGACTGTCCCAGATTGTTGTGCGGACACGTGAGACGGTGTGACAACTTACCGTTTCATTCAAATCATGTTCGGTGAATTGTAATTTGACGATGGAAGGAGCAACTCCATCCAAGTCCGAGCAAAGTCTTGTCGGGAAGCAGATTCCGTACTCTGACACCGCTGAACAGGTTCACAGGTTTGCTGATTGTTTCTGTCCGTCCATCTCATGAACACGGGTCACGCCTTCGTTTAAGCTTTGGCCTAACCCCGGTCCCTTTGCAGAGACAGCAATCCTGGGGAATGCCAGCCCTGCCAGGAACACTTTGTAGCTCTTTGTCACTGGATAGTTGAGAGAAAACAGGGAATAGAAGAGGATGCGGAAAAGTGTTCCTGCTGAATGTTTGAGGGAACTGATGCATCCATGATACCTTCTGTTGAGGTTGTTGTCATTGCCCCATGCCAGTGTATTTCAGGACAATTTTGGGCTTGGGGATGTTTGGGGGAGAGCAGGGGGAATGGGGACGAATGTTTGGGAGGAAACGAAGCGAAATATAAGGGAGAGGAGGGGAGTGCTGAAAGTTTGGTGGGAAGAATAGGGGGATGAAGAGGTGTGGGTGACAATTTGGGCGAGAAAGGACGGAGAGGGCTGGGCTTGATGGAGAGGAGGGGGGAATGGGGATTCTTTGGGGGAAAGAAAGGGGAGTGGGGAAAGTTTGGAGGAGGGAAGGGGAGTAGAGAAACTTTTGGGGGAGAGAATGGTGGTGGTGAAGGTTTGGGGGAGAGAAAAGGGGTGGTGAAGGTTTGGGGGAGAGAATGGAGGTGGTGGAGGTTTGGGGGAGAGAATGGAGGTGGTGAAGGTTTGGGGGAGAGAATGGAGGTGGTGGAGGTTTGGGGGAGAGAATGGAGGTGGTGAGGGTTTGGGGGAGAGAATGGTGGTGGTGAAGGTTTGGGGGAGAGAATGGAGGTGGTGGAGGTTTGGGGGAGAGAATGGTGGTGGTGAAGGTTGTTTTTTTTTTGTTTGTTTTTTTTTGTATACTGAATCGAGGCTCGTGAAAGAGCTGACATTTACTTCACAAACAAATCAACCAGACAAACAAAATATATAAAAAGAGGGAGTGGAAAACAAGATGGGGAGAGAAGGGGAAGCACACAAACACAACATTTGAGAGCAGGGAGATGTGTGGAAGGGAGAGGGCTTGGGGGGAGGAGGCGTGGGAAGGGGGGGGGGGGAGGGAGAAGTATAAAACACAAGGACACCAAGGACTTCCAGGACAGAAGTTGGTATTTCAAAAAAGTGGAATTGGGGTGAAATTAGCGGGGGTAGAAAAGATCAAGGTTTTGGATGGGGGAAGATAAGAGATGGTGGTGAACAGCTGTTTTAAAGACCTGGAGGGAGGAGTGGGATTGAAGAGATTGAGGGAGTTTGTTCCAGAGGCGGGAGAAAAGAGGAATGAAGGAGTGAAGGTGAGCAGAAAGTCTTGATTTTGGCAGTTTGACCATAAGAGGGTTGCAGGCAGATCTTGTGCGACCTGTCGGAATATTTGCGGGACAGAGCCCAGAGAGAGCTGGGGGGGGCAAGGCCAGAGAGGAGTCGGTGGAAGACGGAAAGATCACCAACCTGCCTGCGGTGAGTGAGTGAGAGGCCCTTGGAGTTAGCTTCATTGCAGGAGATTCCAATGATTCTGAATGCTTTGGTTTCAACAGCGTGAAGACGAGCTAGGTGTGAGGCAGGAGCACCAGCCCAGAGGGTAGAGCAGTATTCCATTGAGCTGCGGATGAAAGCCTTGTATGTGGTGAGGAGCTCAGGTGTGCCAAGGAAGGACTTCGCACGACGGAGGATGCCCAGTCGGCGACTGGCTTTGGAGGCCAGATTTGAAATGTGGTTTTCCCAGGAAAGATCATGGCAGATAGTGAGACCCAAAAGCTTGAGTGACAGAACTTCTTGGAGAGGATTATTCAGAAAGTGGATGGGAGGGTTGTCCAGTCGGTCTTTTCGGAGAGACATCGTAAGAGTGTGAGATTTGTCAGGATTGAAAGACATGTTCCACTTGTTTGCCCAGTCTGTGATTTTGTCCAGGTCTGCAGAGAGTGAGGAGGCTGCAGACTGCCGATCTGAGGGATGAAGAATGGAGCGACAGAGAGTAGAGTCATCAGCAAAGAGATACAGAGGATTTTCAAGAGAGTCAGAGAGATCATTGATGAAGACCAGAAAAAGCACAGGGCCCAGAACACTGCCTTGGGGAACTCCAGCCTGAACAGGAAGAGGAGATGAGAGAAACCCATTCAGGGCCACACGTTGATTACGACTAGAGAGGAAGTCTGCCAGCCATGCGTGGGGATTTCCATGGATACCAAAAGAGGAGAGTTTGGTGAGCAGAGCGGGGTGCCAGACCGTATCGAAGGCACGTGATATGTCAAGGGAGACTGCTCTAATTTCCTGTTTGGCATTGAGGACCTCCATCCATTGTTGAGAAAGCAGAAGCAGCATGTCCAGAGTAGAGTGTCCAGGTCTGAAACCAAATTGATGATCAGAGATCAAGCCATTGGAGAAGAGGAAAGATTTCATATCTGAAGCAATGATGGATTCCATGACTTTGCTGATAATTGGGAGAAGGCTGATTGGTCTGTAGTTGCTGGGATCTGTTTTTACACCTTTTTTGTGCAAAGCGGTGATGTTGGCAGATTTCCAAGCAGATGGAAGATGACCTTGAGCAAAAGAGAGGGTGAAGAGAACAGAGAGAGGGAGTGAAAGAGCGGAAGAACAGGATTTTAGGACCCGTGGGCTGATGCCGTCAGGTCCAGTTGCAGAATCCGAGTCGAGGGTTGACAGAAACTTTTCCACCTTGTCAGGAGGAAAGGACACAGAGTCCAGGAGCAGCTGGGTACGACTGGGTACAGTGGGTACAGAGAGGGATGGGTTTGGGACACAAGATTTAGAGGCAAACACAGAGTTGAGGCATTCAGCCTTTTCACGTGCGGAGTCAGCCGTGTGGCCATTTGAGGTGAGGGAGGGGATGGAGGGGGAACAAACACCAGAAACAGATTTGACCAGACGCCACCAGGATTTGGAAGAGGGAGACAGAAAAGAGAGTTCGGTCCTGAGAACGGAGAGATATTGTTTCCTGGCTCTCCTGAGGGCGGACACACACTTGTTTCGGGCTTTGTGAAAGGAAATGAGATTTCCTTCCGTTGGATTTGCTTTCCAGGAGACGAAAGCAAGTTGTTTCTGGGCAATAGCCTCACCACAAGATTCCGTGTACCATGGACGGGAGGAAGGGTATGACAACAGAAGACGAGATGGGATAAATCTGTGCATGAGAGAGAGCAGTTTGCTTTGGAAGAATTCCCAGGAAGAATTTATGTCAGAGGCAGTAGAGATGGGAGACCAGTCCAGATGATTGATGGCTGCTTGAAGACCGTGCCAGTTGGCCTGAGTGAAATGCCAGACTCGTCGACGCTGAGGAGGCTCTCTGAGAATGGTCAGAGAGATGTCCACTTTAACAAGCACATGATCAGAAGAGAAGAGCCGATTGGAGCAGAAGAAGAGCAGCAGACATTTTCAGGGAAGTTAGTCATAACCATGTCCAGAAGAGAAGATGCTCCGTTGACTGAAATCCGGGTCGGGAAATTGACAGATTGTGTCAGTCCCAGTGAGTCACAGAAGTCCTTTGCTGAAGAGCCATGGCTGGTGAGAGTGGTACCCACACCCAGCCAACTGGCATGGTGACAGTTGAAATCACCACATATGAGGAAGAGAGAGTTGGGATGGGTAGATAGAAGGTGGTCCATATTCTCAGACAGCGAGATGTAGATGGAGTCATCACTGTTTGGTGGACGGTACAACACACATATGAACAAAAGGTGGGAGCGAAGGGGAAACCGTAGCCAAAGGTATTCCTGGGGGTGAGGTGGAGAGAGGGCAGTGCAGGGCGAGTGAGGAAGAGAGTTTTTATAAAGATAGCAACCCCACCTCCAGGACGAGGCTCAGGTCTATCATACCGGAGGAGGGAGTAACCTGGAAGAGATACCAAGGAATCAGAGACATCATGAAGGAGGAAAGTTTCTGTTAAGCAGATCACATCTGGTTTGTCAGAAGCAACCTGTATGGAGAGATCAGTCAAGTTTGAGCGAAGGCCCCAGATGTTTGAGGTCCATCCTGTTAAGGAAGAGGAAGGGGGAGCATCGGATACAGAACAGGGGGGGGAGCGGTAGGGTAAGGGTAAGATGTAGGGTAAGATGTGGAAGAGGAGGAAGAGGTAGGGAGAGCTGTTGAAGGTGTGTCGGAGATTACAGAATAGCTTGGAGAAAGGGAAGAATGGGGCAGACAAAAGGTTTGATGGTGATTGGGAGAGGCGCAGTGAGGTGTTATTTGACGAGGGGGAAGAGCGAGGCAGAAGGTTGAGGGAGATGAAGGTGAAAGTTGGAAGGGGGAAGAAGCGGGGAGGACGCTTTGAGGAGGAGGGGTGAGAGGGGAGTCTCGGAGGGGAGGAGCGAGGGAGAGTCTCGGAGGGGAGGGGTGTGGGGGGAGATTTGAAAGGAATGGGTGATTGGGAAGATTTGGAGGGGAGGGGCAAGGGGGAAGATTTGAAAGAGATCGGTGATGGGGATGATTTGGAGGGGAGGGGCAAGGGGGTATATTTAGAGGGGAGGGGTGATGGGAAATGGGATTTTGGGGTGATGGGATTTTGAAAAATGTACGATTAATGGGAAACGAACATTTATTGCAAAATGAGTTTCTTGAGACATTCGAGTCAAAAATACGTTTGAGGACGCTGGAGGAAGGATGGAGTGCTGGAGAGTTTAGGGAATGAATGAAAGATGCACTATAAGAGATGGAATTTTTTTTTGGAATGAACAGATTTGGTGAGCAAGTCGAAAGCATCCTTTTATAGAAGAAGAAGAAAAAGGTGTTATAGAATATGACCGAATACAGGTCTTCAGGGGTCAGATGAGACATTTTTTTAACAACGTGCTCACGTGATCACAGACAACGTGGTCGAAGAACGAACGAACAAATAAATAAGAACGAATAAACGAATAAGAAGAGAAGGAAAAATTTCTTTTCTTTTTTTTTTGAGATTTTAAAACAAGGAAGTATGGGATGAAAAGACCGTGAAAAACAGAGACCGGAAAGTAATTGCAGCGCGATCGGAGAACCGCTGAGACAAAAAACAAAGCCTCAAGCCAATACAAGGTCGGACACGGTAGCCTAGTACTACACTTAGGCCTCAGAATACGCGATAAGAAATACCGACGATTCTGTACACAGGTATGAAAAACCAACGCCAAGAATACTATTAAAGACACCCCAATAGGTACATACACCGAGAGAAAGATACAGTATCGACCAAAACACAATTGTGAAAAGTTACTTAACTTCGAAAGCGAGTGCGCATGGAACAGCTTTGAAGAGACGATACCTCCAATCTTCGCAAAGTGAAAGAAAAGAGAAAAGAGTTTGGGGGAGAGAATGGAGGTGGTGGAGGTTTGGGGGAGAGAATGGAGGTGGTGGAGGTTTGGGGGAGAGAATGGAGGTGGTGAAGGTTTGGGGGAGAGAATGGAGGTGGTGGAGGTTTGGGGGAGAGAATGGAGGTGGTGAAGGTTTGGGGGAGAGAATGGAGGTGGTGGAGGTTTGGGGGAGAGAATGGAGGTGGTGAAGGTTTGGGGGAGAGAATGGAGGTGGTGGAGGTTTGGGGGAGAGAATGGAGGTGGTGAAGGTTTGGGGGAGAGAATGGAGGTGGTGAAGGTTTGGGGGAGAGAATGGAGGTGGTGAAGGTTTGGGGGAGAGAATGGAGGTGGTGGAGGTTTGGGGGAGAGAATGGAGGTGGTGGAGGTTTGGGGGAGAGAAAAGGGGTGGTGAAGGTTTGGGGGAGAGAATGGAGGTGGTGGAGGTTTGGGGGAGAGAATGGAGGTGGTGAAGGTTTGGGGGAGAGAATGGAGGTGGTGGAGGTTTGGGGGAGAGAATGGAGGTGGTGAAGGTTTGGGGGAGAGAATGGAGGTGGTGGAGGTTTGGGGGAGAGAATGGAGGTGGTAAAGGTTTGGGGGAGAGAATGGAGGTGGTGGAGGTTTGGGGGAGAGAAAAGGGGTGGTGAAGGTTTGGGGGAGAGAATGGTGGTGGTGAAGGTTTGGGGGAGAGAAAAGGGGTGGTGAAGGTGTGGGGGAGAGAATGATGGTGGTGGAGGTTTGGGGGAGAGAAAAGGGGTGGTGAAGGTTTGGGGGAGAGAATGGAGGTGGTGAAGGTTTGGGGGAGAGAATGGAGGTGGTGGAGGTTTGGGGGAGAGAAAAGGGGTGGTGAAGGTTTGGGGGAGAGAATGGTGGTGGTGAAGCTTTGGGGGAGAGAATGGAGGTGATTAAGGTTTGGGGGAGAGAATGGTGGTGGTGAAGGTTTGGGGGAGAGAATGGTGGTGGTGAAGGTTTGGGGGAGAGAAAAGGGGTGGTGAAGCTTTGGGGGAGAGAATGGAGGTGATGAAGGTTTGGGGGAGAGAATGGTGGTGGTGGAGGTTTGGGGGAGAGAAAAGGGGTGGTGAAGGTTTGGGGGAGAGAATGGAGGTGCTGAAGGTTTGGGGGAGAGAATGGTGGTGGTGAAGGTTTGGGTGAGAGAATGGTGGTGGTGAAGGTTTGGGGGAGAGAATGGTGGTGGTGAAGGTTTGGGGGAGAGAAAAGGGGTGGTGAAGCTTTGGGGGAGAGAATGGAGGTGATGAAGGTTTGGGGGAGAGAATGATGGTGGTGAAGGTTTGGGGGGAGAGAATGGTGGTGGTGAAGGTTTGGGTGAGAGAATGGTGGTGGTGAAGGTTTGGGGGAGAGAATGGAGGTGGTGGAGGTTTGGGGGAGAGAATGGAGGTGGTGAGGGTTTGGGGGAGAGAATGGTGGTGGTGAAGGTTTGGGGGAGAGAATGGAGGTGGTGGAGGTTTGGGGGAGAGAATGGTGGTGGTGAAGGTTTTTTTTTTTTTTTTGTTTGTTTTTTTGTATACTGAATCGAGGCTCGTGAAAGAGCTGACATTTACTTCACAAACAAATCAACCAGACAAACAAAATATATAAAAAGAGGGAGTGGAAAACAAGATGGGGAGAGAAGGGGAAGCACACAAACACAACATTTGAGAGCAGGGAGATGTGTGGAAGGGAGAGGGCTTGGGGGGAGGAGGCGTGGGAAGGGGGGGGGGGGGGAGGGAGAAGTATAAAACACAAGGACACCAAGGACTTCCAGGACAGAAGTTGGTATTTCAAAAAAGTGGAATTGGGGTGAAATTAGCGGGGGTAGAAAAGATCAAGGTTTTGGATGGGGGAAGATAAGAGATGGTGGTGAACAGCTGTTTTAAAGACCTGGAGGGAGGAGTGGGATTGAAGAGATTGAGGGAGTTTGTTCCAGAGGCGGGAGAAAAGAGGAATGAAGGAGTGAAGGTGAGCAGAAAGTCTTGATTTTGGCAGTTTGACCATAAGAGGGTTGCAGGCAGATCTTGTGCGACCTGTCGGAATATTTGCGGGACAGAGCCCAGAGAGAGCTGGGGGGGGGCAAGGCCAGAGAGGAGTCGGTGGAAGACGGAAAGATCACCAACCTGCCTGCGGTGAGTGAGTGAGAGGCCCTTGGAGTTAGCTTCATTGCAGGAGATTCCAATGATTCTGAATGCTTTGGTTTCAACAGCGTGAAGACGAGCTAGGTGTGAGGCAGGAGCACCAGCCCAGAGGGTAGAGCAGTATTCCATTGAGCTGCGGATGAAAGCCTTGTATGTGGTGAGGAGCTCAGGTGTGCCAAGGAAGGACTTCGCACGACGGAGGATGCCCAGTCGGCGACTGGCTTTGGAGGCCAGATTTGAAATGTGGTTTTCCCAGGAAAGATCATGGCAGATAGTGAGACCCAAAAGCTTGAGTGACAGAACTTCTTGGAGAGGATTATTCAGAAAGTGGATGGGAGGGTTGTCCAGTCGGTCTTTTCGGAGAGACATCGTAAGAGTGTGAGATTTGTCAGGATTGAAAGACATGTTCCACTTGTTTGCCCAGTCTGTGATTTTGTCCAGGTCTGCAGAGAGTGAGGAGGCTGCAGACTGCCGATCTGAGGGATGAAGAATGGAGCGACAGAGAGTAGAGTCATCAGCAAAGAGATACAGAGGATTTTCAAGAGAGTCAGAGAGATCATTGATGAAGACCAGAAAAAGCACAGGGCCCAGAACACTGCCTTGGGGAACTCCAGCCTGAACAGGAAGAGGAGATGAGAGAAACCCATTCAGGGCCACACGTTGATTACGACTAGAGAGGAAGTCTGCCAGCCATGCGTGGGGATTTCCATGGATACCAAAAGAGGAGAGTTTGGTGAGCAGAGCGGGGTGCCAGACCGTATCGAAGGCACGTGATATGTCAAGGGAGACTGCTCTAATTTCCTGTTTGGCATTGAGGACCTCCATCCATTGTTGAGAAAGCAGAAGCAGCATGTCCAGAGTAGAGTGTCCAGGTCTGAAACCAAATTGATGATCAGAGATCAAGCCATTGGAGAAGTGGAAAGATTTCATATCTGAAGCAATGATGGATTCCATGACTTTGCTGATAATTGGGAGAAGGCTGATTGGTCTGTAGTTGCTGGGATCTGTTTTTACACCTTTTTTGTGCAAAGCGGTGATGTTGGCAGATTTCCAAGCAGATGGAAGATGACCTTGAGCAAAAGAGAGGGTGAAGAGAACAGAGAGAGGGAGTGAAAGAGCGGAAGAACAGGATTTTAGGACCCGTGGGCTGATGCCGTCAGGTCCAGTTGCAGAATCCGAGTCGAGGGTTGACAGAAACTTTTCCACCTTGTCAGGAGGAAAGGACACAGAGTCCAGGAGCAGCTGGGTACGACTGGGTACAGTGGGTACAGAGAGGGATGGGTTTGGGACACAAGATTTAGAGGCAAACACAGAGTTGAGGCATTCAGCCTTTTCACGTGCGGAGTCAGCCGTGTGGCCATTTGAGGTGAGGGAGGGGATGGAGGGGGAACAAACACCAGAAACAGATTTGACCAGACGCCACCAGGATTTGGAAGAGGGAGACAGAAAAGAGAGTTCGGTCCTGAGAACGGAGAGATATTGTTTCCTGGCTCTCCTGAGGGCGGACACACACTTGTTTCGGGCTTTGTGAAAGGAAATGAGATTTCCTTCCGTTGGATTTGCTTTCCAGGAGACGAAAGCAAGTTGTTTCTGGGCAATAGCCTCACCACAAGATTCCGTGTACCATGGACGGGAGGAAGGGTATGACAACAGAAGACGAGATGGGATAAATCTGTGCATGAGAGAGAGCAGTTTGCTTTGGAAGAATTCCCAGGAAGAATTTATGTCAGAGGCAGTAGAGATGGGAGACCAGTCCAGATGATTGATGGCTGCTTGAAGACCGTGCCAGTTGGCCTGAGTGAAATGCCAGACTCGTCGACGCTGAGGAGGCTCTCTGAGAATGGTCAGAGAGATGTCCACTTTAACAAGCACATGATCAGAAGAGAAGAGCCGATTGGAGCAGAAGAAGAGCAGCAGACATTTTCAGGGAAGTTAGTCATAACCAAGTCCAGAAGAGAAGATGCTCCGTTGACTGAAATCCGGGTCGGGAAATTGACAGATTGTGTCAGTCCCAGTGAGTCACAGAAGTCCTTTGCTGAAGAGCCATGGCTGGTGAGAGTGGTACCCACACCCAGCCAACTGGCATGGTGACAGTTGAAATCACCACATATGAGGAAGAGAGAGTTGGGATGGGTAGATAGAAGGTGGTCCATATTCTCAGACAGCGAGATGTAGATGGAGTCATCACTGTTTGGTGGACGGTACAACACACATATGAACAAAAGGTGGGAGCGAAGGGGAAACCGTAGCCAAAGGTATTCCTGGGGGTGAGGTGGAGAGAGGGCAGTGCAGGGCGAGTGAGGAAGAGAGTTTTTATAAAGATAGCAACCCCACCTCCAGGACGAGGCTCAGGTCTATCATACCGGAGGAGGGAGTAACCTGGAAGAGATACCAAGGAATCAGAGACATCATGAAGGAGGAAAGTTTCTGTTAAGCAGATCACATCTGGTTTGTCAGAAGCAACCTGTATGGAGAGATCAGTCAAGTTTGAGCGAAGGCCCCAGATGTTTGAGGTCCATCCTGTTAAGGAAGAGGAAGGGGGAGCATCGGATACAGAACAGGGGGGGGAGCGGTAGGGTAAGGGTAAGATGTAGGGTAAGATGTGGAAGAGGAGGAAGAGGTAGGGAGAGCTGTTGAAGGTGTGTCGGAGATTACAGAATAGCTTGGAGAAAGGGAAGAATGGGGCAGACAAAAGGTTTGATGGTGATTGGGAGAGGCGCAGTGAGGTGTTATTTGACGAGGGGGAAGAGCGAGGCAGAAGGTTGAGGGAGATGAAGGTGAAAGTTGGAAGGGGGAAGAAGCGGGGAGGACGCTTTGAGGAGGAGGGGTGAGAGGGGAGTCTCGGAGGGGAGGAGCGAGGGAGAGTCTCGGAGGGGAGGGGTGTGGGGGGAGATTTGAAAGGAATGGGTGATTGGGAAGATTTGGAGGGGAGGGGCAAGGGGGAAGATTTGAAAGAGATCGGTGATGGGGATGATTTGGAGGGGAGGGGCAAGGGGGTATATTTAGAGGGGAGGGGTGATGGGAAATGGGATTTTGGGGTGATGGGATTTTGAAAAATGTACGATTAATGGGAAACGAACATTTATTGCAAAATGAGTTTCTTGAGACATTCGAGTCAAAAATACGTTTGAGGACGCTGGAGGAAGGATGGAGTGCTGGAGAGTTTAGGGAATGAATGAAAGATGCACTATAAGAGATGGAATTTTTTTTTGGAATGAATAGATTTGGTGAGCAAGTCGAAAGCATCCTTTTATAGAAGAAGAAGAAAAAGGTGTTATAGAATATGACCGAATACAGGTCTTCAGGGGTCAGATGAGACATTTTTTTAACAACGTGCTCACGTGATCACAGACAACGTGGTCGAAGAACGAACGAACAAATAAATAAGAACGAATAAACGAATAAGAAGAGAAGGAAAAATTTCTTTTCTTTTTTTTTTGAGATTTTAAAACAAGGAAGTATGGGATGAAAAGACCGTGAAAAACAGAGACCGGAAAGTAATTGCAGCGCGATCGGAGAACCGCTGAGACAAAAAACAAAGCCTCAAGCCAATACAAGGTCGGACACGGTAGCCTAGTACTACACTTAGGCCTCAGAATACGCGATAAGAAATACCGACGATTCTGTACACAGGTATGAAAAACCAACGCCAAGAATACTATTAAAGACACCCCAATAGGTACATACACCGAGAGAAAGATACAGTATCGACCAAAACACAATTGTGAAAAGTTACTTAACTTCGAAAGCGAGTGCGCATGGAACAGCTTTGAAGAGACGATACCTCCAATCTTCGCAAAGTGAAAGAAAAGAGAAAAGAGTTTGGGGGAGAGAATGGAGGTGGTGGAGGTTTGGGGGAGAGAATGGAGGTGGTGGAGGTTTGGGGGAGAGAATGGAGGTGGTGAAGGTTTGGGGGAGAGAATGGAGGTGGTGGAGGTTTGGGGGAGAGAATGGAGGTGGTGAAGGTTTGGGGGAGAGAATGGAGGTGGTGGAGGTTTGGGGGAGAGAATGGAGGTGGTGAAGGTTTGGGGGAGAGAATGGAGGTTTGGGGGAGAGAATGGAGGTGGTGAAGGTTTGGGGGAGAGAATGGAGGTGGTGAAGGTTTGGGGGAGAGAATGGAGGTGGTGAAGGTTTGGGGGAGAGAATGGAGGTGGTGGAGGTTTGGGGGAGAGAATGGAGGTGGTGGAGGTTTGGGGGAGAGAAAAGGGGTGGTGAAGGTTTGGGGGAGAGAATGGAGGTGGTGGAGGTTTGGGGGAGAGAATGGAGGTGGTGAAGGTTTGGGGGAGAGAATGGAGGTGGTGGAGGTTTGGGGGAGAGAATGGAGGTGGTGAAGGTTTGGGGGAGAGAATGGAGGTGGTGGAGGTTTGGGGGAGAGAATGGAGGTGGTAAAGGTTTGGGGGAGAGAATGGAGGTGGTGGAGGTTTGGGGGAGAGAAAAGGGGTGGTGAAGGTTTGGGGGAGAGAATGGTGGTGGTGAAGGTTTGGGGGAGAGAAAAGGGGTGGTGAAGGTGTGGGGGAGAGAATGATGGTGGTGGAGGTTTGGGGGAGAGAAAAGGGGTGGTGAAGGTTTGGGGGAGAGAATGGAGGTGGTGAAGGTTTGGGGGAGAGAATGGAGGTGGTGGAGGTTTGGGGGAGAGAAAAGGGGTGGTGAAGGTTTGGGGGAGAGAATGGTGGTGGTGAAGCTTTGGGGGAGAGAATGGAGGTGATTAAGGTTTGGGGGAGAGAATGGTGGTGGTGAAGGTTTGGGGGAGAGAATGGTGGTGGTGAAGGTTTGGGGGAGAGAAAAGGGGTGGTGAAGCTTTGGGGGAGAGAATGGAGGTGATGAAGGTTTGGGGGAGAGAATGGTGGTGGTGGAGGTTTGGGGGAGAGAAAAGGGGTGGTGAAGGTTTGGGGGAGAGAATGGAGGTGCTGAAGGTTTGGGGGAGAGAATGGTGGTGGTGAAGGTTTGGGTGAGAGAATGGTGGTGGTGAAGGTTTGGGGGAGAGAATGGTGGTGGTGAAGGTTTGGGGGAGAGAAAAGGGGTGGTGAAGCTTTGGGGGAGAGAATGGAGGTGATGAAGGTTTGGGGGAGAGAATGATGGTGGTGAAGGTTTGGGGGGAGAGAATGGTGGTGGTGAAGGTTTGGGTGAGAGAATGGTGGTGGTGAAGGTTTGGGGGAGAGAATGGTGGTGGTGAAGGTTTGGGGAGAGAAGGGGGAATGGAGAAGGTTTGTAGAGAGAAGGAGGTGGGGAAGGTTTGGGGGAGAGAAGGGAGGTGGTGGAGGTTTGGGGGAGAGAATGGTGGTGGTGAAGGTTTGGGGGAGAGAAAAGGGGTGTTAAGCTTTGGGGGAGAGAATGGAGGTGATGAAGGTTTGGGGGAGAGAATGGTGGTGGTGAAGGTTTGGGGGAGAGAATGGTGGTGGTGAAGGTTTGGGGGAGAGAATGGTGGTGGTGAAGGTTTGGGGGAGAGAAGGGGGAATGGAGAAGGTTTGTAGAGAGAAGGAGGTGGAGAAGGTTTGGGGGAGAGAATGGAGGTGGTGGAGGTTTGGGGGAGAGAAGGGGGAATGGAGAAGGTTTGTAGAGAGAAGGAGGTGGAGAAGGTTTGGGAGAGAGAATGGAGGTGCTGGAGGTTTGGGGGAGAGAAGGGGGAATGGAGAAGGTTTGTAGAGAGAAGGAGGTGGGGAAGGTTTACAGAGAGAAGGCAGAGTGGGCATCGTTTGAGAGGGAGAAGGGGGAGTGTGGAGGGTTTGAGGAGAGAAGGAGGTGGGATGGTTAGGTAAAGAAGGGAGAATGGGCATGGTTTGGGAAGGCTAAGGGGGAGTGTGGGGTGTTTGGGGCCAGAAGGGGGGTGGGGAGGGTTTTGGGAGAGTGGGCACAGTTTTGGAAGGAGAAGGGGCAGTGTGGGGTTTTTGGGGGAGAGAAGTGGGTGGGAAGGGTTTTGGGAGAGTGGGCACAGTTTGGGAGGAAGAAGGGGTATTGCGGGGTGTTTGGGGGAGAGAAAGGGGTGGGGAAGGTTTAGGGAGAGTGGGCACAGTTTGGGAGGAAGAAGGGGGGTATTGCGGGGTGTTTGGGGGAGAGAAGGGGGGTGGGGAGGGTTTTGGGAGAGTGGGCACAGTTTGGGAGGAAGAAGGGGGGTATTGCGGGGTGTTTGGGGGAGAGAAGGGGGGTGGGGAGGGTTTTGGGAGAGTGGGCACAGTTTGGGAAGGAGAAGGGGGAGTGTGGGGTGTTTGGGGACAGAAGGGGGGTGGGGAGGGTTTTGGGAGAGTGGGCACAGCTTGGGAAGGAGAAGGGGGAGTGCGGGGTGTTTGGGGACAGAAGGGGGGTGGGGAGGGTTTTGGGAGAGTGGGCACAGTTTGGGAAGGAGAAGGGGGAGTGTGGGGTGTTTGGGGACAGAAGGGGGGTGGGGAGGGTTTTGGGAGAGTGGGCACAGCTTGGGAAGGAGAAGGGGGAGTGTGGGGTTTTTGGGGGAGAGAAGTGGGTGGGGAGGGTTCAGGGAGAGTGGGCACAGCTTGGGAGGGAGAAGGGTGAGTGTGGGATGTTTGGGGGAGAGAAGGGGGTGGGGAGGGTTTAGGGAGAGTGGGCACAATTTTGGAGGGAGAAAGGGGGAGTGTGGGGGGTTTGGGGGAGAGAAATTGGTGGGGAGGGTTTAGGGAGAGTGGGCACAGTTTGGGAGGGAGAAGGGGGAGTGTGGGGTGTTTGGGGGAGAGAAGGGGGTGGGGAGGGTTTAGGGAGAGTAGGCACAGTTTTGGAGGGAGAAGGGGGAGTGTGGGGGGTTTGGGGGAGAGAAAGGGGTGGGGAGGGTTTAGGGAGAGTGGGCACAATTTTGGAGGGAGAAAGGGGGAGTGTGGGGGGTTTGGGGGAGAGAAATTGGTGGGGAGGGTTTAGGGAGAGTGGGCACAGTTTGGGAGGGAGAAGGGGGAGTGTGGGGGGTTTGGGGGAGAGAAGGGGGTGGGGAGGGTTTAGGGAGAGTAGGCACAGTTTTGGAGGGAGAAGGGGGAGTGTGGGGGGTTTGGGGGAGAGAAAGGGGTGGGGAGGGTTTAGGGAGAGTGGGCACAATTTTGGAGGGAGAAGGGGGAGTGTGGGGGGTTTGGGGGAGAGAAGGGGGTGGGGAGGGTTTAGGGAGAGTAGGCACAGTTTTGGAGGGAGAAGGGGGAGTGTGGGGGGTTTGGGGGAGAGAAAGGGGTGGGGAGGGTTTAGGGAGAGTGGGCACAATTTTGGAGGGAGAAGGGTGAGTGTGGGATGTTTGGGGGAGAGAAGGGGGTGGGGAGGGTTTAGGGAGAGTAGGCACAGTTTTGGAGGGAGAAGGGGGAGTGTGGGGGGTTTGGGGGAGAGAAAGGGGTGGGGAGGGTTTAGGGAGAGTGGGCACAATTTTGGAGGGAGAAGGGGGAGTGTGGGGGGTTTGGGGGAGAGAAGGGGGTGGGGAGGGTTTAGGGAGAGTAGGCACAGTTTTGGAGGGAGAAGGGGGAGTGTGGGGGGTTTGGGGGAGAGAAAGGGGTGGGGAGGGTTTAGGGAGAGTGGGCACAATTTTGGAGGGAGAAAGGGGGAGTGTGGGGGGTTTGGGGGAGAGAAATTGGTGGGGAGTGTTTAGGGAGAGTGGGCACAGTTTGGGAGGGAGAAGGGGGAGTGTGGGGTGTTTGGGGGAGAGTGGAGACGGTGCAAGCAGCATCAGCAGAGACCGTGGAGGGTTCATGAGCAGAAACAGCAAAGAGTAAAAACAATCATCAATGTATAACACTTGTGAACAAACAATAACAACAATAGCAGCAACACTCGTATAACATTCTTAACTCGTAACGTTCGACCTTTTTATTTAAATTTAAATATTTCATCCTTGCTCGTCGATCCAAGGCTCATAAAGAGCATCATATAAGGATGTATAAACAACTCCCTTATTTTGCATTCCGTCAATTCCCCCATTGAGCGACGACTGCAGCTCTAAGTGCGTCTCAAGACGCTCGGATGGAGGAAAGAAGCAGGAAGAGTGGGAGGAAATCAGAGTTGTGAGGGAGAGCGAGATATTAAAGCATCGCTAGGAAAGGGGAGGGTGAGGCCGCATTGGCCGGGCCCGGGAGGGCGGAGAGGGTGTGGAGGGAGCGCTCACTGTGCGGCGAACCGAGCGGAGCAAAGCGAAGAGACGCAGAGAGAGAGAGAGAGAGATGCGTCGTACGTTGGACCGGCGCATGTACGGGGTCTGAGGTGACGCGAAAAAAAGTAAAATAAATAAAGAGGGTATCAGCGCGCGAGTGGAATACGGGGTGGAGGGAACGGGGTTTCCGCGCACGGGGTATCCGCGCGCGCAATGAGCGACGAGTGAGCGCGGGAGAGCGCCCGAGATGGTGCGCGCAGCGCGTGTCCTCGAGCCGCTCCGCTTCGCCATCGCCGGACTCCCCTTCTACTTCTTCTTCCTCTTCCTGCATTCCACCGCTGGTAGGTTTATTCTGTGGCAAATGATAACTTTGGTCTCCTGTTTATTGAAAGGAAAATCTTCGAGTGGGAGCTGGAAGATGATTTTTTTTGGAAGATCCTCAACTCGATGAATCGCTAAGGGGGTTTTTTTAATTTGTTTTGAGGTGATTAATAAAGGGGGTGGGGGAGTGGAGACCTGTGGGGGCGTTTTGCACGTAACACATGGTGAAGGTAAAAGACTGACGAAGGTGCAGGTAATCCTGGTGTTTCAGGTTCGATTTCGCCTTGTTGTGATTATTTGAGTGTTTTACTACAAAAGAAGGCTCGAAGCCGAGTGGTGGTGCTGGTGCTGTGAGGTAAGTGCATGGAGGTTCATTAATTCGTAACAACGTTACACGAGGATATTTACTGCCTTCCTTTCCTCCATTATGAGCGTCTCCGATGACTTCCTGGAACCTTTTTTCAAACCAACGAATTAAGTCATTTCAACAGGTGCAGGGGCGCATCCAGCATTTACTTGGGGGAGAGGCTTAGGCTACCTGCTTAATGAGCAGGTAGCAGAGGTCCACAAAATATTAGAATGCAAAATCAAGGCGACCAGGTGAGAGTGCAAGAGTGTCAATCACGGTCTGTTCTGCAAATGGGCTACCTGTGGTGCTGATCCAGTGGGGGTACCTGTGGTGCTGATCCAGTGAGATGATATACTTGAGCCCCCTGAGCCGCTCCTCCTCCATCGCCACCACCACCAATGGAGAGCTCTACTGTTACGTGATGTAAGGTGTGCAGGGGAAGGTGGTACAACTATTTTGGGCGGTGTAAGTTCAGTTCCACCAGTTTATCTTGAAGATAATGCTAAATGCCTCGTATAATCTCGACAGGTGTTCATTTGGACACCAACAATTGTGTGACTATTTGTCCAAGTTTTCCGAAACTTCCAGCCTCCTGTGCTCCACTGAAGCTGCAGGTGTGTGACCTTCACCAGCATCTGTCTTACCATCCTTCCCCAAATCCCCCGCTTTGATCGCTCCTGCCCTCCCTTGTCCCGACATGTGTACGTGGGATCTCAGGTACCCTCCTGGCACTCTTATCATGCTCACATTGACATTCTGGGAGAGCTAGGCCGAGAAATCTTGGGTCCTGAGTTCGAACACGAGACCCATGAAGAAGTGTTGTCTCTCCCGAGATCCACGAATGAAACTTCTGTCCTGATGAAGCTTTGGCTCCCTAAACTCCCTAAGCTCCCTAAACCCTCTCCAACTCTTTATCTCCCCCAAACCCCCACACTCCCCCTTCTCCCTCCCAAACTGTGCCCACTCTCCCTAAACCCTCCCCACCCCTTTCTCTCCCCAAACCCCCACACTCCCCCTTCTCCCTCCCAAACTGTGCCCACCCTCCCTAAACCCTCCCCACCCCTTTCTCTCCCCCAAACCCCCACACTCCCCTGTCTCCCTCCCAAACTGTGCCCACTCTCCCTAAACCCTCTCCACCCCTTTCTCTCCCCCAAAAACCCCACACTCCCCCTTCTCCCTCCCAAACTGTGCCCACTCTCCCTAAACCCTCCCCACCCCTTTCTCTCCCCCAAAAACCCCACACTCCCCCTTCTCATGAAATTCCTTATTTTTGATCCAATAACTGGCCTCACGGAAGAGAGGGGTGATGGAAGGGTGGCAGTGTGACAGTGAGTACAACACCCAGATGCGATAAGCAAAGGGATGGATGAACAGGAGGAGATTGAGAGAGAGGAAGGAAACAGCTGGTATCTGCAAATCAGGTGAGGAGAGGTGCACGTGGGTTAACATGAGGAGAAAAGATCAGGAATGATGCACCATCATTTTTGAAGTCTTGGAGGAAAGAGTGGAGAATAAACATATTGAGGAAGAAGCCGTCACAAGTCTTTGATGGTGGATTTAATGGTGTGCAGAGTTGCCCTCACTATAACCTGCCATCCACTAGTTGTGTGACATGGCTTGAAATGCCTGAGGTGTCAATGATGAAAGATGGCGGTAGGGAATTTGGGTTTACAAGGCATCTCCATGAGAGCGAGAGGAGACCCAGCAGAGCAGACCCTCATGAAAACGACCCTTTTTATCCCTTGGATGCAGTGATTGGGCCTCGGAGGCCCACAAGGTTTTTTTTGTTGCAAAAACTATGCTGTACAATTTTTCTTTGGATTGAGCCTCATTTTCACCGACTTTCATGTTGTTACACAAAATTCAGTGGCATAAAAAAAACATTTCATTCAGGCTCGTTTGAAAATCTTCATTCTTCACTTATAACCCAAAAATCCGACACGAATGCAGGCCTGGGGCCTTAGAGACCCCGCATAAATGTTGTTGTACTACTATGTTATATATTTATTTTCTTGATATGAGCCTCATTATATGCTCCTATAACTTGGTTACAAATAATTAAGACAAAAATATGAAAATTTTAAAAACTTTACACGAATACATTTGTGGGGCCTCCGAGGCCCAATGGCTGCATTGGTGTAAGATTTTTGACAGTTGTGGACACATACATTCGAAATAAAAGGTTTAGTGAATCATATTTTTTGAGCAAATACTCCTCCATGAGCCTCAACTTTTCAGAGAAAAAAAGTTGAAAAACCAAGAACAAAATTTTTATTTTGCAAAAAAAATAAAAAGATTAATTACTTGTATGGGATTTTCCCAACTAATAGGATCAATGATTCACATTTTCTGAGCAAATACACATCCATGTGCATCGACTTGGGTTGAAAAAGGATATGAAAGAAAAAATATCTATAAAAAATATTAAAAAACCACGAATACATCCGTTGGGCCTCCGAGGCCCAATGGCTGCGTTTATGTAGAATTTTTGACACCTGCATCGAAGAGTTAAGGGTGCACGCTCCACCCAGCACACAGGTAAATATGTGCACCTGAGTGTGCAACGTATTGATTTTACATGAGGTAACCTTGTATACTACCTCCGCAGAACTTGGACACCTAAACACTGGGTAGTGCCCCTTCCATTTGCACAAGCCTCCTAGTCTGGATGTCTGGTAGTTATGGCAAACCTATTGCCCGCAATAAAACCCATTTCTCTCTTTTCACCTGCTCCATCATCGACGAAGCAAAGAGAATCCTTGCCTTTGGTTGCATCCATTTTGAATGGCTTCTGCTCCCTAGTTCCTTGCCGGAAATGATTTAAACCAGAGGCAGGTTAGGTCGTTAATCGAAGCTTTTGGGAAACCATTGAACCTGGCTATCCTATTGGCAACGCTTTGTAAGTGACATTCCGTTGCACGTGTTGAAGAAGCTCTTTCGCACGTCCTCTCATCATAACTACAAACATCACCCGTTTGGGACGAGGTTCAAAGAGTAGAACTTGAAAGGAAGAGAGGAAATGTAAAAAGGATCTAGAAAGTATGAATGTCAAAGCCTCAGAAGCTTGAAAGCTCCAAAGCGGGAATTTTCCTGGATCCCATTCTTGAGGCGAACGCCAGAAGGGAAGAGTCCAGAGATGTTTTGTGATCGGATTTGGTGACTTTGGTTCACTACATGAACATAAGTCACGGTGTTTTTCAAACCACTGAAGCATCCGTCTCCATTTCCTTTAATGCGAGTTTGTCGTGTGCTGCAAAGTTTAAATTCATTGCAATTGCCTTCCCGCACTATTAAGTGCATCGATTTCATGTCTGCCCTTAAACGTCCATGAATAACGACAGATTGAGCACGAAAATTTCCCTCCATTCGCTCCAACCGACCCCCAACTTGAGGACCTCCTGCCTGCGGTTCCAACCCCAAACCGGCTTTCTTCCCAACTTCCCAGGAGGGCGGCCTGCCTACAGCATGCTCAGTTGCAATCCGCCATCCTGAAACTGCATCTGGGGAACAAAGCCTTCGGACTCCGCTTGTCATCCCAAAGACAATTCCGTTTTGATTCAAAAACCTGCCAAGAAAAGTGACACGTTATAACTGGCGACATGTTAGGTGTGCGAGTGAATTAAAGACAGCAAAATCAGAAAGGTAGCTCCACAAATAGATGCGTCTAAAAACGAAGGAGTACGTGTAACAACTGTGTAGGAAAAGAAGAAATGAAAGCCGATGACGAAGTACTGGAAGAAGTTCCAAAGTACGTACGTCTTGGACAGGAGATGCAGGCCGAAGGATACAAGAGCAGGATGAACAGCTTGAAGCAAACGTAAAGATCTTCTCATAGAAAACGAATCCCAATGCACCTCCTGGTGCTTCATAAGTCTCAACGAGAAAGAGCATAGATTGCAGCCCAAAGCAAAGATCGAAGATTGCAGACCCTCACCGAGACTTGCTTTGTATGGTGTGTTGACGATGCATTGACGACATAGGTTTATGTTCGTACAGCGGACAAACAGAACTTTTTTGTTTTATTGCATAGATTCACATTTTAATTGTACATACTTTATAGACGCACTCACATTTTAATTGTACATACTTTATAGACACTCACATTTTAATTGTACATACTTTATAGACGTACTCACATTTTAATTGTACATACTTTACAGACATGTAAAGGTGCCTGGTGTTGGGTGCCTAGTGTACAACACCAGAATCCCTGGTGTTGGGCTAGCGGCTAGGGTGCCGGCTTAGGATCCTAGGATCCTGGGTTCGAATCTCGGTCGATCGCCGAATTAATGCCAGGGGGGTTGACTCAGCCTGTCATCCTTCCGAGGTCGGCTAATTGAGTACCAGTTCACTGGTAATTCCCTGTTTGTCGTTGAAGGCGGCAAAAAGGGTTGGCGTCAGGAAGGGCATCCGGCCGTAAAACATTGCTTCAAAAAAGGGGACCAAAAAACAACAACTACCACGGTCCCCGAAAAGGCCAACCCCCGCTTTGCGGGGAAAAATGGCCTCTAAACGGTGGTTGTATACTTTACAGACATACTCACATTTTAATTGTACATACTTTAGAGACATACTCACATTTTAATTGTACATACTGTTGCGAATATGGAATTTGACCTCCATATCCGCTTGTAAATATTCCCCTATCTTCTCCGATACTCCCCAACTCTCCCCTTACCCCATTCCCTAGTCCCATTGTCTGTAAACAACACCCATTAGAGCCGATCTTCCCCTTCATTCCCCCATTAAATGTCGTGCCCAGGTCCCCCGCACCACACGTAGACAATTATAGGACATCTTGCTAGTTATTCTTAATCTATGTCAGTTAAGGACTTGTTTCCATTAATTATGACTCTTCGTTGCACCAGAATGTGATGATATGGCACCAGTAGGAGTTTAGGACCTTCCCATACCTCCCCGCATCTCTTCCCATCATCTCAAGCTCCAACAACAACCACAACAACAGCGGCTATGCGTCCTCACTCCGGCTCGGTTGGCCGCCATTGAACATGTGCTCGACGGGGTTACCCAGAAGGGGGCTCCCTGTCGGCCCCTCGTCAAGGGCGGAGCCGGTAACCCCCGCACCCAATGAGAAGCCATGGGCCGATGCCATATGGGGCGGAGCTAACGAGCGAGGGCGTGACTCCCCGCCGGATATACGCGGCCCCGCGCCGGACGTGACGTCAGATGCGCCCCGAGCTTGGAAGGACAAGACGCCACCCTCCCGAGCGCTGAGCGACCTCCCCGGCATCTCCACCAAAGTCGCGACCCACGAGCGCTGAGCGACCTCCCCGCATCTGCTGGACACCACCGTACGTGATTCTGTCCCTGAGCCAGGTGCACCTGAGCCATCGACTGCCGCTTTCCTGGCCATCAAACCCCGTGTGAGTGAGCCTTGTCCCGTTTATCTGTGGTCTGTCTAGGGTTAATATAAGAGTGTGTCTAAGTGCCTGTCTTCCTATGATGTCCCTCTCGTCCCTGTAATCTAACCTTTTCCGCCTTAATATAACCTCCTCCGGAGGTCTTGAGAACTGAACCCCTGGTGTCGTATTGTGTCATTATAACCCAGCCGGGTGTCTTCTCTTTCCTATTGAGCCAGCATAGCGCGGCTTCGTCGACGTTCGAGTACAATCGGGTAACTTGTACGGATACGGCGGCCATCCCGCTCGGCCCACCATACCATCAAAGTCGTATCTGTAACAATTGGTGTCGAGGAGTGAGATTGGACCCGGAGCGCGTTTACGCGCTCGAAATTATAACAGCGAAATTTGATTGTGTTTTACAAAAAAAAAAATAAAATAATAAAAACCCGAATTTTGAAAGTCGCGCTATGGCGGATCAAGACAGCTGGGGTCCGGTAGGGGAGAGTGAGGCAGGGTCGGTCCAGGACCAAATTGAGGGACGTGAGGAGAGCGAAGCAGCGAGGGTAGCAGACGCGCAAAATGGCGCCTCGCTGGTCACCGCGCCCGTGACCGTGGCAGCGCCCCTGGTGGATCCGAACCTTTTTATGTTGCAAATGAGGGCCCTTATGGAACGAATAGAGGGCCAAATGGGGGTAATGGGGAACCGGATGGATGCTCAGGGTGAGCGATTAGAGGGCCAAATGGGGGTAATGAGGGACGAAGCGAGGGCTCGGAGTGAGCAATTGGGGGTAATGAGGGACGAAGCGAGGGGTACCAGTGAGGGGTTAGACAATAATTTTGAGGGATTAGACATGAAATTTGGGAAATTAGACGATAGATTAGGGGAAATACAGGAGGGGTTAATGGGGGTAGAAAACAGAATGGCCGCTCAAGAGAATCAAATGGAAGGGATGCAAAAAGGGTTAGAGGGGTTAGAAAACAGTATGGAAGGCAAATTGAGGGACATGAGGGACCAAGCGGAAAGGGAAGTTAAACAAATGGAGCAGCAGATAGAGGGGGTCAGAATGGGGGTAGAAACCAAACTGGATGCTCACAGGGAGGAAATGGAGCAGATGAGGGTGGCATCTGGGCAGGAGATGCAAGTGATGGGAGAAGAGATCAGAAGAGGAGTGAGTGAGGAGGTCGGAGGAGTGCGCGAGGAGGTGAGGCACTGTAAGGAGCACATGGAGAAGGAGGTGAGAAAGGGGACTGTAAAGTTACAAGGGGGCATAGAGGACCTGACGCAGGAGGTGGAGCAGCTGACGGTGGGACAGACGGAGTTAGTGGAGCAGGTTCAAAGGAACACTGCGGTATTAGGAGGTTTAAAGGCGACACAAAAAGAAATTAAAAACGACTTGATAGCGACAAAGAGGGAATGTCAGATGGTACGTGAGGGACTGACAACGAGGTTGGACGAGGTGATAGAGGTAATGGAGACGAAGGACCGGCAGGTGAGGACGCACATGGAAACGGTCAAGGTAGCCTTGGAGGACGAGCTTGAGGAGACGTACCGGGGAATAAAAGAGGTGAAGCACAAATTAGAAGAAGTGGAAGAAGGGATGAGCGAAATTAAGAAGCGACGGAGAGGGGATAAGAAGGAGATAAAGGAGGAGATAAAAGAATTGGTCCAAAGTCTGTGTTTGGATCGTGATGATGTGCTCATTAACCGGATGAGGGATTCGCAGGTGATGGAGGAGAAGCGAAGAGAAAGAGGACCCGGTGTAAGTGGTGACCAATATGGTCGTGCGTATGATGCGCCAGGTGATTTAAGAAGCTTGGGGGTCGAGATGGACCCGGGTGTTCGTGAGAGGCCGTTGGTGAAGTGTGCGACAGGTCTGGTGTGCGAAAGAGGAGGTGTGCGAGGAGGTCCGACTCTGGGGTGTGTGAGGAAAAAGTGTGTGCCAAGGAGTGAGGGTGTTGGCGAGAAGGAGTCGGTCGTAGCGTGTGTGCGAGGGAGCACATGGAAGCGTGGTGTGGTAAGTGTTACAGAGGGTGTGACGGGAGAGTGTGCGCAGGAGTGTGCGCGAGAAAGGTGTGTGACGGACAGGTGCATGAGGAAAGAGTGCGCTGTCAGAAGTAAGGAAGAGTGTCCACCTGTGGTGAGTGTTACAGAGGGTGTAACGGGAGAGTGTGCGCGAGAAAGGTGTGTGACGGACAGGTGCATGAGGAAAGAGTGCGCTGTCAGAAGTAAGGAAGAGTGTCCACCTGTGGTGAGTGTTACAGAGGGTGTAACGGGAGAGTGTGCGCGAGAAAGGTGTGTGACAGACAGGTGCATGAGGAAAGAGTGCGCTGTCAGAAGTAAGGAAGAGTGTCCACCTGTGGTGAGTGTTACAGAGGGTGTAACGGGAGAGTGTGCGCGAGAAAGGTGTGTGACGGACAGGTGCATGAGGAAAGAGTGCGCTGTCAGAAGTAAGGAAGAGTGTCCACCTGTGGTGAGTGTTACAGAGGGTGTAACGGGAGAGTGTGCGCGAGAAAGGTGTGTGACGGACAGGTGCATGGGGAAAGAGTGTGCTGTCAAGAGTAAGGGTGAGTGCGTTGTCACGAGTGGAGGTGAAAGTAGTGAGAGTGACATGGAGCGTGAGTTAGTTGTGACAGGTGAGCGAGGATGTACACCTGGGATGGAAGGATGCACACCTGGAATGGTAGAGCGTGAGTGGGAATGCACGCTGGAGTTGGTGGTGAGGCACATGGTTGGGTGTGCGAATGAGGGCACACCTGTGATTGTCACAGAGGAGGTGACCGAGGAGGGGGCGCGAAGCGGTGTTTTGGTGAGGTGTGCGAGCAACGAATGTGTGCCAAAGTGTTCGGTGGTCAGGTGTGTGACCAAGGCTGTGAGTGGAATGAGTGTACCTGGGTGTGTAAGGAAGGGTACGAGGAGCATGGGCACGGCTGGATGTGTGAGCAAGGAACGGGCTGCGGGGTGTAAGCGTCCAGGTGAAGCATCGACGTTACACGGGTTAGAGGTTAGAGCGACTTTTAGCCGAAGCAGGCCCTCGGTGCGTGCCGGGCCCCGCTTTGAACGGCCGCGTCCAGGCTCCACTAGGCGGAGCTGGCAGCCCGATAGAAAGGGTCGTCATGGCGACCACTTTTTGGTGAGACGTGCCGGCAGGTCGAGGGCGGGACATTGGATGGCTCCGTGCCGAGATGGTGCGTGGGATCTCGGCATGGGTAAGCCCCCGTCCCTGCCCCGAATGCCGGACGCATCCAGCCGCTGGCACAGAACAGCCAGTATCCATTGCTTGGCTTTACGAAGCCGGGCTTTGGACAGGAATTGGCGCACCGAGAGGTATTAGTGAGTAGACTGGGTGATGAGGTTAGTGTTTTGGACCCAAAATTAGAGAAAAACAAAATTTGATGATTGGCAAGGGATTGGCAGTAGTGATTGGCAGGTGATGGGCAGTGATTGGCAAATTTTTAATTTGTTGAAATTTGATGTGCAAAATTGGTAGTGAGAGACCCCCGATGTGGTGGGATGGCAAATCCACCATCCCTCACAAGTGGGGCAAAGGAGCTATAGCTTATGGGGTGTATGGCAGTGAAAACTAGCCCGGGTGGGTTAGGATATGGTGTGTAGGGATCTAGAGAAGATGACCTTAGGTAACGTTAAGGTTAGTTAGTGACTGATACCTGTAGTGGGGACGCAGGTAGATTAGTATGGATGATAATGACGAGGGAGCGCAATAGTTTAAAGGGACGACTGGGAAGCGCAAGTTTCAGAAGGGAGTAGTTAGCTGAGATGATGCTGCGTGTGTGTGAGGATTGAACAGGTGTGATTGCACAGGTGTGCAACTGGACAGGTGTGTGGAGCAGTGTATGAGTAGTGAGTGTTGTGGATCAGCGCGAATGCGCTTGGGGAGAGAAGGGTGCAGGTGGCACCAGGTGTGAGAACACAGGTGTGCAGGTACAGGTGTGTGGAGAGAGTTGGAGTAAGTGGTACGGAGTGGTGTGCATGGTGCGAAGGTGTGGATGGGGGAAGAGTGGACCCCCTTTCACGAGTACCCGGGGCGGGTAGTGTAAGTGTTAGGTAGAGGGAGCAGGTAAATTATGGTTGGATATTGGCATTTGTGGTGCGGTTGCAGAATGGTGTTGTGAATGGGTGCATTAGTGTTGTGGAAATGGCTGGGCGTGTAGCCTGTTAGTGTGTGTAGTTGGTTGGGCACTCCACCACTGTGAGGATGTCGGCCAGGTGAGGCCGCAGGTGGGCTCTGGGAGCCAGTAGTTGTGAGTGGGTGCCTGAGGATCCCGGGTGTGGATCGGGCAGCCCAGTGCCAGAGAGGGCACGGAGTGGGGAGAGAGCCAGAGGGCCTTCCCCTGGTAGTTAGGTTAGGGTAAGGAGCAGGTAAGCTCGGAGGCAACTGCAGTGGTGGAGGGGTGCAGGTGGGTAGACCCACTGGGAGAGGTACACGCCACAGCCCAGAAATTGTACGAGGGCACCGGGAGATGAATCGGGGGAGTGAGACCCCAAATTGAAGAGCACCACAGTTTGGCCAATGGGAATTGGTTTTTAGAACCCATAGTGTAAGAGGGCCAATGGGTTGGCCGGAGAAAGACCCCGGGTAGTGTAAAGTTGTTAAAGTCATTTAGGAAATAGTTAGGATTGATGAACCTGTCGCACCATACGCAGCCACTTACCTGTGGTGATGATGATGACTCCACACCTGTGTTTTCTTTGTTTTGTTGCAGGAGATGAATCGCTGTGTGGATTTGTGAGACGCATCACGACGTGGATGAGACATTGGGGTGATTCCATCTCTCCCTCCCTAGGAGGGACTGATGATGAATTGGTGATGGCAAATTTTGATGTTGAGTTGGAGATGGCAAATTTTGATGAGAGTTGAAAATGGCAAATTTGATTGGTTAGGAGGGAGAGAAGACGAATTTGGTATATGGGAGGAACGGGGAAGACAGTAGGGATGTTTGTTGATTTGTAAAGTAGATGTTTATGGGTAGTGTTGTGTTTTGTGGATACAGTAAGGGGTAAGGGAGGGGCCATGTAGGTTACCTGGTGGGGGGGGGGGCGTACGATAGGAACGTACCTGTCTCACCTGGTTCCCATGTGCCCCCAGTGTGCATCACCTTGCATTGCGTGCACTTTTGCGCCCTTACCACCTTGCTCACTTGTCTTGTTTTTGTCTCCCACCTCCGAGGATCTGGCTTTGGGGTAGAGAGAGAGGAGAGAGAGGTGCTGGCGACGCAGTTGTGGGCCTGCACTTTCGCTGCTTGCTGCCGGGATCGATACACCATATGGACCGCAATGTTTGTGGCCACCCACGATGGACCGCAGTTCGTTTGCGGCCAAGCACCACCCGGGGATGGACCTATGGGTCAACGTGGCACCTATGCCATACAGGTGAACCACTTTTAAGTAACACCAAGTGCACCACAAGAAGAGCAAGAGACACCTGCAGGGTTAGGGGTTGTCGAATTTATTTTTATTCCAATGAACAATGGTGACTGCACCGATTGGTGGTGGGGTGGTGCTGTTGATGCTCGGGAAGGGTGCTCTGCACGTTATTAAAGGCCGTCGGCCACAGAGCACTCGTGGGTTGGTGTATCGATGTTGGCAAGCGCGCTCTCTCTATGCATAACATCTGCATGTGTTCCTCCAAAGACAGGTCCTGGATCGTAGTGTAAATATCAGCGTAGTCTTGTAAATAATGCCCCCTACCGGCTGTATGTTTAGTTTGAGGATTCTTTCCGGATTCGGTTATCCTGTGGGTGTGTTTCTGAGAGGAGAAGGGTGCAACGTCGCAGGGGGACATATTTACTCATTTGTGAATATCTATAAAACTGTCGCACTCAGGGTAGAGTTAATAGTAGAGGGAACTACATTGCGTGCCACACTAAAGTAGGTAAAAATTTATCGGGTCGGGACGCCCCGAGGGTAGAGAAGGGTGCAATGTTGCGAATATGGAATTTGACCTCCATATCCGCTTGTAAATATTCCCCTATCTTCTCCGATACTCCCCAACTCTCCCCTTACCCCATTCCCTAGTCCCATTGTCTGTAAACAACACCCATTAGAGCCGATCTTCCCCTTCATTCCCCCATTAAATGTCGTGCCCAGGTCCCCCGCACCACACGTAGACAATTATAGGACATCTTGCTAGTTATTCTTAATCTATGTCAGTTAAGGACTTGTTTCCATTAATTATGACTCTTCGTTGCACCAGAATGTGATGATATGGCACCAGTAGGAGTTTAGGACCTTCCCATACCTCCCCGCATCTCTTCCCATCATCTCAAGCTCCAACAACAACCACAACAACAGCGGCTATGCGTCCTCACTCCGGCTCGGTTGGCCGCCATTGAACATGTGCTCGACGGGGTTACCCAGAAGGGGGCTCCCTGTCGGCCCCTCGTCAAGGGCGGAGCCGGTAACCCCCGCACCCAATGAGAAGCCATGGGCCGATGCCATATGGGGCGGAGCTAACGAGCGAGGGCGTGACTCCCCGCCGGATATACGCGGCCCCGCGCCGGACGTGACGTCAGATGCGCCCCGAGCTTGGAAGGACAAGACGCCACCCTCCCGAGCGCTGAGCGACCTCCCCGGCATCTCCACCAAAGTCGCGACCCACGAGCGCTGAGCGACCTCCCCGCATCTGCTGGACACCACCGTACGTGATTCTGTCCCTGAGCCAGGTGCACCTGAGCCATCGACTGCCGCTTTCCTGGCCATCAAACCCCGTGTGAGTGAGCCTTGTCCCGTTTATCTGTGGTCTGTCTAGGGTTAATATAAGAGTGTGTCTAAGTGCCTGTCTTCCTATGATGTCCCTCTCGTCCCTGTAATCTAACCTTTTCCGCCTTAATATAACCTCCTCCGGAGGTCTTGAGAACTGAACCCCTGGTGTCGTATTGTGTCATTATAACCCAGCCGGGTGTCTTCTCTTTCCTATTGAGCCAGCATAGCGCGGCTTCGTCGACGTTCGAGTACAATCGGGTAACTTGTACGGATACGGCGGCCATCCCGCTCGGCCCACCATACCATCAAAGTCGTATCTGTAACAATACTTTATAGACACTCACATTTTAATTGTACATACTTTATAGACGTACTCACATTTTAATTGTACATACTTTATAGACATACTCACATTTTAATTGTACATATTTATAGACATACTCACATTTTAATTGTACATACTTTATAGACACACATTTTAATTGTACATACTTCAAAGACATACATTTTAATTGGACATACTTTTTTTTTTTTTTTTTGGGATACTGAATCGAGGCTCGTGAAAGAGCTAAACTTTATAGACATTTCTATAGACATAGACATTTCCGGTGTGTACCCTGGTTAGAATAGGTACACCGCATCCCTGCGTGTCGTAAGAGGCGACAAAGAGGGTTGGCGTCAGGAAGGGCATCCGGCCATAAAAACATTGCCGCAAAAAGAGAACCATGACAATTACAACTACATATGCGCAGGGTACAGCCCGAAGTGGAGATCGGTTTCTGAGATTTGGGACATGGAATGTAGGGACAATGACAGGGAGACCAGGAGAAGTGGTGGAAGTATTGGTCAGAAGAAGAGTGGACATATGTTGTGTGCAAGAGACGAGATGGAAGGGAAGTGGTGTGAGAATGGCGAAGGGTAGGCAGGGACAGAAATACAAGTTTGTGTGGCAAGGGTGCCCGGAGGGCGTGAATGGTGTTGGTGTCCTGTTTTCTGAGGAGTTTGTAGACAGTGTGGTGAGTGTGACTAAAGTGAGTGATAGGTTGATGATGGTGAAAATGATGGTTGGAAAGCTCTTGGTGAACGTCATCTCGGGATATGCTCCGCGGGTTGGTCGGAGCGATGAAGAGAATGACAAGTTCTGGTGTGTGATAGAGAAGCTGATGGAAAACGTGAAAGATGAGGAAGTTGTTGTGGTAGGAGGAGACCTAAATGGACATGTGGGAAGGAGTATGGACGGTTTTGAGGGAGTTCATGGGGGTTACGGATATGGTGTGAGAAATGGAGAAGGTGAAAGGATTTTCGAGTTTGCTGATGGAGCTGATTTGTTGATTTGTAATACTCAGTTCCAGAAAGGGGATAATAAGCTTGTTACATACACGTCAGGTGGGTCGACGACAACCGTTGACTACCTGATGGTGCGTAGGCGAGATAGGGGGCACATCCGGGACACAAAGGTGATCCCGGGGGAGGAGGCTGTTTCACAGCACCAGTTGGTTGTCTGCGACATAAGGGTGAAAGGTGCGAGAAGAGCTCGGCGGGTGAAGTACCAACCGAGAATGAAGGTGTGGAGGTTGAAAGAGGTGACAGTAAAGGAGGCATTAAAAGAGAGGCTGAGTAGGGCAGAGGATGATGTGGTTGAGCTTGAACGTAGTTGGATGTCAATGAAAGATAGTCTGTTGGGAGCCGTTGGTGAGGTATGTGGATGGACAAAAGGACCACCGAGGCACTCAGAAACATGGTGGTGGGATGATGAAGTTGGAAAGAGGATTGACGAGCGGAGGAAGAAGTTCAAGGAGTGGCAGAAGGCGAAGGGTACGGGAGCAGAAAAAGCAGAGCATGAAAGTTATAAGGCAGCCAAGAAGGCTGCAAAGAAAGAGGTAGCAAAGGCGCAGGAGGCATGTCGGAAAATGTTCGGAGAACGCTTGGATTCGGAAGAGGGTCAGAGAGCGGTATTCAGGATTGCAAAGCAGATAGCGAAAGAGAGTTGTGATGTGATGGGGGTGGGTTGCTTGAAGGATGAAGTGGGACAAATCGTTGTGGACCCAGATAGAATTAAAGGAAGATGGAAAAGGTATATGGAAATGCTGTTGAATACAGAGAATGAATGGGATGGCAACATAGAGAGTAACCCAGTTTTAGGACCGGCAGAGAAGATAACTGAGAAGGAAGTTGAGGAAGCGATAAAAGCAATGAAGAGTGGAAAAGCGGGAGGGCCGACGGGAGTTGTGGGAGATATGTTGAAGGCAACAGGAAGTTGGGGTGTGAAGAGAATGACAGAGATCTGTCATCTGGTGGTGAAAGAAGGCCGCATTCCAGTGGATTGGGAACTGAGTACCCTCGTCCCTCGATACAAGGGGAAAGGTGACCCTCTGGAGTGTGGCTCGTACCGAGCGATAAAGTTATTGGAGCATGGAATGAAGGTATTGGAAAGGGTGTTGGAGAGGAGGATAAGGAAGAAGGTGAAAATCGACGAAATGCAGTTTGGATTTATGCCAGGAAGAGGAACGACAGACGCGCTCTTTATTGTGAGGCAGTTGCAGGAGAAGTACATGGAGAAGAGGAAGAAGTTGTTTCTTGGGTTTGTTGATCTGGAGAAAGCATTCGATAGGGTTCCACACAAAGTATTGACATGGGCATTGAGGAAGTTATAAGTGGAGGAATGGTTGATCAGAGTAGTGATGGCAATGTACAAAAGAGCACGCACAGTTGTAAGGACGAAGGACGGGAACAGTGGTGAGTTTGAGGTGAAGGTGGGAGTGCATCAGGGGTCGGTACTAAGTCCACTACTATTTGTAGCTGTGATGTGGGTGCTGGCTCAGAACGTAAAGGAGGGCTCACTGTGGGAGTTGTTGTATGCAGATGATCTGGTGTTGATTGTGGAAAGTATGGATGGACTGAAGGAAAAGATGAACAAGTGGAAGGAATGTATGGAGACAAAAGGTCTGAAGGTGAATATAGGAAAGACGAAGGTGATGGCAAGTGGTGAAGCCTGTGGTGAGGTGGAAAGAACTGGGAAGTGGCCATGTGCTGTGTGCAGGAAGGGTGTCGGAGTGAACTCCATTCAATGTACAATGTGCGCTGAGTGGGTTCATCAAAAATGTCGCGGTCTGAGAGGGTCATTAACCAGTGTGGCAGCTACATTCAAATGTAAGGTGTGCACAGAGAGAGCTGCAGATGGAGGAAATGTTGAGTTGGATCTTGGAGACGGCATGAAGCTGGAAGGTGTGAAAACATTTTGCTACCTCGGAGACAGGCTGAATGGAGAAGGTGGATCAGACTCGGCAACGGTTGCTGGAGTGAGATGTGCATGGAAGAAGTTTCGGGAACTGAGTGGCGTGCTGATGAGGAGGGGAGTGTCGTTGAAGCTGAAGGGAAAGGTGTATGCTGCATGTGTGAGAAGTGTTATGATTTATGGGAGCGAGACATGGGTCATGAATGTAGAGCAGCAACGAAGGCTGGTAAGGGTGGAAATGCGAATGGTTCGGTGGATGTGCGGAGTATCGTTGAGAGAGAGGAAGACAAATGATGAATTGCGGAAGATGATGGGAATAGAACCTGTGATTGATGCTGTGAAGAGGAACAGGTTGAGATGGTTTGGTCATGTGTTGAGGAAGGATGAAAGTGACTGGTTGAGAAGAGTGATGGAAATGAATGTAGAAGGAAGTAGAGGACGGGGAAGACCGAGAAAGACTTGGCTAAAGATGGTGGAAGAAGAAATGCGGGCAAGGGGGTTAACAAGGAGAGATGCAGAAAATAGGGCAAAATGGAGAAGATTGTCATGGGGACCGCAAGGCTAACCCCCGCTCTAGCAGGGGAAATGGCCTTAAAATGCATGTTGTTGTTGATGTTGTATACTTTATAGACATACTCACATTTTAATTGTACATACTTTATAGACATACTCACATTTTAATAGTACATCCTTTATAGCCATACTCACATTTTAATTGTACATACTTTATAGACATACTCACATTGTTAATAGTACAGCCTTTATAGCCATACTCACATTTTAATAGTACATCCTTTATAGACATACTCATATTTTAATTGTACATACTTCAATACTTCATCGAGGCACTCAGTTGAAAAAAGATAACGTGTAATACTGCTTACCACCAGGTGGCGTTTGTGGCCCTTCATGACCTTACCATTTGGACACCTTGCAACTCTGAACATATTGCAAGTCTAGCCGAGCGTCATCCTTTGCCATAATTTTTGACCGTTTGTGGCCTTTGTGGTTTGTGGCTTACCACCTCTTTTGCCACCTCTTCCAAGTTTATGTAAAAAATGGATGACCTCTGAGGTTTTGTTTTCTTTCTCTCTCTCAATTTTTCATTCATACAGATTGAGCCGGTTAAGTAAAGCAAACGGTCAAAAATTATGGCCAAGGATGACGCTCGGCTAGACTTGCAATATGTTCAGAGTTACACAACGGTTGCTGGAACTATCGGGGGGCGTAAGTGGCAGGAGTGGTGACCTCAACACTCAAAGAGGCACGAGAAGGAAAAACAAGTGGATATTGAGGAGGAGTGGGCAGAGATAAGACGAACACAAATCACAGGTTAATCAAACTGCCTGAAAATCGATAAGAAGATCCTGAAGGTGCAGATTCGGACCGGCTCTGGGCCCCGTGCACCTCAAGCGAGACACGTGGGTACCTCCACCAGGCTAATTGCTGCAGTTAACTGCGGCCGAGCGATCGATCCATCGACCGCACCGCTGTTGCCGTTGCTCCTGCGCAGCGTAACATTGACCCGCCCGGTCGTAATTGCTTGTAGCTGTTTAGCGAGTCGCCATTAAGTATCTCCGTGGTGTGGGCACATGCCACCCCGGCTTTCCTGCAAGCGTCGCTGCAACTACCGTTGCTCGCACAGTGCTTTGGGTTTGTAAATTATGGCAGTGGTAGGTTATTACAATTAGATTTGTACGTTGTTAAATTATCTTCGCGTTTCTCTGTTTCTGGGTGTTGGTCCACACTGCCGGTCTCTGGATGACCCAATGCCTGATCCGACGCTGGCCCAACGTCGGCCCAACGTCGGCAGATCGTCGTTGTGTTATCAGAGATGACCCCGCCACGCGTGGCTATGTATCGTGCTCTAGCTTTGTTGCTTCGTTCACTTTCTTTCATTGCAACTTTTGAATTTACACTGAACTCACATAAAATGAATGCCTTAGGCTTAGGAGTAATGTTCGATAAGATACCCCCACCTCTCCGGAAAATGCTCCATTCAGTCATTTTGTTCCGCCTGCCAAACGTTTTCCATTTGAAATTGCTCACCATACTCTCATCTTGCGATCCCTCGGGTGTGGATCATTCGTATCCGAGACCATCTGTGCGCATCATCTCAATAATAACGATATTGACAAAACAAACAAACCACAAACCATATGATAACAGAGATTATTCTCCATTCACATTCATCGCAATGGTGTACTATGATCGGTAAAACGGTACAAGTACACTGTACCTGACGGTGAAATGCATTGAGCGGTAAGGGCAGAGTTCATCAGAACAGGTGGTTCAGCAGGTACCGTTCATCGGAAAAAGTGGTTCAGCAGGTACCGTTCATCGAAAAAGGTGGTTCAGCAGGTACCGTTCATCAGAACAGGTGGTTCAGCAGGTACCGTTCATCGGAAAAGGTGGTTCAGCAGGTACCGTTCATCGGAAAAAGTGGTTCAGCAGGTACCGTTCATCAGAACAGGTGGTTCAGCAGGTACCGTTCATCGGAAAAGGTGGTTCAGCAGGTACCGTTCATCAGAACAGGTGGTTCAGCAGGTACCGTTCATCGGAAAAGGTGGTTCAGCAGGTACCGTTCATCGGAAAAAGTGGTTCAGCAGGTACCGTTCATCGGAAAAGGTGGTTCAGCAGGTACCGTTCATCGGAACAGGTGGTTCAGCAGGTACCGTTCATCGGAAAAGGTGGTTCAGCAGGTACCGTTCATCGGAAAAGGTGGTTCAGCAGGTACCGTTCATCAGAACAGGTGATTCAGCAGGTACCGTTCATCGGAAAAGGTGTTTCAGCAGCTACCGTTCATCGGAAAAGGTGGTTCAACAGGTACCGTTCATCAGAACAGGTGGTTCAGCAGGTACCGTTCATCGGAAAAGGTGGTTCAGCAGGTACCGTTCATCGGAAAAGGTGGTTCAGCAGGTACCGTTTATCGGAAAAGGTGGTTCAGCAGGTACCGTTCATCGGAAAAAGTGGTTCAACTAACTTTGATACTAACTTGAAAACTGAATGTTACTGCTTAAATTAATAAATCAAATAAATACACAAATTCTCTGTGATCGTATAATGAGTACAATAGTCATCATGGATGTGGGGGGAATGTGTTGAAACATAAGTGTTTGTTTGTTTGTTTGCAGGACAAAATGCGTTGAAATTTGGTGGTTGCACTTGGGGTGTGCATAGGAATGTTTTACCAATTTGGGATGGCCACCTCCAACTTAAAGCCCACCTTGCTGCTCACAGAGGGAGCACCTGTTTCTGGTATAAATTGATTTATACAACCAACATAAATCAATTCACAAATTGATTTACTGTCCCACAAATATAAGATTATTACCTTCGTCACCGAAGGTGTACGGATGTTATGCTTCCACCCTGTCTGTTTGTTTGTCTGTGAGCAGGATATCTCAAAATGTTATGGTCTAGTTATGACAAAACATGGTGGATGAGTTGGGTAGTTTACAAGAACAAGCCGATTAGATTTAGGTTCAAGTTTGGATCCAGAATCGGCCTATCATGGGCTACAAAACGTAAAGTGTTCACCTGGTGGAGGGATGTGCTCTCCCGAGTGATGCTCTAGTTGTTAGTGAGTTGATTGTAAAACACCTGCTTCCCACACGTCTCAATCCCCCATCCCCCTGTCCCACCCTTCCCCACCTCCCTCTTTCACCCAACCGTACAAAATCAAGTTCCTCCTGAGGTGCCGTGTCTAAGCTCAAAGGTCTCGGCACTTGATGCAGCCCAAAAAGAAACAGGTTAAATGTTTATGTTAATATCTAATGTGCCTTAATAATATCCTCATTTCACCCTCTTTGTTACCTTCCCTGCCATCAAGTTCATTTCCAGTGTGTATTTTAAAGCCCAATGCCCATGATTGGGGGAATTCCTTATACCAATGCAACAAAGACTAATTTCCTCAAGTCGGATTGAAACCATCCACATGCATATTTACTCTGCAGTCATTGTTTCTCCCCCAATGCTCTGTCTACGCATTTTCTTCTTTTCTGGCCTCAACTATTCGCACCTTGTGGGGTTGGCTGGGGAATCTTTTTTTGGCCTGAGTCTTTCATGAACTCTCTGGCCAAGCTTGGTGTTTGACTGGAGCTGATTTCAGTAGGAATTTTTATTTTGGTTCTGGTGATACTCTTTACTAAAGACACCACAACTATCGGGGACGCCTCTTTGTGGTGGTTGTACCCCTCAACGCATGTCAGGGGCCAAATCTTCCCGATTCTTCCCTGCTGCCCGGATTTGTCTGGGCAGCACGGTCACAGTCAGAGTGCCGATCTGTCCCCATGGATCGGCCCTCTCTCTCTTGTCTCTTTCTCTCTCTCTCCAACTTTATCATGGTCCTGACTTCATGAAGGCGAGGTAGACGATCTTGGATGTGCGGGATCTCTGGGTTGCTCCTGCGAGATTGATAAGCTGTCTCCGTGCCACAGGCTTGTTCGATAGAACTGTTCGGGGCTATACAACAACTAAAGACACCACAGGATCCTCAAGATCCACCAACGATAGATGTGAGTCCTGGTTTAACAGGACACCGCTTAGTTTCCATCCAAGGAACGCCCAATCTGCGCAGCGCAGCACCAATCAGAGAGTTCATAGTCAGATGGAGAAAGCCTCGTGTTGGCTTAGTGGTTAGGGTGCTGGCTTGGGATCCTAGGATCCTGGGTTCGATTCCCGGTCGATCGCTGAATTAACATCAGGGGGGTTGACTCAGCCTGTCATCCTTCCGAGGTCGATAAATTGAGTACCAGTTCACTGGTAATTCCCTGTGTGTCACAAGAGGTGACTAGCAGGGTTGGCGGCAGGAAGAGCATCCGGCCGCAAAACATTGCTTCAAAATGGGGACAACGATGACCGAAAAAAGGCCGACCCCTGCTCTGCGGGGAAAATGGCCTCTAAAGGTGGTTCTTCTATAGTCAGGTGGAGAATTGAATAAAGAGCAGACAGCTCAAAGGTAAGTGCGTCACCTCTACACCCTAAATTCCGATCTTACCATTCCTCCTCCATTCTCCTATTTTAAAACTCACCTCTGCAACTTCTGCAATGCAGTCTCCATCAGCATTCACCCCTTCAGGCTGTTTTAGAGTCATTTGGTACTGGTCCCCTGGTTCTTCCAAAGAAAAAGTTAAAATATCATGAATTAATATCCCAAAGCACCCGTCTAACAACTTATTACTCCATCATCACGTCCCCTGTCTCTCTCTCTCTCTCTCTCTCTCTCTCTCTCTCTCTCTCTGCATTCCTCACGAGCTCTCCACATCCAACACGATAATTCACAAATTAAATGAGACTACACTGTGCCTGTGAAATTAAATCAGTAAACTTCTATTCTTCACTTAAAGAGATTTAGTGCAATGCACGTGAGCTTTCATGTGCGACGAATGGTGTGTTGTGCTTGTCGTGCGGGTCTATTTCATTGACACGTCTTGTGTCACAAAAAACGAGCATCTGTCAGAAACTGGAAACGCACTTTATTGGCATATCACGGGCTCCTTGTGCTCAGTGCTGTCACTCAGGCCACTTTCAGTTGTAACTACTGGTGCAAACCTTCTGATTTCCTTCTTTAGGTGTGTGGAGCACACCTACCGGAAGGTAAAAATTTTATAACCACAAACTACAGTTTTAAATAAATTCTATCCAATGTATGATTACCTTTAGAAACAGTCGCTACTGTTGTTCAACACTAAACTGAAAGACATTTTCAGGAAACCCGACGTCCTTGAGGCATTATATGCTTACTAGCACCGGTACCCGCCCTACGGGCGGGGCTTCAATTGTGAGGCCCAATTGAAAAGGCAAAATATCGGAAATTGAAGGGTTTTATTTTATTTTAAACGATTTATATAAACATCCGTTAAATCATATCACACGCAAATCATCAAAATCTAAACGGTATTTGTAGAATTTCAATAAAAGCCACATCACTGTTCATATCGGTAAATATTATTCCATCGTGTTTCAAATTGTGATCGCGATCTGTTAGCATATACACCGCCCAAATAGCTATGTGGAATTCTCTCATGTCGAGATTAAACGTCGTTTGAACTTTGGCCGAGGTCATTGTTTACTTTTAATGATGATTATATACGAATGATGTTTAATGATGTTTATGATTAATGATTATATTGGTTTTGGGTCGTCCTTTCCGCATATCTCGTGGGATTGTGAGTTGGAGAGACGGCCGTGATGGCGGGGAGGGGGTTGGAATTCTCTCAAGCAGGGATTCAACCCGGGTCCTTATAAAAGGTCTTTGTCCGAGGTCACCGAGTTCGATCGGTGCAGCCGTGCATCGATCGGTGCAGCCGTTTGTGCGGCACCCGGGAAAACAACATCGTCACAATGAAAACATCGTCACAATAAACGTCATGCGAACGTGAATGTTATGCGGGAGTCCAAACCTGAGAATGCTGGAGACCAAAGCTGAAATTGGGAAAACTAAATAGCCTATTTTACTCCTGGAGGTCCCAGGATTACCCACCCAAAATATCGTTTCGATCGGTTCAGCAGTTTTTACGGTACCTTCAAACGGACAGACAGACGGACGGACATTTGGTGAATTATACTATGATGGTGTCCCCCACAGACTAACATATCCGAACCGACTCGACTTGCTACGCCTCTAGGTAGGCCGCTAACTCGGTTGCAATGATCTTTAGCTAACAAAAGTGCTTAAATGAGTCTTTATGCATGAATGATGTATCCGATTGCCTGTCTGACTTCTCTAGCCATCAGATTATATGTGGACTGCATAGGGATTGATTATAACTTAGATCTTGGGCCCTCATATGTGATTTCTCCCAGCCATGGCTTAAAGTGTGACATGCGATATTGCCCCCAACGCCCTTATGGCCCAGTTGTGACCTTTTTTCAATTCATAGCACCATTCATATCTAGCATTATTTAATGCTCGCGTGAGGAAAATTAGGAGAAAATTGGACATGCTTACACATGGGCGGTGTATAGGCTAAGAGTGGCTGGTTCGCACACCTATCGGAAGTAAAAATTATTATAACCAGTTATCCAGTTCTGTCAAGTTTTGGCCAACTACTGGTGACATTCATGATCAGTCTCTCCAAACTCCCTATCCTGCACTGCTTTCCGAAGCTCTGGCAGGGACAGCTTAGTTGCAGCCTTTACCCGTCCATCAGGCTCGTGCAAGGTCTGCCTCTTCCGCTTCTTCCCTCAACCATACCCAGCATGGTTGATTTTGTCCAGACTTCTGTTTTATGCACGCATGATGTGCCCAGAGTACGACATTTTATGTTTTAACATCAGCGCTTAAATGGACGTGGTGGTGTAATTTGTTCATCCACTGATTTCTTTCTTGTTCTTGCAGTTCATGGAATGTTAGGCTATCACTGGCACCATGAACAAATTACAAATTCCTGCCCTAACCTCAGTCGAGCGACAAGCCTGGTCAGCCAGTTCGTGAAAGACTTGGGTCAAGCCTCCCCAGTCTGGAGCTTCACTGTCTGCTGCAGTTTATCCTCCATAATAACACAAGAATAATTATACCCATTAAATAATAATAATATTAACACACCGCCATCTGCATGGTGCACACATGCACATGACCTCCTTTTCCCTACTGCCCTGACCACTTATGTTGAGAGTGGGTGTTCTCGTCTATAAAAATGACAGAGTGTCTGTTTCTTAATTGCAAAATCGAAGATTTTTCAAGTATATTGGTCGGTTGGTTGCGTTTGTGGTTCTGTCTGTCTCTTTGTTTGTTTGTGTTTGTCACCGGCCTACAGGTCACAATGCTAAACCGATCGTCACGAAACTTCACCAAGTTGTATAGGTCGTCCCAATTGAGAAGCCCATTGATTTTGAGGTCAAAGGTCAAAGGTCATCTCGAGGTCAAATTTCTAAAATCGCCATTTTAAATCCGATTTACTTGAAAATTGAATAGCATTTGTATATTGAGTCAATCCATTGGGGAATGAACTTTTTTTGAGGCCAAAAGGTCAAAGGTCAACTCAAGGTCAAACTTCCAAAATCACTTTTCATCTGAAAAACCGTCAATTTTCATCCAATTTTTTTTTTTTTTTTTTTTTTTTTTTTTTTTGTATACAAGATCGAGGCTCGTGAAAGAGCGAAAATTAATCACACAGAAAGACAAACAGACACATAAAACAAATAACATCGGGACATCGGGAGCGGTAGACAAGATGGGGAGAGAGGGGGAAGGACACAAACACAACATTTGAGAGCAGGGACCGAGAGACATGGAGACATCGAGAGATCTGTGGGAGGGAGAGGGCTTTGGGGGGGAGGCATGTGAAGGGGGGAGGCATGTGACGGGGGGGAGGCATGTGAAGGGGGGGGGGGTGGGAGAGGTATAAACATATGGACACTGCCAGGATTTCCAGGAAATAAGTTGGAATTTCAAACAAGGTGGATCTGGGGTGAATTAGTGGGGGTAGAAAAGATCAAGGTTATGGATGGGGGAAGATAAGAGATGGTGGTGAACAGCTGTTTTAAAGACCTGGAGGGAGGAGAGGGATTGAAGGGAGTGTGGGAGTTTGTTCCACAGGCGGGAGAAAAGAGGAATGAAAGAGTGAAGGTGAGCAGAGAGCCGAGATTTCGGCAGTTTAACCATCAGAGGGTTGCTGGCAGATCTTGTGCGACCTGTAGGAATATTTGGGGGACAGAGCACGGAGAGAGCTGGGGGAGCAAGGCCGGAGAGGAGTCGGTAGAAGACAGAAAGACCACCTACCTGCCTGCGGTGAGTGAGTGAAAGGCCCTCAGAGATAGCTTCATCGCGGGAGATTCCAATGATTTTGAAAGCTTTGGATTCAACAGCGTGAAGCCGAGCCAGGTGTGAGGCAGGAGCACCAGCCCATAGGGGAGAACAGTATTCCATTGAGCTGCGGATGAAAGCCTTGTATGTGGTGAGGAGCTCAGGTGTGCCGAGGAAGGACTTCGCACGACGGAGGATGCCCAGTCGGCGACTGGCTTTGGAGGCCAGCTTGGAAATGTGGTTTTCCCAAGAAAGATCATGGCAGATAGTGAGACCCAAAAGCTTGAGTGACAGAACTTCTTGGAGAGGATTGTTGAGAAAGTAGATGGGAGGGTTGTCCAGTCGATCTTTTCGGAGAGACATAGTAAGAGAGTGAGATTTGGCAGGATTGAAAGACATGTTCCACTTGTTTGACCAGTCTGTGATTTTGTCCAGGTCTTCAGAGAGTGAGGAGGCTGCAGACTGCCTATCTGAGGGAAGAGGAATGGAGCGGCAGAGAGTGGAGTCATCAGCAAAGAGATAGAGAGGATTTTCCAGAGAGTCAGAGAGATCATTGATAAAGACCAGAAAAAGCACAGGGCCCAGCACACTTCCTTGGGGAACTCCAGCCTGAACAGGAAGGGGAGATGAGAGAAATCCATTCAGGGCCACACGTTGACTACGACCAGAGAGGAAGTCCGCAAGTCATGCATGGAGATTTCCATGGATACCATAGGAGGAGAGTTTGGTGAGCAGAGCAGGGTGCCAGACCGTATCAAAGGCCCTTGATATGTCAAGGGAGACAGCTCTGATTTCCTGTTTGGCATTCAGGACCTCCATCCATTGTTGAGACAGCAGAAGCAGCATGTCCAGAGTAGAGTGACCTGGTCTGAAACCAAATTGATGATCAGAGATCAAGCCATTGGAGAAGAGGAAAGATTTCATATCCAAAGCAATGATGGATTCCATGACTTTGCTGATAATTGGGAGCAGGCTGATTGGTCTGTAGTTGCAAGGATCTGTTTTTGCACCTTTTTTGTGTAAAGCGGTAATGTTAGCTGATTTCCAGGATGCTGGCAGATGACCTTGAGCAAAAGATAGGGTGAAAAGAACAGAGAGAGGGTGAGATAGAGCGGCAGAGCAGGATTTTAGGACCCGTGGGCTGATGCCGTCTGGTCCAGTTGCAGAATCAGAGTCGAGGTTTGACAAAAACTCCTCCACCTTGTCAGGAGAGAAGGACACAGAGTCCAGGAGCATTTGGGTTCGACTGGGAAAGGTGGGAACAGAGAGAGATGGGTTTGGGACTAAGGATTTCGAGGCGAACACAGAGTTGAGGCATTCGGCTTTGTCACGTGCGATGTCAACTGTGTGGCCATTTGAGGTAAGGGAGGGGATGGAGGGGGAACAAACACCAGAAACGGATTTGACCAGACGCCACCAGGATTTGGAGGAAGGAGACAGGTTTGAGAGTTCATTCTTGAGTGAGGAGAGATAGTGCTTCCTGGCACTCCTGAGGGTAGACACACACTTGTTCCGAGCTTGGTGGAAGGAACTGAGATTTCCTTCAGTTGGATTAGCCTTCCAAGAGGCAAAGGCAAGTTGTTTCAGGGCAACTGCCTCACCACAAGATTCAGTGTACCATGGACGGGAGGAAGGGTAAGACAATTGAAGGCGAGATGGGATAAATCTGTGCATGAGAGAGATCAGTTTGCTTTGGAAGAATTCCCAGGAAGAATTGATGTCAGAGGCAGTGGAGATGGGAGACCAATCCAGACGATTGATGGCTGCTTGAAGACCGTCCCAGTCGGCCTGAGTGAAATGCCAGACTCGTCGACGCTGAGGAGGCTCTCTGAGAATGGCCAGAGAGATGTCCACTTTGACAAGCACATGATCAGAAGAACCGATTGGAGCAGAAGAAGAGCAGCAGACATTAGCAGGGAAGTTTGTCATAGCCAAGTCTAGAAGAGAAGATACTCCATTGGCTGAGATCCGGGTCGGGAAATTGACAGATTGTGTCAATCCCAGTGAGTCACAGAAGTCCTTTGCTGAGGTGCCATGACTAGTGAGAGAGGAACCCACACCCAACCAGGTGGCATGATGACAGTTGAAGTCACCACATATGAGGAAGAGAGAGTTGGGATGAGTGGATAGAAGTTGGTCCATGTTGTCAGACATTGAAATGTAGATGGAGTCATCACTGTTTGGGGGACGGTACAGAACACATATGAACAAAAGGTGGGAGCGGAGAGGAAGCCGTAACCAGAGGTACTCCTGCGGGTGAGGAGGAAAGAGAGCAGTGCAAGGAGAGTGAGGAAGAGAGTTTTTGACAAAGATAGCCACCCCACCACCAGGCCGAGGCTCAGGTCTATCATACCGGAGGAGGGAGTAACCAGGAAGAGATATTAAGGAATCAGAGACATCTTGAAGGAGGAAAGTCTCTGTTAAGCAGATCAAGTCTGGATTGTCAGAAGCAACCTGTATGGAGAGATCAGTCAGGTTTGAGCGAAGGCCCCGGATGTTTGAGGTCCATACCGTTAATGAAGAGAGAGGGGGAGCATCGGGTACAGGACAGGGGAGGGGAGGAGTAGGGTAAGATGAAGGATGAGAGGGGGAGGTAGGGAGAGCAGTTGATAGTGTTTCAGATGTTGCAGAAGAGTTCCAAGAAAGGGAAGGATGAGGAGGATGAAAGGTTTGCTGGTGAAGGGATGCGGCACAGTGAGGGGTTGTTTGAGGGGGGGGCAGAGGAAAGTAGAAGGTTTGGGGGGGTGGAGGTATGAGATAGAAGGGAGACGAAGTGGGGAGGAGGCAGCTTGGAGGAGGAGGGTGGAGGAGAGAGAATTGGAGAGGAATGGTATGGGGGGAGAATTGAATGGGAGGGATTGGGGGGGAGTTTTGAAGGGGAGGAGTGAGGGGGGAGTTTAGGAGGGGAGGGGCAAGGGGGGAGTTTTGGAGGGAAGGGGAAAGGGGGGAGATCAGGAGTGGAGGGGCAAGGGGGGGGATTAGGAGGGGAGGGGCAAAGGGGAAGTTTAGGAGGGGAAGGGCAAGGGGGGAGTTCAGGAGTGGAGGGGCAAGGGGGGGAGTTTAAGAGTGGAGGGGCAAGGGGGAAGTTTCGGAGTGTAGGTGCAAGGGGGGGGATTTGGATGGGAGGGGCAAGAGGGGAGTTTAGAAAGTGGATGATTAATGAAAGACGAACATTGATAACAAATTGGGTTTGTTGTGATTTTCAAGTTAGCAATCCGGTTCAGGATGATGGAGGAGGGATGGAATGAATGTGAATTTAGACCATGTAGTGAGGGAGACGTATAAGATATTGAATTTCTTTTTTTTGAAGTGGAATGAGTTGGAGAGGAAATTGAGAAAAGCCTTTTAAATAGGAAGAAAAACAGCGTGTTGTAATATACCACTGAATAAAAAACAGAAGGGGAAAGGTTAAACATATTTAAAAATATTTAAACAGAACTATGAACAATCTTATATGCACAAAAATACCAACGGGGGGAGAGCCGAGAGGGACCACCACGAGTCACGTGAACAGGGCAAACGGTGGATGGCAAGGAGATAATGGGGGTGGGGCGAACAGCACACCTGGACAGAAAATACAGGATGAGACAACAGTACACGTGGAGAAAAGAAAATAAATGTTTTTGTTTTTTTTTGTTTTTTTTTTTGGGGGGGGGGGGGGTGGGGAATTAGAACGTTAGACAGTATTATGTTCGGGGTAGAAGGGAAAAAACCAAGAGCCAAGCAAAACACACTTAAGTTAACAAAACACCGACGGGGGTACAACTACAAACAACTACAACTACTACTACAACTACAACAACTACTACTACACAACTACAACTACAAAAGGGGGTACAACTACAAGGCCACACACAAGGGCAGAAAACGATTAATTAATTACGAGTTACAGGAAATTCAAACCAAAACTAACTATAATCAAACAATATCACATGGACGATAAAATAACGAATTGAAATTTGACAATCTATCTGGGGAAATGGGGGAGAAACACGTGGTCGAAGAACGAACGAACGAATAAGAATGAATAAACGAATGAGCACAGAGAAGGTAGTCTTTTTTTTTTCTTTTTTTTGAGTTGAGATTTACATAAGGAAGTAGGCTTTGGGGTGGAAAGACTGCGAAAACAGAGAACGAAAGTTATTGGATCACAAACGACAGGCGCTGAGAGAAAAACAAAGCCTCAAGGTTGTACAGTGTACACTGTACAAGACCTCGAGACGACACGAATTAACGCGATTTTCAATACAGGTATGAAAGATTTGCACCGAAAATCTTTGACGGGACAATAAACGTACATACACCATAAAAGAAATACAGTTATAACGAAAATACAAATTGGAACAATGACTTAACTTCGATTTCGATGGAGAGCGTGGAGACCTGCGAAAAAACGAACCGTCGCCAGCAAGACCGGAAACGGAGTGCGACTTTCACAAGAGAAGGTCATCTGGAGGTCAAATTGACTTGAAAATTGAACAGCATTTTCACATTGTGTCAATAAATAGGAAAACCAACTATTTTTGAGGTCAAAAGGTCAAAGGACAACTCTGGGTCAAACTTCCAAAAACATCAATTTTCATCTGAAAACCCATCAATTTTCATCCGATTGACTTGAAAATAGAACAGCATTTGTGTATTGCCTCACTGAATTGGGAAACCACCTATTTATGAGGTCAAAGGGTCAAAGGTCAACTCAAGGTCAAACTTCTAAAATCATCATTTTTCATCTGAAAAATCGTCACTTTTCATCCTTTTGACCCGAGCTTTGATCAAGATCGTGAATTTTAATCTACATGAAATGGACAATTTGCTGCATCAATGGAAAACTTTTTGGGGGGGGGGGGGGGGGGGAGGCGGATTTTGCAAGTATCGTGCTACGCATGACGTCTTCTTGTTTGATTGTCACCGGCCTACAGGTCACAATTCTAAATCGATCGTCACGAAACTTCACCAAATGGTAGAGTTGGTCATAAGCAAGAAGCCTATTGTTTTTGGGCTCAAAAGGTCAAAAGGTCAACATAGGCCAAAGTCACCAACTTTGCCAAATTCCTAAAATCCTCAATTTTCATCTGATTGACGTGAAATTTGAAGAGGACTTGCACATGTGGTCACTGAATTCAACCACCAAGTATTTTTGAGGTCAACATAGGCCAAAAGGACAACATAGGCCGAATTTCTAAAATCCTCAATTTTCATCCAATTGACTTGAAATTTGAAGACGACTTGCATATCTGGTCACTGAATTGAACCACCAAGTATTTTTGAGGTCAACATAGGCAAAAGGTCAACTTAGGCCAAATTTCTAAAATCCTCAATTTTCATCCAATTGACTTGAAATTTGAAGAGGACTTGCAAATCTGGTCAGTGAATTAAACCACCAAGTATTTTTGAGGTCAACATAGGCCAAAAGGTCAACATAGGCCAAATTTCTAAAATCATCAATTTTCATCCAATTGACTTGAAATTTGAAGAGGACTTGCATATCTGGTCAGTGAATTAAACCACGAAGTATTTTTTGAGATCAACACAGGCCAAAAGTTCAACATAGGCCAAATTTCAAAAATCCTCAATTTTCATCTGATTGACTGGATATTTGAAGAGCATTTGCATATCTGGTCACTAAATTCAACCACCAAGTATTTTTTGAGGTCAACATAGGCCACATTTCTAAAATCCTCAATTTTCATCCGATTGACTGGAAATTTGAAGAGCATTTGCATATCTGGTCACTAAATTCAACCACCAAGTATTTTATGAGGTCAACATCGGCCAAATTTCTAAAATCATCAATTTTCATCCAATTGACTTGAAATTCTAAGAGAAATTGCATATATGGTCACTGAATTCAACCACCAACTATTTTTGAGGTCAACGTTGGCCAAAAGGTCAACATAGGCCAAGTTTCAAAAATCCTCAATTTTCATCCGATTGACTTGAAAATTGAACAGCATTTGCACATTGAGTCACTAAATAGGGAAACCAACTATTTTTGAGGTCAAAAGGTCAAAGGTCAACTCAAGGTCAACCTTCCAAAATCATCATTTTTCATCTGAAAAATCGTCACTTTTCATCCTGTTAACCCAAGCTTTGATCAAGATCGTCAATTTTAATCTTGATGAAATGGACAATTTGCTGTGTCAATGGAAAACTTTTTGCAGGGGGGGGGGGGGGGAGGGGTGGATTTTGCAAGTATCGTGCTCCGCATGACGTCTTCTTGTCTGTTTGTCTGTCTGTCTGTTTGTTTGTTTGTCACCGGCCTACAGGTCACAATTCTTAACCGATTGTTACGAAACTTCACCAAGCTGTATAGGTCGTCCCAATTGAGAAGCCTATTGATTTTGAGGTGAAAGGTGAAAGGTCATCTGGAGGTCAAATTTCTAAAATCGCCATTTTAAATCCGATTTACTTGAAAATTGAACAGCATTTGTATATTGAGTCACTAAATTGAGAAATGAACTATTTTTGAGGTCAAAAGGTCAAAGGTCAACTCAAGGTCAAATTTTCAAAATAATAAATTTTCATCTGAAAAGCCATCAATTTTCATCCGATTGAATTGACAATTGAACAGCATTTGTACATCGAGTCACTAAATAGGGAAACCAACTATTTTTGAGGGCAAAAGGTCAAAGGTCAACTCAAGGTCTAACTTCTAAAATCATCATTTTTCATCTGAAAAATCGTCACTTTTCATCCTGTTGACCCGAGCTCAATATCGTCAATTTTAATCTTGATGAAATGGACAATTTGCTGTTTCAATGGAAAACTTTTGCGGGGGGGGGGGGGGGGCGGATGGGTCTGATTTTGCATGTATCGTGCTCCGCATGACGTCTTCTTGTTTGTTTGTTCCTGATACATTTCCAAACCTGAGTCCAATTTATCCGAAATTTGCTGTGCCCCGTTATTTTTACATGCAGAAAGTTACCACCACAATATAAATTTTCAATTGTTGATCAAATTGATGCAAAAACTAAAAACAATGATGCCTTCTGGAACTGATACATTTCCACATGGTCTTCTGGCCGAAATGTACATGCACACTCAACATTCCACCCCTCTCTCGGCCAAGGTAGTGATGTGCCACCATTGTATGATATACGGTGCTTAAGATATTATTATAATAATATATTAATGCTAAAGTCTAAATAACTCGAACTTGATCGAGTGACCCAAGTTGTGTATATATCAAGAGAAGAGCGAAGTGGTCCTCTTCAATCCAGTTAGTCTCTTGGTTTGAAATGGACTGCGAAGAGACTGTAACTGGATTGCAAATTTCTTCATGCAGCTGTATGGATCAAGTGGTTCCTTTGAAACCAAGTGACTGTAACTGGATTGAAAATAAATTTACTTCTTCATGCAGCTGTATGAATCAAATTGGTGTCCCTTTGTATGAACTTCTCCACAGCATTATTTGGTTCCTCCTAAGAACACAAGGGTAGTACAGCATGTACACAATATTTTTTGAATGCCCCTTATTTTCTATCTTCTGGAATTTTTCACAAGACATGAAGCAAGCCCTTCTTTTCTCTAGTTTGCCACATGTCACATACCATATAAAGGTGACATTTCTATGCCCCTGGCATTTTGTCTAAGAATATACACTGCCTTTTATTATATATACTAGAATATAAGACCCGTCGCTTCGCTGACAGAAATACCAATCTTTGCTGCGATGGCTAATCTATGGGGGAAAAAAAAAAAAAGATTCCTGGGAGATCCTTCCCTCTGTGCAGGGATAACCAACATCACATGTTGGCATTTTGCAGTTTTCACACACCTGTCCATGTACCCATAAAAAAAGTTTTTTTGGCGGCTCACAAACATTCGTGGGAGTTACCCGAATCCACCATAGTTGGATTTATTGAAATCCGTTAATCCGTTCTCAAGTTATAACATGATAAACAAACAAACAGACAAACAGACAGACTACTCCTTTTTTAATATAGATGTGTGTGTGTGTGTGTGTGTGTGTGTGTGTGTGTGTGTGTGTGCGTGCGCTCATGGGCAGACTACAAGCAGAAGTTTGGTTGCATCCTACATGCATCTATAATAATAAAAGGCAATGTGTGTGTGTGTGTGTGTGTGTGTGTGTGTCTCCTCCAAGACTTCAAAACCATGAAACGTAGTGTCCCTAAACTTTGCAAGCATACTTATCAAACTCTAAGGGTGTGTATGAATGAAAACTGGGTGTTAGGGTGTCTTTAAACATCCTTTTTGAAGATAATTTAGAGGATGCTCATCACAAAAAAACAAAATATGCCTTAGCAAAATGGCGGTGTGCAATCTTGGTCAGCTCTCTGTCACATCACTGGGTTCTTAAGCCGCCATTTTTTTTGGCCCATTCAAAGCGGCTTGCCTTGGAACTAGGATGACGTCTCACAGACTAAAGCATATAATCGAAATCTAGATTCAAATTTGAGGATCGGATCCAGTACATTAAATAATTATCGAAATCTGGAGTGAAATATGAAAAATTTAAAGAAATTAGCTATTCCTATAACTAAGTGTATGTTTGTAAGCAAAGCTGTCATCCCCTCTTTCTGCACTGTTGTCTTAATTCACACCTCCATAGGATATGGAGTCATTCTCCTTGGATCTGTGATACTTGTGATTGATATTTGAAGTCTAATTTAAAATAACTGTGCTTTTGTCGGTGTTTTGTATGTACACTGTATGCTGTCAAGATGTCCATGGGTGTGTCCCTCCTTCTGCACTGTCGTCTTAATTTATACCTCCATAGAATAGGATGTCAATATACTGGGATCTGCAATACGTGTACAGCAATACACTTTAGTAATACAGTACATATAGAAAGCCTACACCCCTTTCAATATTTTCACCTTTTCTTGCCTTATAGCCTCGAATTAAAATGCATTAAATCAGACTTTTTCCACCTTTATTTACACATCGTAACCTACAACTTCCAAGTGAAAAACAAACTCTCCAAATTTCAGAAAATTAATGAAAAATACAAACCTAGAATATCTTGATTTGATAAGTGCCCACCGCCTTATAATAGCAATTGTAAATTAGCTCAGGTGTGACCAATCGCCTTCAAAATCACACACCAAGTTAATTGGACTCCACCTGTGTTAAATTGTAGTGATTCTGTTTATTTCAGAATAAAATTAGCTGTTCCTGTAGGTTTCCGCTGCTGGGTAGTGCATTTCACAGCAAATACTCAACCATGAGCACCAAGGACCTTTTAAAAGACCTCTGGAGTAAAGATGTGGAAAGGCACAGACAAGATCATGGGTATAAAAAAATTCAAAGGCGTTGAATATCCCTTGGAGCACAGTCAAGACAATCATTAAGAAGTGGAAGGCATGTGGTACCACCGAGACCCTGCCTAGATCAGGCTGTCCCTCCAAACTGGATGACCAAGCAAAGAGTAGACTGATCAGAGAGGCCACCAAGAGGCCAATGGCAACTTTGAAAGAGCTACATGCTTTTATGGCAAAGACTGGTCACTGTGTGCATGTGACAAAAATATCCCAAGCACTCCACGAGTCTGGCCTGTACTGTAGGGTGGCAAGAAGGAAGCCATTACTCAAAAAAGCCCACCTTGAGTCCCATTTGAGGTATGCAAAAAAACCCTCTGGAGATTCTGAAGCCATGTGGCAAAATGTTTAGTGGTCTGACGAAACTTTTTGGCCTAAATGCAAAACGTTACGTTTGGCGCAAACCCAACACAGCACATCACCCAAAGAACACCGTCCCTACTGTGAAGCATGGTGATGGCAGCATCATGTTATGGGGATGTTTCTCATCAGCAGGGACTGAGGCACTTGTCAGGATAGACGGGAAAATGGATGGAGCAAAATACAGAAAAATCCTAGAGGAAAGCCTGCTGCCCTCTGCAAGAAAGCTGAAATTGGGATGGAAGTTCACCTTTCAGCATGACAACGACCCGAAGCACACAGCCAAAGCTACACTGGAGTGGCTAAGGAACAAAAATATAAATGTCCTTGAGTGGCCCAGTCAGAGGCCCGACCTAAATCCAATTAAAAATCTGTGACATGACTTGAAGATTGCTGTCCATCAACGCTCCCCACGCAACTTGATTGAGGTTGAACAGTTTCATACAGAAGAATGGGAAAATATTGTCCAATCAAGGTGTGCAAAGGTGGTAGAGAACTATCCCAACAGACTCACAGCTGTAATTGCTGTCAAAGGTGCTTCCACCAAGTATTAACTCTGGGGGATGGGTGGCCACTTATCCAACCAAGATATTCAATTTTAATGCAATTTAATTCCATGTTATAAGGAAACAAAAGGTGAAAATTTTTGAAGGGGGTGTAGACTTTCTATAGGCACTGTATATACAGTATGGATGAGACGATACATCAGATGTTTTTTCAAGTTGCAAAATGCATCAACTGTATTCCCATTTGTCATAATTGTGGTTGTAAACAAAGAGAATACTGGGAAACAGCGTGAGAAAAACAATTGTGCCTATTCTTCTTCTTCAAAGCACGACGGAGAAACTCAGCTACCAGTGAGATTGGCAAAACGTCAACATTAACGATCATTTTATTACCTCAGCCACCAAAGGTGAATGGAGGTTATGTTTTCACACCTGTTTGTTTGTCTGTCTGTCTGTCTGTCTGTCTGTCTGTTTGTGAACAGGATATCCCAAAAATGTGTGAACGGATTCGGACAAAATTTGGTGGAAAGGTTGGGTATGTCACAAGGACGAAATTATTAGATTCCGGTGAATATCTGGATCTGGATCTGGATCCGAGAATTTTTAAAGTGATTCTTCACCATTGAAAGATAGGGCAAAAACGATATATAGCATGATATTTCAAAACGTTGTGGACTACTTATAACAAAACTAGGTGGATGAGTTGGTTAGGCGACAAGAACAAGCGATTCGATTTTGGTTCAGGACCGAATCCAGATCCGGTCTATTCGTGAGATACAAAACGTAAACTGTTCAGCCTGGTGGACGTATGCTCTCCACCGAGTGACATTCTAGTTATTCCCTGCGTTTTTGGCTAAATTTCTGCTCCCCCCTCACTGTCTTCCTGCCCTCTCCTGCTCTCCCCGTCTGCCTGCTCCCTCCTGCTCTTGCCCCTCCCTATCTCCCTGCTCCCTCCTGCTCCACCCTCCCCGTCCTCCTGCTCCCATTCCCCGTCCTCCAGCTGCCCCTGCCTGTCTTCCCTCTCCTCCCCCTCCCTTCACACCCCATTCCTCTCCCCCCCCTTGCCCTACCCTCACCCCTCACCTCTTCTTCTCACCACCCCTCTCTCTCCCCTTGTCCTCCTCTCTCTCCCCCGCCACTCCCCCTGCTCTCCAATAAAAAATATCACCTTTATATCGTTGATTAAGTGGTGGTGGTTCGTAATGCAGCATGTGGCTGCATCATTTTCTGGAGGCGTGACTGTGCCACCTATTGCCAATAAGCTAGTGCTCGTTTGGCCGACCTCAGAAGGATGACGGGCTGAGTCAACTCACCTGGAGTTATTTCAACCACAGACAGGGGCTCAAACGTAGGACCCTAAGATCTCAAGCCCGCCAGCCTAACCGTTAAGCCAACGTTAAGCCAACATCTGTATCTTTCTTTCGGTGTATGTACCTATTGGGGTGACTTTAATAGGTTTCTCGGTGTTGGTTTTTCATACCTGTGTACAGAATCGTCGTTTTTTTCGTATCGTGTATTCTGAGGCCTAGTGTAGTACTAGTAGGCTACCGTGTCAGCCCTTGGCTTGAGGCTTTTTTTTTTGTCTCAGCGGTTCTTCGATCGCACTGCAAATTACTTTCGGTCTCTGTTTTTCACGGTCTTTTCACCCCATACTTCCTTGTTTTAAAATCTCAAAAAAAAAACCCCAAACAAATATTTTCCTTCTCTTTTCTTATCCGTTTGTTCATTCTTATTTGTTCGTTCGTTCTTCGACCACGTTGTTCGTGATCACGTTGTTAAAAAATGTTTCATCTGTCCCCTGAAGAACTTTATTTTGTCATATTCTATAACACCTTTTTCTTCTTCTTCTATAAAAGGATGCTTTCGACTTGCTCACCAAATCTATTCATTCCAAAAAAAAATTCCATCTCTTACAGTGCATCTTTCATTCATTCCCTAAACTCTCCAGAACTCCACCCATCCTTCAGCGTCCTCAAATGTATTTTTGACTCGAATGTCTCAAGAAACTCATTTTGCAATAAATGTTCGTTTCCCATTAATCGTACACTTTTCAAAATCCAATCTCACCCCTTCCCTCCAAATCTTCCCCATCACCCATCTCTTTCAAATCTTCCCCCGTGCCCCTCCCCCCCAAATCTTCCCCATCACCCATCCCTTTCAAATCTCCCCCCCTGCCCCTTCCCTCCTAAACTCCCCCCACACCCTTCCCCTCCGAGACTCTCCCTCACTCCTCCCCTCCTAGACTCCCCTCTCACCCCTCCTCCTCAAAGCGTCCTCCCCGCTTCTTCCCCCTTCCAACTTTCACCTTCGTCTCCCTCAACCTTCTGCCTCACTCTTCCCCCTCCTCAAATAACACCTCACTGCGCCTCACCCAATCACCATCAAACCTTTTGTCTGCCCCATTCTTCCCTTTCTCCAAGCTATTCTGTAATCTCTGACACACCTTCAACAGCTCTCCCTACCTCTTCCTCCTCTTCCACATCTTACCCTACTGCCCCACCCCCCCCTGTTCTGTATCCGATGCTCCCCCTTCCTCTTCCTCAACAGTATGGACCACAAACATCCGGGGCCTTCGCTCAAACTTAACTGATCTCTCCATACAGGTTGCTTCTGACAAACCAGATGTGATCTGCTTAACAGAAACTTTCCTCCTTCATGATGTCTCTGATTCCTTGGTATCTTTCCCAGGTTACTCCCTCCTCCGGTATGATAGACCTGAGCCTCGTCCTGGAGGTGGGGTTGCTATCTTTATAAAAAACTCTCTTCCTCACTCGCCCTGCACTGCCCTCTCTCCACCTCACCCCCAGGAATACCTTTGGCTACGGCTTCCCCTTCGCTCCCACTTTTTGTTCATATGTGTGTTGTACCGTCCACCAAACCGTGATGACTCCATCTACATCTCGCTGTCTGATAATATGGACCAACTTCTATCTACCCATCCCAACTCTCTCTTCCTCATATGTGGTGATTTCAACTGTCACCATGCCAGTTGGCTGGGGGTGGGTACCTCTCTCACCAGCCATGGCTCTTCAGCAAAGGACTTCTGTGACTCACTGGGACTGACACAATCTGTCAATTTCCCAACCTGGATCTCAGTCAACGGAGCATCTTCTCTTCTGGACTTGGTTATGACTAACTTCCCTGAAAATGTCTGCTGCTCTTCTTCTGCTCCATTCGGCTCTTCTGATCATGTGCTTGTTAAAGTGGACATCTCTCTGACTATTCTCAGAGAGCCTCCTCAGCGTCGACGAGTCTGGCATTTCACTCAGGCCAACTGGCACGGTCTTCAAGCAGCCATCAATCATCTGGACTGGTCTCCCATCTCTACTGCCTCTGACATCAACTCATCCTGGGAATTCTTCCAAAGTAAATTGCTCTCTCTCATGCACAGATTTATCCCATCTCGTCTTCAGTTGTCATACCCTTCCTCCCGTCCATGGTACACGGAATCTTGTGGTGAGGCTATTGCCCAGAAACAACTTGCTTTCGTCTTCTGGAAAGCAAATCCAACGGAAGGAAATCTCATTTCCTTTCACAAAGCCCGAAACAAGTGTGTGTCCACCCTCAGCAGAGCCAGGAAACAATATCTCTCCGTTCTCAGGACCGAACTCTCTTATCTGTCTCCCTCTTCCAAATCCTGGCGGCCTCTGGTCAAATCTGTTTCTGGTGTTTGTTCCCCCTCCATCCCCTCCCTCACCTCAAATGGCCACACGGCTGACTCCGCACGTGAAAAAGCTGAATGCCTCAACTCTGTGTTTGCCTCTAAATCTTGTGTCCCAAACCCACCCCTCTCTGTACCCACCGTACCCAGTCGTACCCAGCTGCTCCTGGACTCTGTGTCCTTTCCTCCTGACAAGGTGGAAAAGTTTCTGTCAACCCTCAACTCTGATTCTGCAACTGGACCTGACGGCATCAGCCCACGGGTCCTAAAATCATGTTCTTCTGCTCTTTCACTCCCTCTCTCTGTTCTCTTCACCCTCTCTTTTGTTCAAGGTCATCTTCCATCTGCTTGGAAATGTGCCAACATCACCGCTTTGCACAAAAAAGGTGCAAAAACAGATCCCAGCAACTACAGACCAATCAGCCTTCTCCCAATTATCAGCAAAGTCATGGAATCCATCATTGCTTCAGATATGAAATCTTTCCTCTTCTCCAATGGCTTGATCTCTGATCATCAATTTGGTTTCAGACCTGGACACTCCACTCTGGACATGCTGCTTCTGCTTTCTCAACAATGGATGGAGGTCCTCAATGCCAAACAGGAAATTAGAGCAGTCTCCCTTGACATATCACGTGCCTTCGATACGGTCTGGCACCCCGCTCTGCTCACCAAACTCTCCTCTTTTGGTATCCATGGAAATCTCCACGCATGGCTGGCGGACTTCCTCTCTAGTCGTAGTCAACGTGTGGCCCTGAATGGGTTTCTCTCATCTCCTCTTCCTGTTCAGGCTGGAGTTCCCCAAGGCAGTGTTCTGGGCCCTGTGCTTTTTCTGGTCTTCATCAATGATCTCTCTGACTCTCTTGAAAATCCTCTCTATCTCTTTGCTGACGACTCTACTCTCTGTCTCTCCATTCTTCATCCCTCAGATCGGCAGTCTGCAGCCTCCTCACTCTCTGCAGACCTTGACAAAATCACAGACTGGGCAAACAAGTGGAACATGTCTTTCAATCCTGACAAATCTCACACTCTTACGATGTCTCTCCGAAAAGACCCACTGGACAACCCTCCCATCCACTTTCTGAATAATCGTCTCCAAGAAGTTCTGTCACTGAAGCTTTTGGGTCTCACTATCTGCCATGATCTTTCCTGGGAAAACCACATTTCAAATCTGGCCTCCAAAGCCAGTCGCCGACTGGGCATCCTCCGTCGTGCGAAGTCCTTCCTTGGCACACCTGAGCTCCTCACCACATACAAGGCTTTCATCCGCAGCTCAATGGATTACTGCTCTCCCCTCTGGGGCCTCACACCTAGCTCGCCTTCACGCTGTTGAAACCAAAGCATTCAGAATCATTGGAATCTCCCACGATGAAGCTAACTCCAAGGGCCTCTCACTCACTCACCGCAGGCAGGTTGGTGGTCTTTCCGTCTTCTACCGACTCCTCTCTGGCCTTGTCCCCCCAGCTCTCTCTCTGGGCTCTGTCCCGCAAATATTCCTACAGGTCGCACAAGATCTGCCTGCAACCCTCTTATGGTTAAACTGCCAAAATCAAGACTCTCTGCTCACCTTCACTCCTTCATTCCTCTTTTCTCCCGCCTCTGGAACAAACTCCCTCACTCTCTTCAATCCCACTCCACCCTCCAAGTCTTTAAAACAGCTGTTCACCACCATCTCTTATCTTCCCCCATCCAAAACCTTGATCTTTTCTACCCCCGCTAATTTCACCCCAATTCCACTTTTTTGAAATACCAACTTCTGTCCAGGAAGTCCTTGGTGTCCTTGTGTTTTATACTTCTACCTCCCCCCCCCCCCCTTCCCATGCCTCCTCCCTCCGGGCCCTCTCCCTTCTACACATCTCCCTGCTCTCGGATGTTGTGTTTGTGTGCTTCCCCTTCTCTCCCCATCTTGTCTTCCGCTCCCTCTTTTTGGGTATTTTGTTTGTCTGGTTGATTTGTTTGTGAAGTAAATGTTAGCTCTTTCACGAGCCTCGATTCAGTATACAAAAAAAACAAACAAAAAAAACACCAGGGTTGTTGATTACCGTAAATTTCGGACTATTGAGCGCATCGTTATATAAGCCGCATCCCCTAATTTTTTTTTAAAACTGGAATTTAAACACACACAAGCCGCACTGGTTTATAAGCCGCAACCATTTATTAACCACAAAAAGTGAGAAACTCGACAGCCACAGAAACTTGTCAGACGCGCGCAAAGCACAAATTCAATCACGGTTGCCTTTTTTGTTTACAGTCCGATTGAGAGGTAGGTCAAAGGTCAGAGGGACCTCATCCATATTAATTATGTCCTGCGGAGCAATGACGTTCTCTGCTATTTTCTCCTGCGTGTAGTTCCGAAAGTTTGCGATTTTTTTCTTCGAAGTCAGGAGGGAGTTGTTGACAGAGAGTCGTTCGTGCTCTGACAGAAAGACCTTTGCGTTTCATAAATCTGAAACACCATGACTGCCCGCCCTGAAATTCTTCTATTTTCTTTTCTGCAGCGATCGATCTTGCTTTGAGTCTAATCTGAACAGTAGAAACACCCCGACCATCCACTCTCTGTGTGTTAACCCAGTCTTCAAGTTCGTCTTCCAGTTCGGGCCATCGGCATTTCCTACCTCTGAAAGCCTTTGTTGACTTTTTGCAGCGAGAAAGTTCGCCCCTCTGCTTTCTCCAACGTCTGATCATGGATTCATTCACTCCAAGTTCACTCCAATATGAAAATTCCATAAACAAGCCGCATCGTTATTTTAGCCGCAGAGGTCAAAGTTGAGGGAAAAAGTTGCGGCTAATAGTCCGAATTTTACGGTAAGTGGGTTGTGGTGACATTCTGCAAACAGCTGAATAAATCAAGTAAATGAAGAATGAGTTATCAGAATGAGCTCTTAATTTCACAGTTTACAGCTACAGTCATTTTCAATGTAAATACGACAAATGTTATAAAATAGGACGATTGTTACCTTTGTTTCCATTGTAATCGGTTGCTAAGCAGCACCAGGAATAGTAAGTACTTCATGGTTCCAAGTCGAAAATAAACATTATGGGGTAGATCTGGAACTTATAAACGGAAGGGGAAAACAATCACTAATTGTCATATTCTTGCAACTGTTTCCGTGTTGCGCATTGTTAACAACACAGCCAATTTGAGTTATCATTATGTAAACATATACCCTTTTTGATTCATTGATTGAATTTCGATTTGTAATGATGTACGTAATGGAGTGCAAGGGAGATTGTCATTGTAAGTCTGATCAAGGTTAAATTTGGTCTCTCTGAGCCTCTTCCCTTGACTGTTAGGTAGGTCCAAGCAAGCTTCATTCGCTCACCTGAGTGTCTCCACCCACTTTTCTCGGCGATGTCCCTAGGCGTATTCTTTCCCCACCCGAGCCATATCAAAATGCAGGGAATAAAAATTATTCTTTCTTTCGATGTTTTGGATAATTGATTTTGGCAATCTCATCTGCATTTCGAGGATTTTTGAATGTCTCATGTCTGTGTTCAATCTGTCGGGACAAAGCAATCATTATTTATTTACGTGTTAATTTCCAGCTTTGTCGATCATGAAGACAGGAAAACATGTTCTGAATGTTTGTTATCACCAGGGTGCCTGATACAGAGAGCCGATTGCAAATGGGAACATGCAATACTTTAAAATATGCACTACAACACTAGCCACTATACCCCGTCTGTAAACTATAGATGTTTGTGACCTCCTACCACTCACTGTACATCGTCCGTAAATGACGCAAAACCCACAGGCACTTCTCGAGTCATAGCACTGTATTACCAGATTTTTTTGGTAGCGAACACGTCCGTGCAAGATCAAGTTGAGATACCACTGTCCGCCGTGAGCAGAGCAAGGGTGCACTGGCCAACTTTTAGTTGCAGATATTTTCATCTATGGACATTTTCCAATGGCTTTGTTTTTTCCTTGGGATATTGGCTTCGAGGTTACATCAGTATGCAAAATTTCAGTTTTATAAGCCACCTAGAAAGTACCAAGGGCGAAGTGAGCTAGTGGTTAAAAAGAAGAAGAACCATCTTTAGAGGTCATTTTCCCCCGCAGACAAGGGGTTAGCCTTTTTCGGACACCATGGTCCCCTTTTTGAAGCAATGTTTTATGGCCGGATGCCCTTCCTGCCACCAACCCTGTTAGTCGCCTCTTGCGACACACAGGGAATTACCAGTGAACTGGTACTCAATTTGCCCACCTCGGAAGGATGACAGGCTGAGTCAACCGCCCTGGCGTTAATTCAGCGCTCGACCGGGATTCCAACCAAAACCGGCACCTTAACCACTAAGCCAACTCGTGGTTGCAAATATATATATAATTTTATAATATAATTCAGGGCAAATTCAGTCAGGGCAAATCTCTACCTTACACGATACACTTTAATCAACCGGATCACTCTATGAATGACATTCAAATCTCTGCCATTGAATCAATCACAAATCGATCACACACCACGATTCTGAAACGTGAGTCCTTTTGGATACACAAACTTCGGACAAAAGTCCCTCATGGCATAAATTTTGATGACTAAAGCATGTTCCTACATCAACCCAATCAAATTGTTAACCGTAACCCATTCATTCATTCATTCATTCATCATTCATTCATTCATTCATTCTACCTTTATATGTCATTTATATAAATATATAAATATATTATATGAATATAAATGGGATATGAATATATGCTTGTGTGTTTATGTATGTATATCTCTATATTTGTATATGCACGTGCACCCTAACTGTAACGCAAACGGTCACTTCCGTTGAACTTGGGGCCGGTGAGTGAACTTTGGCGTGGCTCTTCCTTCTGTATGCATTTTCTACACACATCACACATCTCACACACATATCACTATACATATCACTATACATACTTGACTGATATACATGCCTGCTGTTTTTGTAGACTCAGAAGAAGACCTTTGTTGGTCGAAAGCTTGTCGACAATTAAAGATCGACGTCCTGAAGCTACGTCCGCGTCTTATTTAATCTAACGATTATTTATTCAATACAAATGAGACGCCCTGCTCGTACTTTGGAGTTTCTACTATTTCTTACAGTTATATATATAATTATATATATATATATATAATTATATATATATATACATATGCGTGCGTGTGTGTGTGTGTGTGTGTGTGTGTGCGTGTGTGTGTGTTCGCAGAAACTTCGCAATATGAGTAGGGTGCCTCATTTGCATAAAATATATAACCGGAAGAAATAAAATGAGTTATGGACATAGCTTCAGGATGATTTTTATTTGCGACAAGCGTTTCGGCCAAGTAGACTTTCATCTTGGTCTTCCTCAACACGATTGAGTCTAGAATATATATACTGTATGTATATATATATATATATACTCCCATGCTCTTTTAGCCAAAGCAAGTTGCATAAAGCAAAAAGAAAAGCTTCACAATGTAAGCCCTTTTCTGTTTCAAACCCTAACCGGGTTCCTCTACATCTGCGCACATTCACAAGTAGTACGTACATACAGGAGAATCCCAGTGCTACATGTCCCCCCCCCCCTCCTCCCCACCAACTCCTCCCCGCTCCCCCTCCTCAGCTGCTGTAACTGGGGTACACTCTCGTGCTAATTTTTGCTACAGCTTTAAACATCAATCTTATTGATGGTTTACTCAAGTCTAAATAACCCGATCTTGACCAGGTGACCCGACTTGTGTATAATACATGAATGATTCAATTGCAGGGGTAAGACATTGTTGGGGAATTGAATTTCATGAGTTGGGTTTTCTTCAACATTATTTAATGTTCAGGTTAGGATGCCTGCAGCGGTTGTCCATTACTAATAGTTTGACTTTGAATACAATGAAATTGCTGTTGAAAAAAACCCCCGATATTGTTGTGATCACGTCAGCCAACCGCTTCAGGTACTCCAAGTTGGATTAAGGGCCTATTTGCACCTGCACCTTGCTCAAATTTGAACCTTTTCAACTATACCGAGCTCAAGTCAGACTTCTCTCCACGCTGATCACTCAAAAAATGGCGGTGACTGTGCGAGCAGATCACCGCTCCCAGCGGGAGAATAATTTCAATGCAGCGCCACAAACTTCAACCCGATTATCCTCTAAAAGGATTATAAAAGCCAATGCTGCTTTCACACCAGCAATCGATAGCAGTCCGAATAACTCAATTAGAGACTCGGTGAGTTTAAAGTGTGTATTTAGATGGAGAAGGGAAGAACAGGAATGCAATAATCACAGTGTTATCTATAACTGTAAATGTCGATCTGTTTGTCTGTCTGTCTGTCTGTTTGTATGTTACCTATACACTCCTATACCTTCGGATGGATTTGGGCCAAATTTTTCACAGAGGTAAAAGGTTGTACTGGCCAGGTTTTAGCAGGGTTAGCGGCTCCTTCAGCTGCCGGGAAAATCCCCTGGAAAATGATGGGGTATACTTCCTCGTTGTTACAGGTTTGAATAGCGCCACCTTTGGTGAAGTTGAGCTCTACAGGATGGATTTGATTTCCCCAGACAACTGCCTGACTGTCATATTCTGTGGTTATTCTCGCCACCACCACGGCTAGCTTTTCCTGTCACTGGGGACAGGTACTTTTGCTAGTTTATAATAAAATTAATATTTGCCCCAGGAATTTTTACAAGCAGAAGATGCTTACTTCGTCTAACCTTATGGCATCAGACTCTCCACAGTAGAAAGATCAAAGTGAGATATTGACAGGTCATTAAATACCCAATTGTGGTCCCTGCAGGCACCGCATGTCCCGTGGAATGACCACTGAACTGGAGTGGCCAGAGGCAGGCAGACATGGACCCATGATCCCGCACGTCAGCGGGAGAGTCGGCTCGAGCTTTGGCAGCAGCATTCAGCCGGACAAGGAATGAATGAATAGGGCTGGCAGGAGGGATAGGCTCCGCCTCCACAGGAGCTTCCTTCGGCACATCCTTCCCAGCTGAACCTCAGACCAGACTGACAAAAACCCGACAAAAAACAGATTTTCAACCCCGTGGCTGTTGCCCCACCCCATCATGTCGCCCAAGCCTGCATGCTCTCTGCCCATCGGTGATTTAGGCGCCAATCAATGCAAAATACCGCCCCCGAGTTTTTCTGCCCATCCCAAATGTTCCAGGCCCGGTACAAGTGTGCCAAAACTTGCGCCTTGGTAGGCCTGCAGGGCCGTTATTACCCAAAAGCACATAAAGGACAGATTTACCGAGGGTAAAACATAAAGGGGTTTAGGGAGTAGAGTTTTAGAAAGAAACATTGGGAGAGGAGATGGCAACCTTTCTATACAAAAATCAACGCATATTCCATTACAATTAATTCAACTTACTCTTACACTAAACATGTACAGTGAAAATAACTATTTCTAAGCTATAAATTGTTAACCCTGAGAAGCCATTTTCGCACCGATATTTACACTTTATGTTTTGGTTTCAGGCATGAACAAATGAAGTCATTGGCTTGTTTGGCTTTCATCCCCAATGAACATGCTATTTCGATTGTGCAAATAAATACCATCATACGTATTTTACCAGTGAAAACGTCAAGACCAACCGAGAACCATAACCAACAGCTCCAATCATCCAGTGCAAGTACATCCCTGGGTGCTCATGATCAAAGCTTTAGTGCAGCCCAGGCCATCGTTCTCGACTCATTGGCTTTCTCAACACGCGCCTCGAGCAGTGCCGGAACATAAACCTTGCGTCAACTAATTTCCCCTCGTCCCGGAGATAGTGCTCTGCAAAGCACGCACTTTTCCCAAAAAATCCTATAATCACGTTGGAAGGAGCACGGTCGTTTGTTTATTCAATTATTTTCACAACCACCAGCTTCGTTGTCAATGCAGGTGGTGACGTCTTGTCTCACAGGGCTGAGATATAGCAGCCCTAGTGGCATAAAAAAGGAGAAACGTTGTTGGGAATTGTAATCACAAAACACTTAATACAAAAGTAACTCTACTAAACTGTAGCTCGAAAGGAGACCATTTGAGTCATGTAAACAATCTTGAGGTATATGAGTAGAGCAAGAATGGGGGTTCGAGGACACATTGAATTTAACATTGAGGTCAATGGGGAAAATTATGGAAACTTATTGACTCACACCCCCTCTCTTGAAAAATTACACCCTTTTTCTCCCTCTTTTAACTTATTGACTCTCCCCATTTTTCATTATACTCGTACAGAGACCCAACGAATATTTGTGTTTCATTTTTAGGTAATAGCTTAATTTTCTTACAAGCAGAATCACCATCTAAGATATTGGAAAATATTATATTAGAATTTGCCTCTACATGTATTTATAAATTATAATATTTTCCAATATCTTAGATGGTGATTCTGCTTGTAAGAAAATTAAGCTATTACCTAAAAATGAAACACAAATATTCGTTGGGTCTCTGTACGAGTATAATGAAAAATGGGGAGAGTCAATAAGTTAAAAGAGGGAGAAAAAGGGTGTAATTTTCAAGAGAGGGGGTGTGAGTCAATAAGTTTCTATAATTTTCCCCATTGACTTCAATGTTAAATTTAATGTGTCCTAGAACCCCCATTCTTCCTCTACTTATATGTGTTCAAGGCAGGTTTGATGCAAGACCCTGTTCTTCCCTGCCAAGGCTAGATGACTGAAGATCTTTTTGGATATCAGGTTGTGGATGAACAGATTTGACATTTATAAATTGAACAAAAGTTGCTTTCACGTCATTTCGATCATTCCCTAACCTCAGCAGAGAAATAACCTCTGGCATTAATAAAAACAAGACAGTCACATATGTAGTGTGTGTGTGTGTGTGTGTGTGTGTGTGTGTGTGTGTGTGTGTGTGTGTGTGTGTGTGTGTGTGTGTGTGTGTGTGTGTGTGTGTGTGTGTGGAAGAGGACTGGTGATGTTCTAATCCTGTTGACATTTTGAAGAAATCAATCTGGTTTTTTTTCTATTTTTTTTTGTGGGTGTCTGAAACACTTCCCTACACCAACTGAGGAAAATTTATATTTAACTAGCCGAATGCACCCGGCGTTGCCCGGGTTGTTTTTGAATGAATTTACTACTATAATTAAGCTTTCACTCGTGGCCGGAGAAGATTGACGACTATAATTCAGCTAAGCTTTTAATTGTGAAATGGGCCCAGCCTGGCCGAGGCCGCCTCGACCGGCCTTGCCACCTCACCTATAACCTTCCCGGGGCCCGTCCCAACATTTTTAGTTCTTTTTCAACTTTTACTCACGGCCGAAGAAGATTGACGACGATAATTCAGCTCAGCTTTTAATTGTGAAATGGGCCCAGCCCGGCCGAAACGGCCGCGACCGGCCTCGCCACCTAGCCTATAACCTTCCTGGGGCCCGTCCCGACATTTTTAGTTCTTTTGAATGAATTTACTACTATAATTCATCTTTTACTCGCGGCTGTAGAAGATTGACGACTATAATTCAGCTCAGCTTTTAATTGCGAAATGGGCCCAGCCCGGCTGAGGCGGCCTTGACCAGCCTCGCCACCTAGCCTATAATCTTCCTGGGGCCCGTCCCGACATTTTTAGTTCTTTTTGAATGAATTTACTACTATGATTCAACTTTTACTCTCGGCCGAAGAAGATTAACTACTATAATTCAGCTCAGCTTTTAATTGCGAAATGGGCCCAGCCTGGCTGAGGCGGCCTTGACCAGCCTCGCCACCTAGCCTATAATCTTCCTGGGGCCCGTCTCGACATTTTTAGTTCTTTTTGAATGAATTTACTACTATGATTCAACTTTTACTCGCGGCCGAAGAAGATTAACTACTATAATTCAGCTCAGCTTTTAATTGTGAAATGGGCCCAGCCCGGCTGAGGCGGCCTTGACCAGCCTCGCCACCTCGCCTATAACCTTCCTGGGGCCTGTCCCGACATTTTTAGTTATTTTTGAATGCATTTACTGCTATAATTCAGCTTTTACTCGTGGCCGAAGAAGATTAACTCCTATAATTCAGCTCAGCTTTTAATTGTGAAATGGGCCCAGCCCGACCGCGACAGCCTCAACTGGCCTCGCCACCTCACCTATAACCTTCCTGGGGCCTGTCCCGACATTTTTTGTTTCAGAGGTTTCCTCCTATCTTTCACCGTTCAGGAGATTAGCACGTGCACACAAACAAACAAACAAACAAAAAACTTTCTTTTATATATATCGATATAATAATATTACACACACACACACACACACACACACACACACACACACACACACACACACACACACACACACACACATACACACACACACACACTAATCTGGGATAATTTAATATTACCTTTCATATAGCTACAAAGGTCACATAAAGCGATTAAAAATAAATCACCCAAAAAATAGACTTTTTTATTTTTATTTTTGTTTTTGCCTAAAACACTCCCAGGCACTCACTGATGAAGCTCTGAAGGTTTGACGAAGATCCGCTCAGCCATCTCTGAGAAAAATGGCAACCAAAAGACAGACAAATGGCTCTCTTATAGTATAGATGTGGCTTTCTGTGACGTCATTGGTGCATACATTACCAACACGAAACACTTCAGGATGAAAACGGTTTTTAGAGATTTTAAAACATGATCGGCTTAGTGACAAGCTCCACTACACATAGTTCGTGTTTTCCACCAATGGCTATCACAAAGTGTAGCATTATCATTCACAAGGGGTTAGACAACGTTGTAACTACCGTACTGTATTACAGCGCACACGATGCAAAAATCGGGTTTAAGAAATTGTTTCACTTCCATCTGTCTTTCTGTCTGCAAATGTTATGATCAGTTTATGATCGAAAAAAACCTCGATTAAATTGAATGTTATATTCTCAACACGAATTGGAAAATGAACCTGTAGTTTACCGTACTTTGGCTATGAATTTGTCCCGATCGGGAATCTGCAGAAAGGAGTTAGATAATTTTTTACTCTGTCTGCCTGTCTGGCAGTGACACAAAATTGAATATGATTCCAAATGAAAAACTTACTGTTTTTAAGGACGTCATAAAGGACATAAACAACAGGCACTAATAACTAATGGAATATGTTGTTGTTGTTGTATAGCCCCGGTCAGTTCTCTCGAACAAGCCCGTGGAACGGAGACGGCCGATCGATCTCCCAGGAGCGACCCAGAGGTCCGCCACATCCAGGATGGTGTACCAAATTTTCAGCAAATTCACAAACCAAATTCACAAATTCAGGGCCACGACAGAGTTAGAGAGAGAGGGAGAGAAAGACAGAGCAAAGACAAGAGGGAAAGGGCCAGTCCACGGAGAGGGATCGGTACTCCGACCGTTACTGTGCTGCCCTGAAGAATCCGGGCAGCAAGGAAGAATGGGGAAGATTTAGCCCCTGACGACCACTGTGAAGAGGCGTCCCTGATAGTTGTAATTTAACGTGTTAAATAAGGTGGTGTAAAAGATGGTGAGTCAATGGCGGTAAACTTCCGAATTAATTTTTTTGACATTTAAAATCTTTATTATATTTCAATTGAACTATATATATGTATATATATATATATATATATATATATATATATATATATATATATATATATATATATATATATATATATATATATATATATATATATATATATTGTATATATATATATATATTGTATATATATATATATATATATATATATATATATATATATAATATTATATATATATATATATATATATACATATAGATATATATATATATATATATATAACTATATATATATATATATATATATATATATATATATATATATATATATATAATATATATATATATAATATATATAATACATATATATATATATATATATATATATATATATATATATATATATATATATACAGTATATATATTATATTTTTGACACTTTCAAAACCCTTACATTGTCAAGATTTGTGGAAGAGACCCTTCCGTTTGTCGGTACTTGGACAAAATATTACTGCATTTTACATCACCACGCCCAATCAAATTTGCCGCTCGTAGACCACGCCCATGTTCTTGTTTCTTAAAACTGCGTGGGGTAAGGTGTTCGATTAACTCTCTAGTTATGCATAGAACCAGCAGTTGAAATACCTCATAAATTTGACCTCTGGTCATTTTCAAATCTGGAGTGTAATTAAATTAATGGAAGGCCAATTATTACATTACAATTATTAAATTAATGGAAGGCCAATTATTACATTACAATTATTAAATTAATTATTACATAAGCACAGCGAGTGAAGAAAGTAAGTTGGAGAGTGCGGGATGTTGCAGAAGCAATGTCTACTCAAGAGCAATGGCTTTTAGGGAAGGGAGAGGGAGGAGAATTTATGAGGAGCATTCAAAATGTTTATGGAATGAGACAAAATTGTCCAACACCAGCCAACTATTTTTTGTTTTCAATATCATTTCCCTTGACTTCAATGCACCTGCTCCATTTATCCTTCAAAACTATCTCTGCCAATCAAATACAAGTTTTGATATCACCCCTTCAGCCATTCTCAGTTACTACGGTCAGTTCCTCCATCGGTGAATCGGCCACCACACAGGTGGGACTTCACCTGCGGAAGCAGATACGTCACTGGGGACCAGGTCTGGGCTGCATTGGGGGGCGAGGTGATGGGGGAACAGAGAGTTGCGATGCGACAATCATGAATGGGGTCTGCGTAATAAGGGCCTTGGCACAGCGACATCGTCATGCAGGAGGAGCACCCCTTTGGTCAACATCCCTGGGTGTTTGTCCTCGATGGTCTGCTGAAATGCTTTCATTATAGTACATGGTGTTATGTAGAATTATTATATGTAAGTGCAAAATTTGCTACACTCGTGGAACCAATGTTTTTTTGCATATACATACCCTTGGCAACAAGACCTGAGTTGGTTCCATTTTTTTCAATGGCGTCTTCGGCGGCCATTTTGAATTTCAAAATGGCCGCCGTTTTTTTGCAATTTTGTATGTATTCTAATTTCTACAGTCTTAAACTACGCATAGATAACTATAATTACAAAAATGAAAGAAATATGAACATTTGCTTTATTCTTTTTTATCTTACAGGTATTCATAGACAAGTTGGATTTCAGCTTCACCGCCGCATAATGTCATCGTTTGAAGAGCCGCCTTCTAAGAAGCAATGCACAAGTTACGAACTTTGTGTATTCTGCCAAGAGAGAACTCCTGAACCTTTGGTTGACGTTGCTCATGCCAATTTCAAATGTGCTTCATATGAAACATTTCTTAGCAGCTTACACAAAAGAGTGCAACTTGGCAACTTAAGCTTTGCGTCAGCTAGTAAGAGACTATGTGATGTTTCTTCAGTAGTACTTAAAGAAAAAAAGGCTACATGGCATAAGCAATGTTACAAGGCAGTGACAAATCGTGCTCATATCAAACGTGATGAAGTGAACTTTAGTAAATCTTGTGAATCAAAGAATATTTCAAATCTGACGAACCGCAAGAGGGGACGACCGTCGAATCCTCAAAACCGAGCAGCACCGTCAACTTCAGCAACAACTGTGTCAACAGTTACAAGATCTCAAAGCAAAAGTGACTCATTCTTCAGAGATAAATGTTTCTTTTGCCAGAAAGATACTAATGAGGTTCTCCATCCTTGTGCTAGTTATAGTAGATGCTCGCATTTCACAGATATTGTCAATAAGAGTGGAAACAAGACTTGGCAGGTAAACCTAGGTGATGTGATAACTTCTGGTGATTTACTTGCTCGAGATATTGTGTACCATCACCTTTGTTACACTCGTAACTGGGAAAAATATGTTCAACGTCCACATCGTAAGGGTGGTGAGTTGTCCTTTGAAGCCAAACAGGAAGAGAACCTGAAATCCATAGCAGCTGAAGTAGAGTTTACAAGCATCATACAGCAAAGGATTGATGAAGGAGAGTTCATCCCCATGCCTGATGTGCACCTTCTGTATAAAGATATCTTCCAGAACCACAACGTTCCTGGTTTTGATCCCAACAAGAGGCTATACTTAAACCAGAAACTGAAGAACAACCTGGATAATGTCGAAATCACAGGCATATCTGGAAAACTATCAACAGTTCATTCCAGTGATGCTGGTGCTGCAGCTATTCGGGCAGCTTCTGCTGAACAAAAGGATATGCAAGCAAAGTTCAAAATTCTCTTTCAAAGTGGAAAGATCATAAGAAATGCAATAACACAGGTGAGGCAAAATCCTTGGAAATTTGAGGGGTCGCTAAAGGACAGTATTGAAGTTGGAATACCGGAACAACTGTTCTGTATGATAAGATGGATCATCCAGGGAGCAGCCACCACCAAAACACAATCACGCAATGAAAAGATAAATGGAACATGTGCACTTATTGGACAGCGCATCATCCAGGAGTTCAAATCTGATCGGCAGGTGCAATATCAGCCAAAGTCCTCAACTTCAACCTTCAGGTTCACAACTGAAACGCCATTAGGGGTTGGACTTTCACTCCAAAGCCGTCATGCACACCGCGGTCGCAGAGACATAGACATGTTGTACCAGAGTGGCGTTGGTGTTTCATATCAACGTGTAAAGGAGATCACTTCAAAGATTGCCACCACAGTCCAAGAGAATATGAATGAATTCAATGGCGTTTACGTGCCTCCAGGACTGTTGAAAAATCTGCCAATCAGATGCTCAGCTGATAACATAGATGCCAAGGTAGACACAGCTGATGGACGGAACACATGCCATGGGACTGCTCTTGCTGTCTATCAACGAGTTCCCCCAGATGTATCAGAATACGAGACTGTAGCTGAACCACTGAAGCTGCATGACAACACCTCAACAAAACTTGAGAACACCCTGCCAACTGTGACTGAAATGTCTGACTGTACAATTACTGGTAACCCCAAGCCAAGTGGAAGTCCACGCTATGGAAACTTTAAACTTGGTCAGTATCAAGATAAAGTTGTTAATGCAACGCAGCAAGACTTTGCATGGCTACTTTCACGGTATTCACAGAGGCACCATGAAGAGACATCAAGCCGCTGTCACACCTTGACGTTTTAGCCAGCGTATGCCGACGTATGAAAAATTTGGCTACGTTAAGAGCACGCTGAAGCACGCTGGCATACGTCGTAGTACGCCGAGCTCGTCGACAAATTTCGTGCATGCGCAAAATTTGTCGACGTATGCCAGCGTATGACTCACACCAGCACTCAATTTTGATACGTCGGCATACGCTGGCTAAATCGTCAAGGTGTGACAGGGGCTTCAGACGGTATACCAGTTTGTTGGTATATTTCTCAAAAAACGTCTGTTAACTGGATATAAGTGTTCTGGTGGATTTTCCATACAAGGAATGACAAAAATGCCAGAAAAAATGGTTAATCAAAGTGTTTTATGTGAAAAGATACATACAAAATTGCAAAAAATGGCGGCCATTTTGACTTTCAAAATGGCCGCCAAAGACGCCATTGAAAAAAATGGAGCCAACTCAGGTCTTGTTGCCTAGGGTATAAGGATTCCAAAAAACATTGGTTCCACTAGTGTAGCAAATTTTGCACTACAATGACACAACACCATGTACTATTAGACTGGCATTGCATTCATCTGTGATTGTAGTTTAGTGAGGCCTATAATCAATCAGCAGGATTCCTTGGCCTCCCACATTAGTGGACATGCATGATCTTGCTGGTCAAGTGTTCGGTTAGAAATTCCTCAAGAGGTCGTTATCCCTTTGTGCTTCCAGCGCAACTATTCCAATTTGGTTCTGGGATCTCAGTGGTGAAGCCACGTTTCATCACAAATTCGGGATGTTTCAAATTATCTATGAAATAAAATGAGAACACCAGATATGACATGACCCTCCCATCGCTGCTTAGAAGCACCAAAAGCAGATACGGTGTCTCCCTCAAGGAAGGCTGGTACAAGCTTTGTGTATTTTTACATCGCTAAAATGTCCTTTGGCGAAGAGTTGGTTACCGTCACTTGACAATGACGGACAGCACCGTCCTTCCAATTGCAGATATCCATTAAGTAAAACACCTAGACTGCCATGTTCACAGGAGGCACTCCAACGAGGTCTGAAGTCCACACTGGTAACGATTGTCGACGGGTTGAGTAGCATGCATCCGTCCTCAGTTATTTGGGCCTTGCACTAGTCCACGCCATCGGGAGTCTCTGATAGGCCAGCTGTAAGATGTCAGCCCTGTCGGCGAACTGAGAACTTTCTCCAACTCTTTGATTGTTTGGAGGCACACCCCTTTCTTTCAGATACTTTTCAGTTTGAGAAGCTTGCAATGTGATGTCAGATGTTGTTGTTGTTGTTGTATAGCCCCGCACAGTTCTCTCGAAGAAGCCCGAGGAACGGAGACAGCAGATCGATCTCACAGGAGCGACCCAGAGATGCTCCACATCCAGGATGGTGTACCTCACCTTCATGAAGTCAGGACCATGATAAAGTTGGAGAGAGAAAGAAAGAGACAAGAGGGAAAGGGCCAGTCCATGGGGACCGATTGGCACTCTAACTGTGACCGTGCTGCCCAGACAAATCCGGGCAGCACAGGGAAGAATGGGGAAGATTTGGCGCCCGACTTGTGTTGAGGGGTACAACCACCGCAAAGAGGCGTCCCTGATAGTTGTAATGTCAGATGTTGATATCCATTTTGAGGGGTGACGTTTTGGGACACTTATCTTGCTGAGACCTTGATCATTTTCAAGTGTAAATGGATGAGGCTGAAAACACTACCTTGAGAAGTTACAGGTTCTGCTGATATTCCAGCGACCTTGATGAGGAGATCCTCCATGATTATATCTCTTGACGTGCTCAATGGTATATGGGTTGGTAGTTGGTCGCATTCACTGGCCGAACTCGCACAAGGGACTCGAGTCCACACTTAAAATGGGACCCGTATTGTGATCCTGCAGAACATGAGGGTACACCTTCACCAGATATGGTGCCCAGAAGTGGACTTCATGGGAGCTTCACCTTCTTTCTACAAAGATTTGATCACACTTCAACGCTCATGTGTGTGCATGAGTGTGTGTGTGTGTGTGTGTGTGTGTGTGTGTGTGTGTGTCGTTGGTTGTTATCTCCATTTGTCGGTTTCAAGAGGTGGAACGGAGTCCTCCCAGGACCCAAAGTATCCACCTCCTCTTCGGTAAGGGATCACCGATCATGGACCGAACTGTTCAACTTTTTCAGAGTTTTGTTCCAAGTTCTCTTTTAAGGATCATCACCGAACCCCGGATTTTCTCCAGTTGTAGTTCATTTGTGGTGATATTCCCGGGGATGGTTTTTAAAATCTCAGTGAGGTTCTTCTTCATCATTCTTGTTGCTCCAATTATCACTGGTACCATTCCGATGCTCTTCAGCTTCCAAGATCTCTTGATGTCATTTTGAGGTCCTGGTATTTGGTGATTTTCTTGATTTGTGTTGTTTAGGCCAAAATCGCTGGGTACTGATATCTCAATCATCAATGCTGTCTTTTCCTTTTTGTCCCTGAGTACGATGTCCGGACGCAGTGCTTTGTTTTCTATGTTCACGCTCGATGGGATCATCAGGTCGTGCGTGAGCATGACGTCCTCATTTTCAATGATTGCCCTTGGTTCGTGTTTCCATGACTTTTCTGATACTGTGTGTCTGTGTGTGTTTGTGTGTGTCTGTCTTTGTCTGTGCGTGTCTGTGTGTGTCTGTGTTTCTGTGTCTGTGTGTGTGTCTGTGTGTGTTTGCGTATGTGTCTGTGTGTCGTCTGTGCGTGTATATGTGTTTCTGTGTCTTTGTGCGTGTGTGTCTGTGTGTAGGTGTTTGTGTGTGCATATGTGTGTTTGTGTGTATGTGTGTGCATATGTGTGTCTGTGATGTATTTGTCTGTGTGTGCATATGTGTGTTTGTGTGCATGTGTGTGTTTGTTTGTGTGTGTGTATGTGTGTGTGTGTGTGTGTGTGTGTGTGTGTGTGTGTGTGTGTGTGTATGTGGGCGTGTGTGTCTGTGTGTATGTGTCTGTGATGTGTGTGTCTGTGTGTGCATATGTTTGTGTGTGTGTGTGTGTGTCTGTGTGTGCATATGTTTGTGTGTGTGTGTGTGTGTCTCTGTGTGTATGTGTTCGTGCGTATGTGGGCGTGTGTGTCTGTGTTTGTGTGTATGTCTGTGTGTGTGTATGTGTATGTCTGTATGTGTGTGTTTGTGTGTATGTGTCTGTGATGTGTGTGTCTGTGTGTGCATATGTTTGTGTGTGTGTGTGTCTGTGTGTGCATATGTGTGTGCGTGTGTGTGTGTCTGTGTGTGTGTGTTTGTGTGTGTGATAGAATTATTAGGAACAGAAATGAAATCACAATATGTGTGATCCTTCCGGAGTTTACACCTCTTCGTTGTTTTTTAAATATTATATAAAAGTAGAGTATCGTAACAAGAAACACTTGTTATAATGAAGTTCATCACAACAGGATGGCACTTTGTTGGAGAATCCAGTTTTATTGGACAAATTTCAATGCAATATATCAAATAGCGAGATGTGTAATTTTGGTAAAAATGATTAAAATCCCTAGAGCCATTGCTGAAAAATTAATCAAAGCTCTGTTATGGCATCTTCAGCATGCACTATTAATGGGCAACCTGCACCCATACCCATTGTTATCATACCCTTCCTCCCACCCATGGTACACTGTATCCTGTGGTGAGGCAGTTGCCTTGAAACAACTTGACTTCTTTCCTGGAAAGCAAATCGATCAAAGGCAATCTCAGATCATTCCGAAAAGGTCACACCAAGTGTGTGTCCACTCTCAGGAAAGCCAGACAACAACATCTGTCCAAGCTAATGAATGAATTTTCAAACTTGTCTCCCTCCTCTAAAACCTAAAACCTCTAAAACCTCCTTGTTAAGTCTGTCACTGGTATATGATCCATTTCCATCTATGTCCTCTCTTAAAATGGCACCACATCCAACTCCGCTCATGAGAAGGCCGAATGCCTCAATTCTGTCTTTGCATTAAAATTTTGTGTTCCCAACTCCTCACTCTCGGTACCCATCCTTCACTGTCATCCCCAACTGCTCCTGGACTCAGTGTCATCTGCACCTGAGAAAGTGGGGAAGGTTCTTTTAATCCTCGACTCTGACTCTGCTACTGGATCAGAGGGTGTCAGCTCACGTGTTCTAAAATCCTGCTCTGCTGCTCTTTCACATCCTCTCTCTGACCTTTTCACCCTATCATTTGTGCTGGGTCATCTACCATCTTTTTTTTTATACATGGTCTATGGCTCGGCTCTGCTTCAAAATCCACCAACATCACTGCATTACATAAACAAGGTGAATAAACGGATCCCCTTAACTACAGGCCTATCAGCATGCTTCCAATATCATCAGCAAGGTCATGGAATCCATCATGGCAGTTGATATGAAATCCTTCCCTTTCTCCATAAACCTAATCTCAGATCATCAATTTAGATTCCGACCCAGTTAGTCTACCCTGGAGATGCTGCTTCTGCTCTCCCAACATGGATGGAGGCCTTTAACCCCAGACAGAAGGTGAGGGCTGTCTCTCGAGACATATCTCAAGCAACACTATCAAGCATGATCTTTCTTGGACAAACCACATTTCATAGTTGGCCTCCAAAGCCAGACACCGACTGGCCATCCTCTGTCATACAAAGTCCTTCCTTGGCACACCTGAACTCATATCCACCTACATGGCCTTCATCCACAGCTTTATGGAGTACTGCTCTCCCCTCGGGCTGGTGCTCCTGCCTCACATCTTGCTCAGCTTGATGTCAGGGAAACTAAGACGTTCAACATCATTGGAATCTCCTGCGATTAAGCTATCTCGGAGACCCTTGACACACACACACAGGCCAGTGGTCTCTATGTTCTACCGCGTACTTTCCGGTCTTGCACCTTCTGCCCTCTATTTTGTCTCTCAACCCTGCGTGTTGATTTGTTCACCTCTCTACAGTACCTGACGCTCTTTTATGTCCTGATCTTTTCTGTGTTTTATCTACTTTCACACCTAGTACAAACAAGTTATAAAATGGGAGTTAGAGGTCGAACCAATTGGAGTTCGAACCAATAAGCCCCCCCTTTTTTTCTTTTCTTTTTTCTACACAGAATCGATGCTCGTGTGAGAGCTAACACATTGAACATGAAAAACATTCACAGACACACAAAACATGCAATGAGGGAGCGGGAAACAAGAGCGGGAGAGAGGGAAGCACACAAGCACAACAACAGAAGAGAACAGGGACGCCGGTAGAGCTGTGGAAGCTGGGGGAGGATGGATGGGTACACGTTACAAAGGAAATGAATACTTCGAGGAACCCCAGGAAAGAAGTTGGGGATTCAAAGAGGCGGATATGGGGTGTTTTAACGGGGGTAGAAAAGATCAAGGTTTTGGATGGGGGAAGACAAGAGATGGTGGTCAACAGCTCTTTCAAAGACCTGGAGGGAGGAGTGGGATTGAAGAGAGTGTGGGAGTTTGTTCCAGAGGCGGGAGAAAAGCGGAATGAAGGAGTGAAGGTGAGCAGAGAGTCTTGATTTTGGCAGTTTCACCAGAAGAGGGTTGCTGGCAGATCTTGTGTGTCCTGCAGGAATATTCGGGGGACACAGCACAGACAGAGCAGGGGGAGCAAGGCCGGAGAGGAGTTGAAAAACCACCGTTTAGAGGCAGTTGGTAGAAGACAAAAAGACCACCTACCTGCCTGAGGTGAGAAAGAGAAAGGCCCTCAGAATCAGCTTCATCTCGGGAGATTCCAGTGATTCTGAATGCTTTGGTTTCAACCGCGTGAAGCCGAGCTAGGTGTGAGGCAGGAGCATCAGCCCACAGGGGAGAGCAGTATTCCATTGAGCTGCGGATGAAAGCCTTGTATGTGGTGAGGAGCTCAGGTGTGCCAAGGAAGGACTTCGCACGACGGAGGATGCCCAGTCGGCGACTGGCTTTGGAGGCCAGCCTGGAAATGTGGTTTTCCCAGGAAAGATCATGGCAGATATTGAGACCCAAAAGCTTGAGTGACAGAACTTCTTCAATAGGATTGTTCAGAAAGTAGATGGGAGGGTTATCCAGACAGTCTTTTCGGAGAGACAAAGTGAGAGTTTGAGATTTGTCAAGATTGAAGGACATGTTCCACTTGTTTGATCAGTTTGTGATATTGTCCAGGTCTGCAGAGAGTGAAGAGGGTGCTGCCTGCCGATCTGAGGGTTGAGATATGGAGCGGCAGTAAAGAGATAGAGAGGATTTTCCAGAGAGTCAGAGAGATCATTAATGAAGACCAGAAAAAGCACAGGGCCCAGAATACTGCCTTGGGGAACTCCAGCCTGAACAGGAAAGTGAGATGAGAGAATTCCATTCAGGGCCACACGTTGACTGCGACCAGAAAGGAAGTCTGCAAGCCATGCATGGAGGTTTCCATGGATACCATAAACTTTAACCTTGGGGTTAAACTCCAAAAATCCAGGTTGACTGCACACCCCAACTCTTTTGTTCCACAGTTATCCCATATGTGGAACTGCCTTCCAAAAGCTGTGCGATCACACTGTTCCGTCCAAGGCTCCGTGCAGGTGGTGCTCTACCATCTCATGTCATCTCTCATCCTAACCCACAATCCTTATTACACCCATTAACCATTATTAACCTTTCACTTATTTTGCCCGGTACACTCTGACATACAAATTACTCGGGGTTCTCACTGGAATAATTTTGCTGTCGAGTCGCAAAATTGAGTTTTTTTGGAATTTTAATCAACACTTCGCAAAACAAAGTCGCACTGTGGTAACTTTGCAAAGCAAAATAGTTGAAAAATAACAAGAATAGCAAAAGACAAAAGTCAAAAGTGGCAAGACAAAAATGCCGAATGGCGTGAAACAAAGAATGGAGGGGCACAATCCCCGAGTCAAAACCATTCTTCCGGCACACCAATCATCACAGGAGGAGAAAACTTTGGATTTACTCACAAAAACTACGTGTCGTATCTCGTACAAAACCACCACCCCCTGGTACATTTTAAAACATGTGCTCAGCCCACGGATCCAACCCCATCCGACCATTACGTGCAGCATTTCGTCACTAAAACACGACACCGTTCCTACTTTAGACTCCATCATGTCTTTCAATGAAAAATGCGAGTATATTTACCGTCATCATAGCCTCACAAGATTCCTCGTGTACGAGCTTCACAAACAATGGCCGATACTCTTCAATCTCAAACGGGTCGTGTTACAACGCCCACGCAGTTTACGTAACTTCCGCCCCCATTCCCCATGGCACACACAAATTCTCGCGGGATCATGTTACCTTCCGGCGCGTATTTACGTTTTTATCACCCGGTTACACTTACTTTCAGGTTGCCTCCTTCCTCTCTCTCTCCTCTTTTCCTGTTCTTTCATTCCCTTGCTTCTTGTGTCCAAGAGTTGTTCAGCTGCCCCACTTCCATGCGATCCATGAGAGTCAATCTTGGAGTGAGACAAAAAGACAGACACAATCTGTCCAAGGGTGTTTCAGTATAACAAATCCAGTGCATGGAATGTATCTCGTCATCATAAATATCCTCTCTTGTAGTCTTCACGAATGGCCACTTTAACCTCGTGATTCTGGGTCACAGATCTACAAGAGCATCACAGTGCTGTTGTTGTTGGTGTTGTTGGGGTTCTTGTTACGGGGTCGATTTTTGAAATGTGCGCCCATTGGTTGCACAGCTGCTGGACCACACCCACATCTGTTGCTTGACTTCACCCGCCATAGCACCAGAGCCAAAATGATATAGCCACCATCTTGGTTTTCTGGTGGGCCTATTAGGCCTGTATTTAGGCCTGTTAGGCCTGTAAGCCTCTGCTGGTTATACACTGCCGGGTTTGTTGCGTTAGATGTCCATTAGCTTTGGTTGGGTCGAGTGTTATTCACGACGAGGGACGCTGAAAATTCTAATCATTTGTCGAATAATAGTAAGGTTTATCCTAGCCCATCAGAATGCATGGTAATCAAGCATTACGTTGCACAAATTGCTAAAATAATAGTGTTACGTAATTTTTGAATGGACTCACATTGGGGTTAAGCAATCCATGACCGTGTGAATCAGTTCATTCTGATGTAACCGTGGTGGAGGCTCACATGGATGACAGAGAGGTGTCGAGTTAATGTTTTAATAGCACATTAAATGTGTGTTTCCCAATCGCGGTGTTTATCTTTTTAGACTGCTTTCAATGCACGTTTCTCAATTGACCGTTACCGGATTCTGTCAAGGTTGTGATCGCGGTCATTCTTGTTATTTTTATGCCAGCTCTGATTAAGGGTTTATGGGGCACCTTTCAAGAAGCAAAATAAAGTTCATCACAGTTGTCTTTATTTGTTCCCCAATTATTATGTTAAAAATGCAGTGCAGCTAAAGTTGTGTTCCTTGTAAATAATTTTAAAACACACAGATTAAAGTTTGTTCATCTGTACACCACACTTCATACATTGCATGTTTGTTCAAGCTGCCTGCATGCCCTTTAACTCTCGGGGGAGTAACAAATGCCTGATTTTTGAACTTTTTTGTGTGAGCTATCTGTCGATAGCCAGGGGTTATGCATTTAAAATGTAAGAATGGAGGGGAGGAGGTGGTCGAGCCAATGCGTACATGGTACAGATATGGGATTGGGGAGATTGGGGGAAGGGTTGGTAGAGCCAATGCGTACATGGTACAGATATGGGATTGGGGAGTTTGGGGGGGGGGAGGGGAGGGAGAGGAGGTTGGTACACAATGGTACAGCCAATACGTACATTGTGCAGATATGGGATTAAGGGGTTTGTGGTGGGAGGGGTTGGTGGAGCCAATGCGTACATGCTATAAATATAGGATATACAGTTAGGGAGATTGTGAGGGAAAGGGTTGGTAGAGCCAATGCGTACATGGTATAGATATGGGATTAGGGAGGTGGGAGGGGAGGGGTTCGGAGGGCTACTGCGTACATGGTATGGATATGGGATTAGGGGGTTGTGGGGGTAGGGGTTGGCAGGGTGTAGAGACAATCCGTACATGGTACAGATATGGGATTAGAGAGGTTTTGGGGTGGTGGGGGGGGGGGGGGGGGGAGCCAATGCATATACATGTTGCAGATATGGGATTAGGGATATTGGGAGAGGAGGGGTTTACAGAGCCAATGCATATACAAGTTGGAAGCCTTTTATTCCTACGCTGGTCGAAAGAACTCAAAAATGGGACGTTATATATTTCTTAACAGCAAAGAAAAAAAATCAGGAGCGATCAAGGCAGCACTCTGTTTCCTATACACTACCCAGGCTAAATTTTTGTCTGATTGGAAAAAATATATAATTTTGCCGTAGATTTGGATTAATTTGAAGCAACCTTTATCGAATTATTTTTCTCCGAGGAGCGTTTCTGTGTTTCAGGGTAGGGGAATCTTAAAAAATAAAAGATATATGTAATATATATATATATATATATATAGATATATATACTGTATATATATATATATATATATATATATATATATATATATATATATATATATATATATATATATATATATATATATATATATATATATATATATATATATATATATATATATATACTGTATATATATATATATATATACTGTATATATATATATATATATACTGTATATATATATATATATATACTGTATATATATATATATATATACTGTATATATATATATATATATATACATATATATATGTATATATATATATACTCAGATATGTAATGAAGGCTACCTGAGCTTTTGGCTGTGATCGGAATGTATTTGAATGGAAATGAAAAATTATTTAAATTAAGCGATGCGTTTTTTGAATTGTTGTGTAGCCTGTCGTGGAATTTGAGTTGGAGTTGCAGTGCGGATACCCGTCCGTTTATGAAAATAAAAAGAAGATGGCATATTGATTTTATAGTGTGGTGATAAATGTTTAGGTCGAGCCGATGGGTACAGGAGAGTGTTGTGTTTTTTTCTTGTGTCTCCTTGAATTATCTCGTTTTATGAGCTCTTCTCATCTCCATCACTTGATTAATAAACCTGCACTTGAGGAGTAATAAACCTCCCTCTGTTTGTTCATCTGGTCGGAAGTAACATTGCCAACAACATCCAAGCTGCTCGTGGTGGTGTATAAATAACGTTACAGTGCACACATCAATCTGCTTGTTGCCACAACACTGTATAGCAATCTCCGCCAAATATTGTTCCTGCTAAATGTCGCTAACTGATTGCTACATGCAATATAGCTTAATAATTTAGTCGTTTTAATTCCGCCATATTTGCTTGTACAATAACATACGTACATGGCCTCCAAACACACTTCAAGCAAGCACAAGCAATTTCTCAATACGAAGTGAAGAATGAGTGTTATGGAATGAAGGCATTTGCTTTCATCAAAGGTTTTCACACCTCCGTTGATGTGCAATATGTCGCTGCTTGTTCTATCAAAGCTTGTCACAAGGAAATTCCAAATGGCGGACAAAGCCAGACCAGGAACAAATAGTTCTGTCGAATGAATTGCTGTTGAGGCCAATCGATAATGAAAAATGACCTTTGTCAATGAGCGAATTTGGTCACCGAGGCTATGCCAACAATGTCGCGCATCATGAGCCTGGGCATCTGCCCCATTGTGTTGTGAATGCCACGTGGCTGCGAGCAAAAAACGAATTCTCTAAATATTTAATCAAGCAACCGAGAATGATCTGCTCCACGGGTCGAAATAGCAGGTAAGCTTGGATCAGAAACGTGCGGCCATGACAATGTTGCTTGGCCTGTCAACACACGCACACTCAGTGTCCGTACGTCAATTTCCAGGAACAACATAATAGCCGGCGAAGCCGGTGTTGTCAATAAACGAGTACGTATTATGTTGAAAACCTGATTATGCCTTGGCTCGAGAATCCGAAGCGCAGTGGGCGCAGCCATCTTGCGGAGGCGGAAGTATGCATAACAAATTTAAAACGTTCATTAGGAGTTTCTTTCACCCGTCGTCGTTTGATTCACAATCTTATGCACCTCCGATGTATTAATAAAATAATTTAAGACCAACATCGGCCCGCACGGGCCTGGTTATCTTCAACAAAACGCGTCACCAAACACCGGACCCAATGAGAGTCGAGCATTTGCAAAAATATTTCTAAAATGAAAGCGCTCAATGGTGGGGTGCGTGGGCACCATCGACCGGATGCGGAAGTTTGCATAAAACAATTGCGAAAAAGTTCAATAGGAGTTTGTTTCACCCGTCGTTCTTTGATTCACAATATAATGAAACCTCTAATTAGTAATTAAAATACGTTAAGACCAACCTCGTTATCTTCAACGAAAATCGTCATCGAACACTAGGATCAATGAGATTCGAGCATTTGAAAAAATATTTTTTTACAAGCTTATTACGCTTTTCGGACGGTGAAAACGGCGTCAAATATTCTAACATTGACGAAGAATTATTTTTTAGAAATCCCGTGGCCGTCGGAGAACCGAATAAGCCAATCAGCGCCCTCGACACAGGACATCGTACCAGCGCCCTCGACACGTCTGCGACGCCAGGAACGAGGTTGGTGCAAAACAACCGAATCACGCGTAAGCATATGCTGCTCGAAATAGTTCTCATCATATACTCAAATTTCCTAAGCTAAATCGTCATTGCTTTGGGCACTGTTGTCTGTTACGGAGAAAGAACAAGAACCGAAATGAAAGGAAAAATGGTACAACCTCCACCAGTGCTATCATCACTGAAACATGATTCGACAACAGTCCGTGGTAACTTGAGAGAGGTTTTTACGTTGCACCAAGTAAAGCCATCGGATGTGACACCATTGTCCTCTTTTTGGGAATATGCTGCAGTAGATGTCCCTGGTGATGGGTCATGTTTTTTTGAGGACTGTCTGCTCTTCTCTTTTACCAAGTCTTACGAGGTATGGTACCTACTACACCTACCTACTACCAACTACCTAACCTACTGATGCCATAGTGATGGGTAAAATAGTGGCAAGAGGCTTTGGCTTCGCCGGCTCATTGCGGCTTTGCAGTCGGTACTAGTAGCCGGCGAAGCCGGTGTTGTGAATGAACGTGTATTATGTTGAAAAGCCAGATTTTTCAGGATCCCTTGAGAATTTTGAAGCTTTGACGCACCAAATCGCTCCATGGAGGCCGCCATCTTGCGGCTGCGGAGGTATGCATAAAAAATTGAGAAAAAGTTCAATAGGAGTTTGTTTCACCCGTCTTTTTTTGATTCACAATCTTATGTACCTCTAATTTGTAATTAAAATACTTTAAGACCAACCTCGTTCCCCGGGCCCGCATTGGCTTTGGTTATCTTCAACGAAAATCGTCACCAAACACCGGAACCAATGAGATTCGAGCATTTGAAAAAATATTTCAAAAACCGAATCGCTCCATGGAGGCCGCCATCGACCGGATGCAGAAGTTTGCATAACAAATTGAGAAAAAGTTCAATAGGAGTTTGTTTCACCCGTCTTTTTTTGATTCACAATCTTATGCACCTCTAATTTGTAATTAAAATACTTTAAGACCAACCTCGTTCCCCGGGCCCGCATTGGCCTTGGTTATCTTCAACAAAAATCGTCACCAAACACCGGAACCAATGAGATTCGAGCATTTGAAAAAATATTTCAAAAACCAAATCGCTCCATGGTGGCCGCCATCTTGCGGATGCGGAAGTATGCATAAAGAATTGAGAAAAAGTTCAATAGGAGTTTGTTTCACCCGTCTTTTTTTGATTCACAATCTTATGCACCTCTAATTTGTAATTAAAATACTTTAAACCAACCTCGTTCCCCGGGCCTGCACGGGCCCTGGTTATCTTCAATGAAAATCGTCACCAAACACCTGAACCAATGAGATTCGAGCATCTGAAAAAATATTTCAAAAACCAAATCGCTCCATGGAGGCCGCCATCGACCGGATGCAGACGTTTGCATAACAAATTGAGAAAAAGTTCAATAGGAGTTTGTTTCACCCATCTTTGTTTGATTCACCATCTTATGCACCTCTAATTTGTAATTAAAATACTTTAAGACCAACCTCGTTCCCCGGACCCACACGGGCCCTGGTTATCTTCAACGAAAATCGTCACCAAACACCGGAACCAATGAGATTCGAGCATTTGAATAAATATTTCAAAAACCAAATCGCTCCATGGAGGCCGCCATCTTGCGGATGCGGAAGTATGCATAACAAATTGAGAAAACGTTCAATAGGAGTTTGTTTCACCCGTCTTTTTTTGATTCACAATCTTATGCACCTCTAATTTGCAATTAAAATACTTTAAGACCAACCTCGTTCCCCGGGCCCTGGTTGACTTCAACGAAATTCGTCACCACCACCGGAACCAATGAGATTCGAGCATTTGAACAAATATTTCAAAAAAGTTTATTACTGGTACCGCGTTTCGGAGGCTGAAAACGGCGTCAAATATTCTAAAATTGACGAAGAATTATTTTTTAGAAATCTCGCGGCTGTCGGGGATAGTTTTTCACGGCCGGAAATATCCGAAGTTGAGACGGAATTCACCGAATTAATCAGGAAGGAAATTTTATAAATTTTAATCTCATCCAGAATGCAAATGGTGTCATTTTGAACTAGGTACGGTACCTACTACACCTACCTACTACCAACTACCTAACCTGCTGATGCCATCGTGATGGGTAAAATAGTGGCAAGAGGCTTTGGCTTCGCCGGCTCATTGAAGCTTTGCAGTAGGGTACTAGTAGTTAGGCAGCTTGGGACCAGATTTGAGTTGTATATGGGAAAAAAATTATGTATTTTTTCTTACATGTTACCCGTTACCTTAGCTTTCCATATTTGATAGGAACCACTTCCTCCGAATACATTATGGCGGCCATCTTGGATTTTCAAGATGGCTGCCATGTAAAAACCTATATCTACCAATATCTAAGCTTCTCAGCCACTTAGGATCACAATCTTGGTGTCTACACATACATTTTCTGGGTCAAGGAATACAACTATACCATTTAGAAAAGCAACAGACGATTTTTATTCACACAAAAAAGAGACTGAACATAAAACTTGAAAAAAAAAAAAAAGGGTATCTTACTATAATTCACCAAATGTCCGTCCGTCTGTCCGTCCGCAGGTACCGCAAAAACGGCTGAACCGATCGCAACGATATTTTGGGTGGGTAATCCTGGGACCCCCTGGAGTAAAATAGGCTATATTGTTTTTTTAATAATTTCAGCTTTGGTCTCCAGCATTTTCAGGTTTGGACTCCCGTCTAACGTTATTGTCCCGGGTGCCGCAAAAACGGCTGCACCGATCACAACGATACACCTCCATGCCCGTGGGATTCCCATGGGTGACCCCACTAGTACTGTTAATGTACCATAGTCACTGAAAATACTGCAAAAAAAATTAATGTATTCGGAGGAAGTGGTTCCTACCAAAAATGGAAAGCTAAAGCTATGGGTAGCATGCGGGGAAAATTTAGCGCTTTTGTCCAGAACGTCCACATCCATTTGCTAAGCTACCTGACTATAAAGGCTTTTCTTTTGATTATTGTCCTAACATCCGCAAAGGGCCGAAGCGATGTAATGGAAAAAGGTGACTGCAGCAGGTAGCGAAGCGTTACAGAAGTAATGAGGCAAATAAGGGCTTTTGGTGGTCCAGCAGACCTGAATTACCCAGCCAATGAATATCTGTTACATAAGAAGCTCATTACACCTCCCATGATCTGGACATGTACCAAGTTCATCGCGACAAAGAAAAAGCACCATCATTGTATCCCCATTATTTCAACGAGCTCGGCTTTTAGTCGCGTCGTGAGGATGAATGAATTGAACAATTCAACTTGGTGCGTTTCAAACACAATGTGAACCATAACACCATGGACTGAAAATCGAATTGAGAAATTATAAAATGGACGAGTGACATATGGTGAAACGGAAACCCCACCACTCGCAAAGCTGTGCAAAGTATGCCTGGAATCAGCGTGCCAGCACAGTGTGTCCCACCACCACACTCACACGCTGTACTCGGTGTGGGAACATTGTGCAGCTGGCCCAAATCTTTTACAGCCAAAGCTGTAATTTCGAAATAAATCAGCACTCCGATTAAAACGCTCGAAATACGTTTAGTGCACATTTGAAAGGTGTTCTACAAATGAGATATTCGCAATAGTCCAGGCCGCATCTATGTGTTGAAGTTTGTGCACCTTGTATATAAATCACATCCAGGCAGGGCAAAGGTATTAGTGTACTTCTTTGCGCATCATAAGGATGTTAATAGGCTCGTCGTTTTGGGGGAATTGAACCTGGGTTATGTGGATCATGGGTCAATGGTTCAGACTGGAATGCTAAACAGGTGAACACATATAGCTATATACAGTCACGTGAAAAAGTAAGTACACCCCATGTAAAGATTTGACTTTTTCAACATATTTCAACATACAGCTATTTGATCTTCATATCAACAATATTCAAAGATAAAGGTGATATAATATAACAAATATCATGAAACATTTACATTTTGTAGTCCATTGTATAATTTAAATAAACATAAATGCAAATTTCGCATGTGGAAAAAGTAAGTACACCCCTACATTTATCACTACTTCAAATACCTAAAATTAGAATCAGGTGCACCAGCTCAGGTGCAAATGATTAGAACATCGTTGAGAGGATCTTGGAGGAACCTGTCTCATTTAAACCTCAGACATTTCGTTTTGTTTGCTCTTTGTTGTTGAAGTGTGTGGCGTCACCATGCCTAGATCAAAAGAGCTCTCTGATGCATTCAGAAAGAAGGTTATAGATGCCTACGAGTCTGGGAAGGGATTTAAAAAGATCTCCAAACAATTTGAAATCAATAATTCGACTGTCCGGAAGGTCATCGCCTAGTGGAAAGATTCCAAACAACTGCCAACTTGTTCAGGCCAGGCCGCCCCAGCAAGTGCAGCCCGAGAGCAGACCACAAGATGCTGAAAGAAGTCTCTAAGAACCCCAGAATGTCATCACGGCACCTACAGGTAGCTCTTGCCACTGTTGATGTCAAAGTGCACAATTCTACCATTAGAAAGAGGTTGCACAAATTTGATCTACATGGGAGGTGTGCCAGGAGGAAACCTTTGCTGTCCAGAAAGAACATCAGGGCAAGACTAAAGTTTGCCAATGAACAACTAGGCAAAGACCAGCACGAGGTGACTTTTGACTTATTTCCTGGGAGTCCTTGGTGTCCTTGCGTTTTATACCTATCCTGCCTCCCCCCAGGCCCTCTCCCTCCCACACATCTCCCGATGTCCTTGCTCTCAAATGTTGTGTTTGTGTGCTTCCTCCCCTTCTCTCCCCATCTTGTCGACTGCTCCCCTTTTTATATACTTTGTTTGCTTGTTTGTTTGATTTGTTTGTTTGATAAATGTTAGCTCTTTCACGAGTCTCGACTCTGTATAGAAAAAAAAAGAAAAAAAAAGACATGTTTGGCGAAAACCAAAGACAGCATTTGACCACAAGAACCTGATACCAACTGTAAAGCATGGTGGTGGAAATATTATGGTTTGGGGCAGCTTTGCTGCATCAGGGCCTGGGCAGCTCACCATCATAGAATCCACTATGAATTCTTCATTGTACCAGAGGGTGCTTGAGGATAATGTGAGGCCATCTGTCGGAAAGTTGAAGCTCAACCGAAGGTGGACCTTGCCACATGACAATGACCCTAAACATACCAGTAAATCCACCAAGGAATGGCTGAAAAGAAAGAAATGGAGGGTTCTGGAATGGCCAAGTCAAAGCCCGGATCTAAATCCCATCGAGATGTTGTGGGGGGATTTGAAACGAGCTGTGCATGCAAGAAACCCCTCAAACATCGCACAGCTGAAAGAATTCTGCATGGAGGAGTGGGCAAAAAGTTCTCCCAGTCGATGTCAGAGACTGGTAGACAGTTATAAGAAACGCCTACTTGAGGTTGTTTCTGCCAAAGGGGGCAATACCACCTATTAGAGCCAAGGGTGTACTTACTTTTTCCACATGCGAAATTTGCATTTATGTTTATTTAATTTATACAATGGACTGCAAAATGTAAATGTTTCATGATATTTGTAAAATTATATCACCTTTATCTATCAATATTGTTTAAATGAAGATCAAATATCTGTATGTTGAAACATGTTGAAAAAGTCAAAACTTTACATGGGGTGTACTTACTTTTTCACGTGACTGTATACATATATACAGACTTGGCATTTAATATGGAATATTTCTTTTTTCTTGACTTTGGTTTACTTTCTGAACTCCGTACATCAATCTGGTGAGTTTCTTTTACGCTTCGGTGATTTCTTTGTTTGAAGAACCATCTCACTGATTGTCTGTTGCAGCAAGAAGTCAATAACAGGATTATATCACAGGTGGCGTGACAAAATGTACGGACAGGTACATTTGACGATTGGCTTCACAATCGGGTATATAAGGGTTGTTGCGTTCTGTATTAGTGGAAAACAACTGCTGCAAGTCTGCAAAAGTTATTGCCGCTTCCCCTGGAGATGGTCCGTCAACTCGACAACACTGTTTGTCATGGAGTGGTGGCTTTACGAAATTCCGGCATGAAACAGCGTGCTATTGCTTGGCAGTATGGCATCACTCAAGGTCAGGTGTCAAAGATCCTGAAACGAAATGCTCAGAGGGGTGTCCCTACTCCAATGCCGAGGCCAGGACGTCCCCGCAGAACCACAAGGAGGGATGATCGCCAGCTGCACCGGTTAGGCCGCAATGGCCGTACCAATTCAGCTAATCGGCTTAGGGCTGAGTGGCAGCAACTGACAAATGTGCCTGGATCCAGAAGGCTAGTCAACCAATGACTGGTTCAAGCAGGCTATCGTGCCAGGCGTCCCCTGAGAAAGCCACGTCTGACCAGACAACACCGCCAGCGCCGATTGCAGTGGGCCGGAGAGCACCATCAATGGCAGCCAGGACACTGGAATCACGTGATCTTCAGTGACGAGTCTAGATTTCTGGTCTATCGTCAAGATGGCCGCGTCCGAGTGCGCAGACAAGTGCATGAAGCCTACAACGAAGATTGTATAGTGCCAAGAGTCCAAGCTGGAGGTGGTGGGGTGACCGTTTGGGCTGCTTTTCATGCAGGGGGCAAAACTGACCTGGTTGTTCTGAATGGAAACCTGAACCAGTTCAAGCTGTCGTGGGAGGAACGAAAAAAGCAAGCGAGGTCTCGTCGTGGGCATGGCGAAAAGGGCAAGAGCTCAGGGGTGTCCTCGCGAAGTCCAAAAAGCAAGAGAATGAAATACGATCCACGCAGGCTTTTACCAGATCCGCCCACGCCTCCAAAATGTTCCACAGCCTCCCATTGGCTGAGGTATGTCGCATCATGGCGACGGGTTCCCGGCTCGCCATTGGCCACGTGGGCCGTGCTTTTGGCCACGCCTTCCTGCACATTAGTAATGGCTTCTCCCAGCCACACGAAGGCTTTACATCCTGCCTAACTCAACGCATATTTGGTCTTTATTACTACACAATGGGAAAGGGCTAATCTTTACATTCAATAAGACATAGCTAACTACTGCAGGCTACATGTTGTCATGTAATTTAACTATAGGGGGTTTGCCTTTATGGCACAACCGCAACAATATATATATATATATATATATACATATATATATTAAAAAAAAAAAAAAAAAAAAAAAAAAAAATATATATACTGTATATACATATATATATATATATATAATTATATATATATATATATATATATGTATATTTATTTATTTATATATATATATATTTATATATATATATATATATATATATATATATATATATATATATATACATACATACATACATACATACATACATACATACATATATATATATACTGAAACGCAAAAGAAACTTACCACCTTTGAAACCTTTAAATATCAACAATAACACTGCGTGTAGTAAATGTGTGAACTTATTTGTGGACAATAGTGTCCTCACTGTCAGACAAAACGGTCACGGATGGTCACTTGAACCTTCAATGGTCACTTCATAGCACAGCTGTTGATCAGCCGTTTTGACTGTCAGTGATTAGCCAAGGGGTACGGGATGATTTTAATGAGCTGCACGTGATGTCTTGATATTGGCTTTAAAAAGGCCAGTGCAAAATGGGCATTTCAATCAACATGCCACGATTGTCAAGGGATCAACGGCAGCGTGCCCTGGGCATGCTGCAAGGCGGACTGAGCTACCGTGAGGTGGCACGTCGCCTTGGCTGTTCACACCAGAGGATATCGGCCTTGACTCATTGCTTGACTCATCGCTGAAACAGAACCTTGACTCATCGCTGAAAGCGACCTCGTTCCACTGCGCCAAGGTCCACCGCTGATGCTGCTGGCACCATCTCTGTCGGTTGCGGCGATGGGCAGCCGTCATCACGGGCCCTCTGTATGGTCTTCTGGCAGTCAGACCATAGTCATGCAGTCGTCTTCGTGCAGTATCATTGGAGATCCGTGGGTTTGCACGCCCCGGAGTTTCTGCCGCAGTGCGGGATGCTGGACGGAATCGATCCCGCAGGTGACTTCGGACCATCTGCCTGTCCTGCCTTGCAGTGGTGACTCTTGGCCTCCCTGATCGAGGTCTGTCATCTGCAGAGTTGGGGAGGGTGTCTCTGTCCACCAGGGCCGATATTGTCTGGTGTGAACAGCCAAGGCGACGTGCCACCTCACGGTAGCTCAGTCCGCCTTGCAGCATGCCCAGGGCACGCTGCCGTTGATCCCTTGACAATCGTGGCATGTTGATTGAAATGCCCATTTTGCACTGGCCTTTTTAAAGCCAATATCAAGACATCACGTGCAGCTCAATAAAATCATCCCGTACCCCTTGGCTAATCACTGACAGTCAAAATGGCTGTTCAACAGCTGTGCTGTGAAGTGACCATTGAAGGTTCAAGTGACCATCCGTGACCGTTTTGTCTGACAGTGAGGACACTATTGTCCACAAATAAGTTCACACATTTACTACACGCAGTGTTATTGTTGATATTTAAAGGTTTCAAAGGTGGTAAGTTTCTTTTGCGTTTCAGTATATATATATATGACGGCATCTCTTGGCAATGTCCTGCCCATGGCTTTCGCCAATAATTATAAGCAAAGATTTGCGGTTGGGAGTATATCCAAATGATTTTGGATATACTCCCAACCGCAAATCTTTGCTTATATATATATATAATATATATATATACAGTCGGATCTTGACATTTGTGGTCCCAACATCCATGGACCCCGTGTATTCGCGGTTGATAAAATTTGGCGACCTTGTGCTTCACATATTATCGTTTTTTTGCGGGTGCAAAAAATAACATCTCTCACTGGACAGTGGACATGCACATGACACTTCTAAAAGCATGTTCCACGTATCACAGATTTCGCTGTACGTGCACAACCACGCGATTTGACATTCTTTTTGTGAGCGTATGCACAGTTTTTCGTGGAAGTATTCATGGTTTGTTTGACCTGGTTCGACATTTGTGGCCCTGTACTTCGCATATTTGCGGTTTTTTGCGGCGTATTCGTGGTTTTTCACGGGATCTTTATTTCTGTTATGCATCACAAACCGCCGGAAACCTATTCCTCCTTTTCCCATTGAAACAATGCCCCCACATTCGCGGATTCAACATTCACGGCATTTTCCAGGAACGTATCCCCCGCGAATGTTGAGGTCCGATTCTATATATATATATATATATACATATTAAACATTAGCAAGAGTACCCCGTGTTGCCCGGCGTGAATTTTTATTTATTTTTTCTATTTTTTTTGTGGGTGCCCAAAACACTTTCCTACACCTTCTAAAGAAAATTTATATTTACGAGTAATATGATAAAACACACACACACACACACACACACACACACACACACACACACACACACACACACACACTGATCGGGGATAATTGAATATTACCTTTCCCATAGCTACAAAGGCTCAGACATTATAGATCGATTTTGAAAAATCCCCCAAAAAATCGAACTTTTTTTTTTCAATTTGTTTTTTTTGTCTACAAGACCCCCTGACACTGACTGATGAACCACTGAAAGAACCGTAAAGCCATCCCTGAGAAAATGGCGACACATACACACAGACAGACAAACGGCTCTCTTCTAGTATAGATATGAATATTTTTTATTCATGGATACACCTTGTTATACCTTTTGTCATGGACCATTGTATCCCTTTGGTAGAACTTTCTGAATGCTCTCATATGTATTCAGTACTGCTGCATAGAATTTGTTTATATACTTATTGTGCCATTCATTTCCTAATCTGAATATTTATTAATTTTACGTGATGAACCTGCGATACCTTTTACACAAAGGATGTGATGAACACGCTGTACATGGTTTACCCCAAGGATGTGATCATTAAACGTGGGAAACCTATTAATTTATTGTCTCGTACCTTGTCGTACACTTACGCAGTGAGATGTGCAAGCGACATCCTTACGCACTCACATTGCAAAGTCCCAGCATGGACGGACCTTGGCAGGGATGGATGGTGCTCAATCACAATGACAAGTGCATCAATGCCTTTGGGTTTCAAAGCTACAACTTTGTGCAAAAGAAAGAACTCGACATTAAGTGGACCGTACGCACTCTTGAGCAGTAAATAACACTTTGCCCAAATCCCGTCTTTTTTTTTCTTTCTTTTTTTCCCCAAAATATCGAGCCGATTCCAAAATGATGTTTTCTGGGGGGAGTTTTTTTTTTTTTTACACAACTAACCTCTCTCATGATTTTGTCTTTGCAGCCACCCAGTACAGCTCCCAGCGAATTCAAGATGACTGGTGGACATACAAGGACAGCGTGCAAGGAAGTTTTGTTCCAGGTCAGTTACTGTCGTTTACGCAGTTCAACCTGAATTGCCCGGCTTGCCTTGCTTGGCGTTGGTTGATGATGTGAACATTTACAAATATATATGACCATTGAATGATGCATATTTTGGTGGTGGACCTCTGATGCTATCTAAAAAAGATCTGTCTTTGGATTCCGAACTCATTTTTCCTGAAGTTTATCCTCTAAGATAAATTATTCTACATGACACAGCTTCTGTTCCTTCATTTTCGTCTACTGATTACATAGTGCGGATTGGCCATTGCACTTTTTAAGACCAATTCATGTATTTCTTGGTGAGGACCGACATTTTTTTCTGCCTTCAGCTATGAAGTCGTCACAGAGGATACATGGATGATACAAAAACCCATACATATTTCTTCAAGTATTGTCGTGTCCCCGGGGTTAAGACCCCAAGAGGACGAATGGCCAAAACGAGCTTTAACTCTGAGGCGTATACCCAACTTGGCGGTAGTGACATGCGCGGGAAGGTTCAAGGTCTTGCCTGATCGGGAACACACAGAGGGGTTATCCGATCCCCACAGACACAGAGACGGGACAGCAAAATCCACAATACAAGGAAAGTAAAATTAGACAAATAATGATTTAATGAAAATAAATGCAGGTAACAATGAAAGGTGAGGTAAAAACTTAAATTCCTAAATGAGGGACCCTTCACTCAGGCTCGTATACAAACAAGGGGAAAACGAAAGTAAAAATAAAACTTTTATAATCGGCCGAACTCAGCTTTGCGTCCCCAAATGGCTGGTAAGGCTGCTGGTCGTCACCTCGAACTACTGCGCGGGAAACGTGCAAAATGGCGTGGAATCGCGCCCACAGCCAGCCGCCTGCGTGAGACAAGCAGGCAGGATCCCTCTTTGTTTCGCTCATGACCCCCTCCTTCTCCGCAGGGCACCACCGTCAACCAACACCTCCTCCTCCCACGTTGCAAAAAGTCCCAAAGCCCCGACACGTCTCCTCACATGCGCACCCAAAACCACAGCATCCACCCATGACGCGGAGAGAGAGAGAGAGAGAGAGAGAGAGAGAGAGAGAGAGAGAGAGAGAGAGAGAGAGAGAGAGAGAGAGAGAGAGAGAGAGAAAGAAAGAGAGAGAGAAAGAGAAAGAGAAAGAGAAAGAGAGAGAGAAAGAGAAAGAGAAAGAGAAAGAGAAAGAGAAAGAGAAAGAGAAAGAGAAAGAGAAAGAGAAAGAGAAAGAGAAAGAGAAAGAGAAAGAGAAAGAGAAAGAAGGCAAGACAAAGAAGGCAAGACACGTCTTTTTGCCTTCTCCAGAATGTTCCACGCTCACGTCACACTCTCTGTCCAATCACCGAGCGCTACTCAATCACGAAGGCCAGGGCGTGGCCTCCCAGGGAGTCTAATCTCTCTTCGGGAATGTTCCGATGACGTCGAAAACCGTGAGGCGGGGCTTGCGTGCTGATCGGCAAATGTGCTGGGTGTTGGTTAGCCTTGGTGGCGTTGTGAGCGAATGAGTCCATTTACAGTGCGATCGTTGTAGTTATTGTGGCATCCCTTTGTGATGCAATAACAACAAAGGGAAAAATCACAGGGCAATTACACACTGGGGTTTATCCTTAAGCCCTACCTAATTATCATAGCAAAACCTCTCGTATGGAGACACATAGGTTACGTGGCACCATCTTCGATAAATATAAAAACTTTTCACCTCTATATCTGAAACTGCTCCATGGAAAAAAAATGAAAGGTGGCTCATTGTAAAGTGCTCCACATGGAGAACTAGAACGGCACTCAGTAAAGAGCATACCTCCACCTGGTTGGCCATATCACTCAATGGTGAAGAATCACTTTAAAATTCTACTAGCTGGATCCGGATTCGGACCTTCACCAAAATTGAATAGATTCTTCCTTGTCACACACACAGCCGGTCCACCAGGTTTTGTCCAAATCCGTCCACAACTTTTTGAGATCTCCTGCTTTATATTGATTTTAGCCATATCACTCAATGGTGAAGAATCACTTAAAAAATTAAATAATTCTCATATCTAAATCCATATTCAGATCTTCACCAAAATCGAATCGATTCTTCTTTGTCACACACACACAATCTGTCCACAAAGGTTCGTCCAAATCCATCCATAACTTTTTGAGATATCCCGCAATGTATAGTTTTTGGCCCGATCTCACAAGGGTGAAGAATCACTTAAAAATTAAATAATTCCCATATCCGAATCCATATTCAGATCTTCACCAATATCGAATCTATTTGTCCTTGTCAGACACCCAACCGGTCCACCAAGTTTTGTCCAAATCCGCACAGACACGGCACACGTCATAATTACACATTACTCCTGGACGGCTTCACGGCACACGTACGGAACACGGCACACATATGGCACACGTGCAGCACACGGCACACGTAAGGCACACGACACACATACGGCACACGTACGGCACACAGCACACATACAGCACACGTATGCAACCGATTGTTTAACCATGCTTTTTGCTTCGCAAGCGCAAGGTAATTATAGTAGCCGAATCCGGATCTTCACCAAAATCTAATCATTTTGTCCTTGTGACATACGCTACATCTCTGCCAAATTTCGTCCGAATCCGTCCACAACTTTTTGAGATCTTTTGTTCACAAACAAATAGACAGACAAACAGACAGGGGTGAAAACATAACATCCATCGACCTTTGGTGGCGGAGGTAATAACATATGTTAATGATGATGTCATAAGTGCCTTCATTACGATGTCATAAATCGACAAGTAGAACGCTTGGTCTGATCAATGTGACATTTATTGAGCGTGATCTAGGGATAAACATTAAATTGGTCGAGAAAAAAATTTGATGCAGTCATTGGTCACGTGGTTTGGCAGCCATCTTTTTACGGCCTAGACCAGGGCTGTAGAAATTATATTGTGTGGATTTCTACTCATGTGTAGTCATATGGTGGTTAGATGCTTGCTGGTGGGTGATAAAGTAGCACTCTGCCGATAGTCCCAAGGGAAACCAAAGAACAGTGAAGTACGGTACAGTATTTATCCGCTCCACGTTATTGTGCCCTTTTAGCTCAAACCCCCTCTCGAGTCGAAAGTCCGTGTAAAAAAAAACCTTTTCTTCTTCAACCTCCTACTTCAGCCTCATGTACCCAGAGTTGATTGGTTGTTCCTGGTTTTAAACTACGCCCACTGGGAGCACGTCAGTATGTGAGGAACGAGCTTGGTGAATTGATTGATTCTGCCTGCACCGTCTGTTCATGTAGAGAATGATGCATGTAAAATGAGAAGTCACTACAGGGCAATGTCGTCTGGAAGAGCATTTGGCTGTCCGTCCGGTGTAAGTATGTTTCTCACAAACGTCCACCAATCAGAGCTGAGGATCGGTCACATGACAGCGGGGCAGCAAATCCTCCACTCGGCAGATCCAAGCCCAGCTACGCCATTGTTAGACACGTAACTTCCCGGGGCACTCTGGGTCTTGTGACGTCACTTTTCTCCTTTGGTAAGCGTGGGTCAATTAAGGAAGATGTCCCCTCCCCTGAACACCAACCCACGTGGTTTATCCGTGCTCTATCCACTCAGTGCTGAGCATCAAAGAAGGAAACAGCTCCTGCTATTTGCATCGTATTTAGCATGATTTGTCCGGGATTCGAACCATGACCCCCCCCCCAGACCCAGAGTGCACGCTCTAACCATTGTACCTGTTTAGCTGTTTTATATCGCAATTTTCAAGTTTGTAAAGCTGATATAACGTTGACATGAGATTAATCTTAATTGCATTTATATCGTTCGTTTCAGAAAACAATTTGTGAAATATAATTGAAAGAAAACTAAAGAAACACAACGGAGTCCTGTTCCACTAATTGATCACATCAATGAGTATTAGACTTCACGGGACTCAAACATCATTAAAATATAAAACAAAAATTCATCCACATTACAAACTTGAACATTAGGACTAATTTGGAAACTGCATAGAGATTTAACATAATGCAATAACTCTCAAAATAACATCGTTAACATATTATTTAATTAAAAGCCAGGCACATCAGAGCTCAAATAGTTTTCATTAATATTCTTTCCAAGGAACTGAAGTATCCAATTTCATTGCATCTATTATGGAGTTGGATACTCTCTGCAAATGACACAAAGGGTGTCTTTGTAGTTACAGAGGTACGGCAGGGTATTGATGAAGAAGATCCACTAACATGCGATCGATATTTATCGACATCGTCCCCGTCCTGTATATTATGAAATAATGAGAAATTTTGTTAGGAAACTGACAAATGCCAATAGCTATAAAAGGAGATTCAGAATGCCAACAAAGCATAATCCCAATAAATTATACTCACCGCAATGTGATACATTGAAAAACTAGAAGCGGCACTCAGTAGAGAGCATACCTCAGCAGATTGGCCATATCACTCAATGGTGAAGAATCACTTTAAAATTCTACTAGCCGGATCTGGATCCGGATCTTCACCAAAATGGAATTGGTTCTCGCTTGTCACACACACAACCTCTCCACCAAGTTTTGTCCAAATCAATCCATAACTTTTTGAGATATCCCACAATGTATAGTTTTTGGCCCTATCTCCCAATGGTGAAGAATCACTTACAAATTAAATAATTCTCATATCCGAATCCATATTCAGATCTTCACCAAAATAGAATCTGTTTGTCTTTGTCAGACACCCAACCGGTCCACCAAGTTTCGTCCAAATCCGTCCACAACTTTTTGAGATATCCTGCTGTGTTTCATTTTTGGCCATATCTCCCAATAGTAAAGAATCACTTTAAAAGTTCTAGTAGCCGGATCCGAATCCGGATCTTCACCAAAATCGAATCGTTTCGTCCTTGTGACATACGCTACATCTCTGCCAAATTTCGTCCAAATCTGTCCACAACCTTTTGAGATATCCTGCTACGTTTCGTTTTTGGCCATATCTCCCAATATGAAGAATCACTTTTAAAATTCTAGTAGCCGGATCCGAATCCGGATCTTCACCAAAATCGAATCGTTTCGTCCTTGTGACATACGCTACATCTCTGCCAAATTTCGTCCGAATCCGTCCACAACCTTTTGAGATATTTTGTTCACAAACAAACAAACAAACAAACAAACAAACAGACTGGGGTGAAAACATAACCTCCATCCACCTTTGGTGGCGGAGATAACTAGAAAGAGCAATCAGAGATTGCAGACCCTCGCCAGGACGTGTTTTCAATTGTCTTTTAAGGCTTTTGTGTTACAACAAATATGGCGGCCGAACCACGTGACCGATGACGTCATTATTTTTTTATTAAAAAATTTATCCCTAGATGATGCTCAAGAAATTTTATCTTGATTGGATGAAGTTTTGTACTTGTCGAATTATGATGTCATAATGGAGGCACCTATGACATCATCATTAACATATGTTATTCCACATGGAGAGTTCTTCACAATGAGCGATGTCTAAATTTTTTGAATGCAGCGCTTTCAGAGATATAGAGGTGCAAAGTTTTTTGTTTTTCCCAAGATGGCGGCCATACCACGTGACCTATGACGTCATAATTATCATCTTACTATAATTCACCAAATGTCCGTCCGTCCGTTTGAAGGTACCGCAAAAACGGCTCAACCGATCGCAACGATATTTTGGGTGGGTATTCCTGGGACCCCTGGGAGTAAAATAGGCTATATTGTTTTTCCAAGTTTTCCAATTTTCCCATTTTCCAGTTTTTCCAAACACGATGGAATAATATTTACCCATATGAACAGTGATGTGGCTTTTGTTGAAATTCTACAAATACTGTTTATTCTACGTGCCAGGAGAGAGTAGATCGACTCCTGACGAACTCTTCCGATATAAACGTGTGGCTCCGAAGTACCATGACAGCGTGTGCAAAGCGACTGAGAAACAGGTGTAGCGGCCGCTTCCATGTTACAGATTCAGTGCGCACTCTTTACACATAAATGTGCGACTGAGAAAGACATGTAGCGGCCGCTTCCGTTTTGCGGAATTCAATCTTTTTTCAAAATTGGCGCCATGTACTGTTTAGATTTTGATGATTTGCGTGTGATATGGTTTAACGGATGTTTATATGAATCGTTAAAAAAAAAAAAGAAGCCTTCAATTTCTGATATTTTGCCTTTTCATTTGGGTCTCCCAATTGAAGCCCCGCCCGTAAGGGCGGGTACCGTTGCTAGTTAAAAAAAAAATTAAAAAAATTGCGTCTACGGTGAAACTTTCCTGTCAATCGGACCAAGGGTTGCAGAGAAAATCATATTTATTTTGTGCGGACAAACAAACAAACAGACAGACAGACAAACAAACTGACTCAAATGCAATACCCTCTCCTCTGACGACGGTAAAAATGTTATCCTCGTACTCTAAAATCCCATCATTATTTGCCTCAACCAATAGGGGGAACCAGTATGTGCTTTACAACAGCGAAGAGTATGTGTGAACACAGTGAGTGTGTGTGTGTGCATGTGAACACTGTGTGTGAGTCCGCACAATAAATTTGAATACTGTGTGTGAGTCCATCCAAAACCTTAATCTTTTCTACCCTCTTCTTCCGTTTTCTTTCCTGAAAGTCCTAGTAGTGTCCATCTTGTTTATCCCGTGCACCCCACCCCATCCCTCTCTCTTCCACAGATCTCCCGATGTCCCTGTTCTCTACTCTTGTTGTGCTTTCCTCTCCCTCTTGTCTTCCGCTCCTTTTATTATGTTTCATGTGTGTTTCTGTTGCTGTTTTTGTTTATATTTTTGTGTTTTATGTGTTAGCTCTCACACGAGCCTCAACTTGTATGCAAAAAAAGGTACAAGAGGAAGAGGGGTTCGCAAAGTTCTACAGATGAGATAATCGCGATAATCCAACGCAGGCCAACTGAATTTTTTTTTCAATAAATCACATCACACCAGTTTATTTTCAGTCTACGACAGGATGAAGGCCTCACTCAACTCACGCTGGGAGTATTGGTATACTCACCGTACTTACCAAGCGCGGATGGTGAGCGTTTGGGTGGGAATTTGTAATTTGTTCAGGGTGATTGGAATGTTAATGGGGTGGGGTTATGTTAATTAGTTAGGGATTATGGTTAATTAATCCCCTGTATGTAATGGCCTCTGTTAGTATTCCTCTGTTCCTTATGACACATGCAGCACACACACCTAGACAGAAATCGCGCATTTATAACTCTAAATAAAAACCAACCGGAAGCAGGACATTGAAAACGACCGTGGATACCACCTACCTGTGACGGCGATAACTCGCCCACTCAACATGAAAGACACCCCAGGATGTTACATGTCCACCAATTAATGCCAGCATGTGGGACACCCAGCACAATGTCCATCTGAGGGACGGTGCACTTCGTGATGGAACACCCTGTCTGCGAAGCACCGATCCAACAGGTTATAGTTGAGTCGGGAATTGGTTGAGTGGTTGAGTGGGACCGTTCAAAGGTAAGTGGACGACTGTCGGACTTTCAATATACAAGAATGTTTAATTGGCAAGAAAATGTACAAATGTGTATTGTACATCTGTTATTGTAGGTAGAACTTCAATGTACTCTTTAATTGCTGAAATACAAATTGGAACTTACCAGCTGAGACCTTTCAAGAAAACTAGCAGAAAGAAAAAGTAAAAAATTCTAACTAGTCTTTTAAATGTAAACATCTTTGCACATATTTCATTGTGGATGTAAGTCCGTTACTATTGACAGAACAATGAATTGTCGTGTGGTCTAAAGGTTCCCTGCACTAACTTCCAGCCTACGCGAGCACAATGCGCGCATCGTATGTTGCTGAAACGTGGGCTTTAATTTGGCATCAAATAAACAGTGGCCGGATTGTTTTGTCACGTGGGACTGGGCTCGAGAGAGGGTTTGGGGTCACAGGTTTGGGCCTAAGGGAGTGCGAACATGCTACCAGCTGGCAGGCTGACCACTCATTCGTCCCGCGTCGCAGTCGGGCTCCCAGCTCCCAAAGAGCCTCCCGCACACACCCCATGGCCTCCATACGCTCGCCAGGCTTCGCAGCCATCTGCCGAGGGCAACTTGGCAAAGTGTCGGAATGGTGTGTGGTGACACGTTGCTTGTTAACTTTATAACTGACAAGAGTATCTCTGCCGGAACATTTGTTTGTGCGTATCGGTCTTCATTCGGGTTTCCAACAGGACATGTGAGAACTTAAAAAGTATCGTAAGTTTTTTGGAATCTCAGCAGGACCGATCTGCACAACACAACCAAACCACCCAGCACAATCAAACCACCCAGCACAACCAAACCATCCAGCACAACCAAACCACCCAGTACAATCAAACCATCCAGCACAATCAAACCACCCAGCACAACCAAACCACCCAGCACAATCAAACCACCCAGCACAATCAAACCACCCAGCACAACCAAACCACCCAGCACAATCAAACCACCCAGCACAACCAAACCATCCAGCACAACCAAACCACTCAGTACAATCAAACCATCCAGCACAATCAAACCACCCAGCACAACCAAACCACCCAGCACAATCAAACCACCCAGCACAACCAAACCATCCAGCACAATCAAACCACCCAGCACAACCAAACCACCCAGCACAATCAAACCACCCAGCACAACCAAACCATCCAGCACAACCAAACCACTCAGTACAATCAAACCATCCAGCACAATCAAACCACCCAGCACAACCAAACCACCCAGCACAATCAAACCACCCAGCACAACCAAACCACCCAGCACAATCAAACCACCCAGCACAACCAAACCTTCCAGCACAATCAAACCACCCAGCACAACCAAACCACCCAGCACAATCAAACCACCCAGCACAACCAAACCACCCAGCACAACCAAACCACCCAGCACAACCAAACCACCCAGCACAATCAAACCACCCAGCACAACCAAACCACCCAGCACAATCAAACCACCCAGCACAATCAAACCACCCAGCACAACCAAACCACCTAGCACAACCAAACCATCCAGCACAACCAAACCACCCAGCACAATCAAACCACCCAGCACAATCAAACCACCCAGCACAATCAAACCACCCAGCACAACCAAACCACCTAGCACAACCAAACCATCCAGCACAACCAAACCACCCAGCACACCAAATCACCCAGCACAATCAAACCACCCAGCACAATCAAACCACCGAGCACAACCAAATCACCCAGCACAATCAAACCACCCAGCACAACCAAATCACCCAGCACAATCAAACCACCTAGCACAACGAAAATCACCCAGCACAATCAAACCACCCAGCACAACCAAACCACCCAGCACAATCAAACCACCCAGCACACCGAATCACCCAGCACAATCAAACCACCCAGCACAATCAAACCACCCAGCACACCAAATCACCCAGCACAATCAAACCACCCAGCACAATCAAACCACCCAGCACACCAAATCACCCAGCACAATCAAACCACCCAGCACAATCAAACCAACTAGCACAACGAAAATCATCCAGCACAATCAAACCACCCAGCACAACCAAACCACACAGCACAATCAAACCACCCAGCACACCGAATCACCCAGCACAATTAAACCACCCAGCACAATCAAACCACCCAGCACAATCAAACTATCCAGCACAACCAAACTATCCAGCACAAACAAACTATCCAGCACAACCAAACCATCCAGCACAACCTAACCACCCAGCACAACCAAATCACCCAGCACAACCAAATCACCCAGCACAACCAAATCACCCAGCACAATCAAACCACCGAGCACAACCAAATCACCCAGCACAATCAAAGCACCCAGCACAACCAAACCACCCAGCACAACCAAATCACCCAGCACAACCAAATCACCCAGCACAACCAAATCACCCAGCACAACCAAATCACCCAGCACAACCAAACCACCCAGCACAACCAAACCACCCAGCACAATCAAACCACCGAGCACAACCAAATCACCCAGCACAATCAAACGACCCAGCACAACGAAAATCACCCAGCACAATCAAACCACCTAGCACAACCAAATCACCCAGCACAACCAAACCACCCAGCACAACCAAATCACCCAGCACAATCAAACCACCAAGCACAACCAAATCACCCAGCAAAATCAAACCACCTAGCACAACGAAAATCACCCAGCACAATCAAACCACCCAGCACAACCAAACCACCCAGCACAATCAAACCACCCAGCACAATCACACCACCTAGCACAACCAAATCACCCAGCACAATCAAACCACCTAGCACAACCAAATCACCCAGCACAATCAAACCACCCAGCACAACCAAACCACCCAGCACAATCAAACCACCCAGCACAATCACACCACCTAGCACAACCAAATCACCCAGCACAATCAAACCACCTAGCACAACCAAATCACCCAGCACAATCAAACCACCCAGCACAACCAAACCACCCCGCACAATCAAACCACCCAGCACAATCACACCACCTAGCACAACCAAATCACCCAGCACAATCAAACCACGTAGCACAACCAAACCATCCAGCACAATCAAACCATCCAGCACAATCAAACCACCTAGCACAACCAAATCACCCAGCACAATCAAACCACCTAGCACAACCAAACCATCCAGCACAATCAAACCATCCAGCACAATCAAACCACCCAGCACAACCAAACCACCTAGCACAACCAAACCACCCAGCACAATCAATCCACCCAGCACAACCAAACCACCCAGCACAACCAAACCACGCAGCACAATCAAACCATCCAGCACAATCAAACCACCCAGCACAACCAAACCACCCAGCGCAATCAAACCACCCAGCACAACCAAACCACCCAGCACAACCAAACCACCCAGCACAACCAAACCATCCAGCACAACCAAACCATCCAGCACAATCAAATCAACCAGCACAACCAAACCATCCAGCACAATCAAATCAACCAGCACAACCAAACCATCCAGCACAATCAAACCACCCAGCACAATCAAACCACCCAGCACAACCAAACCATCCAGCACAATCAAACCATCCAGCACAACCAAACCACCCAGCACAATCAAACCACCCAGCACAATCAAATCACCCCGCACAATCAAACCACCCAGCACAACCAAACCACCCAGCACAATCAAACCACACAGCACAATCAAACCACCCAGCACAACCAAACCACCCAGCACAACCAAACCACCCAGCACAATCAAACCACCCAGCACAACCAAACCACCCAGCACAATCAAACCACCCAGCATAACCAACCCACCCAGCACACCCAAACCATCCAGCACAATCAAACCACCCAGCACAACCAAACCACCCAGCACAATCAAACCACCCAGCATAACCAACCCACCCAGCACAACCAACACACCCAGCAGAACCAACCCACCCAGCACAACCAAACCATCCAGCACAACCAAACCATCCAGCACAATCAACCTATCCAGCACAACCAAACCACCCAGCATAACCAAACCACCCAGCACAACCAACCCACCCAGCACAACCAAACCACCCAGCATAACCAAACCACCCAGCACAATGAAACCACCCAGCACAACCAAACCACCCAGCACAATCAAACCACCCAGCACAACCAAATCACCCAGCATCATCAAACTATGCAGCACAATCAAACCACCTAGCACAACGAAAATCACCCAGCACAATCAAACCACCCAGCACAACCAAACCACCCAGCACAATCAAACCACCCAGCACACCAAATCACCCAGCACAATCAAACCACCCAGCACAATCAAACCATCCAGCACAATCAAACCACCCAGCACAATCAATCCACCCAGCACAACCAAACCACCCAGCACAACCAAACCACGCAGCACAATCAAACCATCCAGCACAATCAAACCACCCAGCACAACCAAACCACCCAGCGCAATCAAACCACCCAGCACAACCAAACCACCCAGCACAACCAAACCACCCAGCACAACCAAACCATCCAGCACAACCAAACCATCCAGCACAATCAAATCAACCAGCACAACCAAACCATCCAGCACAATCAAATCAACCAGCACAACCAAACCATCCAGCACAATCAAACCACCCAGCACAATCAAACCACCCAGCACAACCAAACCATCCAGCACAATCAAACCATCCAGCACAACCAAACCACCCAGCACAATCAAACCACCCAGCACAATCAAATCACCCCGCACAATCAAACCACCCAGCACAACCAAACCACCCAGCACAATCAAACCACACAGCACAATCAAACCACCCAGCACAACCAAACCACCCAGCACAACCAAACCACCCAGCACAATCAAACCACCCAGCACAACCAAACCACCCAGCACAATCAAACCACCCAGCATAACCAACCCACCCAGCACACCCAAACCATCCAGCACAATCAAACCACCCAGCACAACCAAACCACCCAGCACAATCAAACCACCCAGCATAACCAACCCACCCAGCACAACCAACACACCCAGCACAACCAACCCACCCAGCACAACCAAACCATCCAGCACAACCAAACCATCCAGCACAATCAACCTATCCAGCACAACCAAACCACCCAGCATAACCAAACCACCCAGCACAACCAACCCACCCAGCACAACCAAACCACCCAGCATAACCAAACCACCCAGCACAATGAAACCACCCAGCACAACCAAACCACCCAGCACAATCAAACCACCCAGCACAACCAAATCACCCAGCATCATCAAACTATGCAGCACAATCAAACCACCTAGCACAACGAAAATCACCCAGCACAATCAAACCACCCAGCACAACCAAACCACCCAGCACAATCAAACCACCCAGCACACCAAATCACCCAGCACAATCAAACCACCCAGCACAATCAAACCACCTAGCACAACGAAAATCACCCAGCACAATCAAACCACCCAGCACAACCAAACCACACAGCACAATCAAACCACCCAGCACACCGAATCACCCAGCACAATCAAACCACCCAGCACAATCAAACCACCCAGCACAATCAAACTATCCAGCACAACCAAACTATCCAGCACAACCAAACTATCCAGCACAACCAAACCATCCAGCACAACCAAACCACCCAGCACAACCAAATCACCCAGCACAACCAAATCACCCAGCACAACCAAATCACCCAGCACAATCAAACCACCGAGCACAACCAAATCACCCAGCACAATCAAAGCACCCAGCACAACCAAACCACCCAGCACAACCAAATCACCCAGCACAACCAAATCACCCAGCAGAATCAAACCACCCAGCACAACCAAACCACCTAGCACAACCAAACCATCCAGCACAATCAACCCATCCAGCACAACCAACCCACCCAGCACAACCAACCCACCCAGCATAACCAAACCATCCAGCACAACCAAACCACCCACCACAACCAAACCACCCAGCACAACCAAACCACCCAGCACAATCAAACCACCCAGACCACCTTTAGAGGCCATTTTCACCCCGCAGAGCAGGGGTTGGCCTTTTTGGGCACCTTGGTCCCCTTTTTGAAACAATGTTTTATGGCCGGATGCCCTTCCCGCCGCCAACCCTGTTAGTCACCTCTTGCGACACACAGGGAATTACCAGTGAACTGGTACTCAATTTGCCGACCTCGTGAGGTTGACAGGCTGAGTCAACCCCCCTGGCGTTAATTCAGCAATCGAACAGGATTCGAACCCAGGATCCTCGGATCCCAAGCCAGCACCCAAACCACTAAGCCAACGCCAGGCTCACCCAGCACAATCAAACCACCCAGCACAACCAAACCACCCAGCATAACCAAATCACCCAGCATCATCAAACCACCAGCGTAATTCTTACCAAGAGAGTGCTTCACCAGCATCATTACTCGTTTGTAAATATATAGTATGAATGATGATGACGATGATGATGGTAATGTATGATGATGATGCTAACGACTATACTTGCCAAGAGGCTACGATGACATTTCAGATGACATTGCAAGCGGTGTAGGTAAAGCTGACGCAGCCAAAATGAGTGTCACTTGCCCACGTGTTCATCATTGTTCAGTTTAAGAAACTTGTAATTGTGGTTTTGTTCGACAGAGTGAATAGTTCCCTTCTTTCACACCAAATGTGACCTCAGGCCACAATTGCTGTGCCTTCCTCTGCCAGATCCTAAGCCAGTGTTACAACATGGCTTTGTTACCGAGCCGAGCTGCCCTAGTCCTGTGAATATTACTGAAGGTTGTAATTCTTCACATCTTATTGTGCAATAAATTTTCGCTTAACTGCAGCACTGTCCCTCTGCATGCCAGACGCACAGCAGTTTGGTTTGATCAGAAACCCTTTTAGATAGACTGCCGCCTGCCCTGAATTTGACGCAAGTGTCTTTCTGACCTTGGTTATAAGCTGCTCTTGCGATTAAGTGGTCACGTGATGGGTTTCGAATCCGATTCTGCTCACCAATTCAGCAAGTATATATAATCATCGGCGGTGATGCCCCACATACTAATTATGTGATGCGCTATTAATTGCGTCACCCTTCTCTGTCACTTTGTGCTTTCTCCAATCTGCCCGGCACCCTAGGTTTATGATTCTCCTAAATCCTCTAATGACCACACACCAAAGCAAGAGCTACAAATGTGTGTTTCACGGAACCCTAATAAAGTGAAATGAAGTGAGAAATAAAGAAATATCTTAGGGCGTAAAACGCTAAAGTGGCATTTGCTTTCTGCACTCTAATGTGGCCGTATAATTAAATAATATGGAAATCCAAAAACATCCCAACTGCTAAATATTTACAAAAGCTGATGTTATTGCAGTGAAACGACTGGTGTGGTTTTTGTGTCGGAGAGTTTTTGGTAATCCAGTGAGTCGGCTGGCTCTTCATCCCTGGGATTGAATAACGTGCCGAATGACGAACTCTGGCCGCGCTCACAGTGTGGGCGATGCAAGACCAATAGACCAAGACCAAGACCAAGACCAATTGCAAGACCAAGACCCATACAATCTCCGCTTGTTGAAGGTATTGAATAAGCAAGAGGACAAATGAATCGAGGAGAGGAAACTTAGGGCGAATTTGATGGGGCTCACTCCTTGACAATCCTACAGTCTCCCATACTGCAGATTATACAAGCTCAAACAACTCGGCGTATTCTCAGCAGAGCAAATTCAATTTGCACAACTCACCGCCTGGCTGTTTAGAAGGCGGTGAGTGCAAAACGAAGACTCAGGTTCATTCTGCCCACCTGATTATCTCTCGCGTTGCCCCAACAAATACTGCGAAGTGGCATATTTTTCAGCTTCAACCACCACTTTTCTGTAAGATGATATGCATTGGGTGCTTGTGAGTTCAACGGATTTTGTACTGGTTAGTCAAATCAGTTTTTTTATTACCCAATCCAACCAGTTTAGTATTACCCAATCCAACCGGTTTAGTATTACCCAATCCAACCAGTTTAGTATTACCCAATCCAACCGGTTTAGTATTACCCAATACAACCAGTTTAGTATTACCCAATCCAACCAGTTTAGTATTACCCAATCCAACCAGTTTAGTATTACCCAATACAACCAGTTTAGTATTACCCAATCCAACCAGTTTAGTATTACCCAATCCAACCGGTTTAGTATTACCCAATACAACCAGTTTAGTATTACCCAATACAACCAGTTTAGTATTACCCAATCCAAGCGGTTTAGTATCACCCAATCCAACCAGTTTAGTATTACCCAATCCAACCAGTTTAGTATTACCCAATACAACCAGTTTAGTATTACCCAATACAACCAGTTTAGTATTACCCAATACAACCAGTTTAGTATTACCCAATCCAACCGGTTTAGTATTACCCAATCCAACCAGTTTAGTATTACCCAATCCAACCGGTTTAGTATTACCCAATCCAACCGGTTTAGTATTACCCAATCCAACCGGTTTAGTATTACCCAATCCAACCGGTTTAGTATTACCCAATCCAACCAGTTTAGTATTACCCAATCCAACCGGTTTAGTATTACCCAATCCAACCGGTTTAGTATTACCCAATCCAACCGGTTTAGTATTACCCAATCCAACCGGTTTAGTATTACCCAATACAACCAGTTTAGTATTACCCAATACAACCAGTTTAGTATTACCCAATACAACCAGTTTAGTATTACCCAATCCAACCAGTTTAGTATTACCCAATCCAACCGGTTTAGTATTACCCAATCCAACCAGTTTAGTATTACCCAATCCAACCAGTTTAGTATTACCCAATCCAACCGGTTTAGTATTACCCAATACAACCAGTTTAGTATTACCCAATCCAACCAGTTTCGTATTACCCAATACAACCAGTTTAGTATTACCCAATCCAACCGGTTTAGTATTACCCAATCCAACCGGTTTAGTATTACCCAATACAACCAGTTTAGTATTACCCAATCCAACCAGTTTCGTATTACCCAATCCAACCGGTTTAGTATTACCCAACACGGTCGTTTTAATATTACGCAATCCAACCAGTTTAGTATTACCCAATACAACCAGTTTAGTATTACCCAATCCAACCAGTTTAGTATTACCCAATACAACCAGTTTAGTATTACCCAATACAACCAGTTTAGTATTACCCAATCCAACCAGTTTAGTATTACCCAATCCAACCGGTTTAGTATTACCCAATACAACCTGTTTAGTATTACCCAATCCAACCTGTTTAGTATTACCCAATACAACCAGTTTAGTATTACCCAATACAACCAGTTTAGTATTACCCAATACAACCAGTTTAGTATTACCCAACACGGCCCTTTTAGTATTACCCAATACAACCTGTTTAGTATTACCCAATACAACCTGTTTAGTATTACCCAATACAACCAGTTTAGTATTACCCAACACGGCTGTTTTAGTATTACCCAATACAACCAGTTTAGTATTACCCAATACAACCAGTTTAGTATTACCCAATACAACCGGTTTAGTATTACCCAACACGGTCGTTTTAATATTACCCAATCCAACCAGTTTAGTATTACCCAATACAACCAGTTTAGTATTACCCAATCCAACCAGTTTAGTATTACCCAATACAACCAGTTTAGTATTACCCAATACAACCTGTTTAGTATTACCCAATCCAACCTGTTTAGTATTACCCAATCCAACCGGTTTAGTATTACCCAACACGGTCGTTTTAATATTACCCAATACAACCAGTTTAGTATTACCCAATACAACCTGTTTAGTATTACCCAATCCAACCTGTTTAGTATTACCCAATACAACCAGTTTAGTATTACCCAATCCGACCGGTTTAGTATTACCCAATCCAACCGGTTTAGTATTACCCAACACGGTCGTTTTAATATTACCCAATCCAACCGGTTTAGTATTACCCAACACAGTCGTTTTAATATTACCCAATCCAACCGGTTTAGTATTACCCAATACAACCTGTTTAGTATTACCCAATCCAACCTGTTTAGTATTACCCAATACAACCTGTTTAGTATAACCCAATACAACCAGTTTAGTATTACCCAATACAACCAGTTTAGTATTACCCAACACGGCTGTTTTAGTATTACCCAATACAACCAGTTTAGTATTACCCAATCCAACCGGTTTAGTATTACCCAATACAACCAGTTTACTATTACCCAACACGGCTGTTTTAGTATTACCCAATACAACCAGTTTAGTATTACCCAATCCAACCGGTTTAGTATTACCCAATACAACCAGTTTACTATTACCCAACACGGCTGTTTTAGTATTACCCAATACAACCAGTTTAGTATTACCCAATCCAACCGGTTTAGTATTACCCAATACAACCTGTTTAGTATTACCCAATACAACCGGTTTAGTATTACCCAATACAACCAGTTTAGTATTACCCAATCCAACCTGTTTAGTATTACCCAATACAACCAGTTTAGTATTACCCAATCCAACCGGTTTAGTATTACCCAATACAACCAGTTTACTTTTACCCAACACGGCTGTTTTAGTATTACCCAATACAACCTGTTTAGTATTACCCAATACAACCTGTTTAGTATTACCCAATACAACCTGTTTAGTATTACCCAATACAACCTGTTTATTATTACCCAATACAACCTGATTAGTATTACCCAATACAACCTGTTTAGTATTTCCCAATACAACCAGTTTAGTATTACCCAACACGGCTGTTTTAGTATTACCCAATACAACCAGTTTAGTATTACCCAACACGGCCGTTTTAGTATTACCCAATACAACCTGTTTAGTATTACCCAATACAACCTGATTAGTATTACCCAATACAACCAGTTTAGTATTACCCAACACGGCTGTTTTAGTATTACCCAATACAACCTGTTTAGTATTACCCAACACGGCCGTTTTAGTATTACCCAATACAACCAGTTTAGTATTACCCAACACGGCCGTTTTAGTATTACCCAATACAACCAGTTTAGTATTACCCAATACAACCAGTTTAGTATTACCCAACACGGCTGTTTTAGTATTACCCAATACAACCTGTTTAGTATTACCCAACACGGCCGTTTTAGTATTACCCAATACAACCAGTTTAGTATTACCCAATACAACCAGTTTAGTATTACCCAACACGGCTGTTTTAGTATTACCCAATACAACCTGTTTAGTATTACCCAATACAACCAGTTTAGTATTACCCAATACAACCAGTTTAGTATTACCCAACACGGCCGTTTTAGTATTACCCAATACAACCAGTTTAGTATTACCCAACACGGCTGTTTTAGAATTACCCAATACAACCAGTTTAGTATTACCCAACACGGCTGTTTTAGTATTACCCAATACAACCAGTTTAGTATTACCCAACACGGCTGTTTTAGTAGTACCCAATACAACCAGTTTAGTATTACCCAACACGGCCGTTTTAGTATTACCCAATACAACCTGTTTAGTATTACCCAATACAACCTGATTAGTATTACCCAATACAACCAGTTTAGTATTACCCAACACGGCTGTTTTAGTATTACCCAATACAACCAGTTTAGTATTACCCAACACGGCCGTTTTAGTATTACCCAATACAACCAGTTTAGTATTACCCAATACAACCAGTTTAGTATTACCCAATACAACCAGTTTAGTATTACCCAATACAACCAGTTTAGTATTACCCAACACGGCTGTTTTAGTATTACCCAATACAACCAGTTTAGTATTACCCAACACGGCCGTTTTAGTATTACCCAATACAACCAGTTTAGTATTACCCAATACAACCAGTTTAGTATAACCCAAAACAACCAGTTTAGTATTACCCAATACAACCAGTTTAGTATTACCCAATACAACCAGTTTAGTATTGCCCAACACGGCTGTTTTAGTATTACCCAATACAACCTGTTTAGTATTACCCAACACGGCCGTTTTAGTATTACCCAATACAACCAGTTTAGTATTACCCAATACAACCAGTTTAGTATTACCCAACACGGCTGTTTTAGTATTACCCAATACAACAAAGTTTAGTATTACCCAACACGGCCGTTTTAGTATTACCCAATACAACCAGTTTAGTATTACCCAATACAACCAGTTTAGTATTACCCAATACAACCAGTTTAGTATTACCCAATACAACCAGTTTAGTATTACCCAACACGGCTGTTTTAGTATTACCCAATACAACCTGTTTAGTATTACCCAATACAACCAGTTTAGTATTACCCAATACAACCAGTTAAGTATTACCCAACACGGCTGTTTTAGTATTACCCAATACAACCAGTTTAGTATTACCCAATACAACCAGTTTAGTATTACCCAATACAACCAGTTTAGTATTACCCAATACAACCAGTTTAGTATTACCCAACACGGCTGTTTTAGTATTACCCAATACAACCAGTTTAGTATTACCCAACACGGCCGTTTTAGTATTACCCAATACAACCAGTTTAGTATTACCCAATACAACCAGTTTAGTATTACCCAATACAACCAGTTTAGTATTACCCAATACAACCAGTTTAGTATTACCCAACACGGCTGTTTTAGTATTACCCAATACAACCTGTTTAGTATTACCCAACACGGCCGTTTTAGTATTACCCAATACAACCAGTTTAGTATTACCCAATACAACCAGTTTAGTATTACCCAATACAACCAGTTTAGTATTACCCAATACAACCAGTTTAGTATTACCCAATACAACCAGTTTAGTATTACCCAACACGGCTGTTTTAGTATTACCCAATACAACCAGTTTAGTATTACCCAACACGGCCGTTTTAGTATTACCCAATACAACCAGTTTAGTATTACCCAATACAACCAGTTTAGTATTACCCAATACAACCAGTTTAGTATTACCCAATACAACCAGTTTAGTATTACCCAACACGGCTGTTTTAGTATTACCCAATACAACCTGTTTAGTATTACCCAACACGGCCGTTTTAGTATTACCCAATACAACCAGTTTAGTATTACCCAATACAACCAGTTTAGTATTACCCAACACGGCTGTTTTAGTATTACCCAATACAACCTGTTTAGTATTACCCAACACGGCCGTTTTAGTATTACCCAATACAACCAGTTTAGTATTACCCAACACGGCCGTTTTAGTATTACCCAATACAACCAGTTTAGTATTACCCAACACGGCTGTTTTAGTATTACCCAATACAACCTGTTTAGTATTACCCAACACGGCCGTTTTAGTATTACCCAATACAACCAGTTTAGTATTACCCAACACGGCTGTTTTAGTATTACCCAATACAACCAGTTTAGTATTACCCAACACGGCCGTTTTAGTATTACCCAATACAACCTGTTTAGTATTACCCAACACGGCCGTTTTAGTATTACCCAATACAACCAGTTTAGTATTACCCAATACAACCTGTTTAGTATTACCCAATACAACCAGTTTAGTATTACCCAATACAACCAGTTTAGTATTACCCAACACGGCCGTTTTAGTATTACCCAATACAACCAGTTTAGTATTACCCAACACGGCTGTTTTAGAATTACCCAATACAACCAGTTTAGTATTACCCAACATGGCTGTTTTAGTATTACCCAATACAACCAGTTTAGTATTACCCAACACGGCTGTTTTAGTATTACCCAATACAACCAGTTTAGTATTACCCAACACGGCCGTTTTAGTATTACCCAATACAACCAGTTTAGTATTACCCAATACAACCTGTTTAGTATTACCCAATACAACCTGATTAGTATTACCCAATACAACCAGTTTAGTATTACCCAACACGGCTGTTTTAGTATTACCCAATACAACCAGTTTAGTATTACCCAACACGGCCGTTTTAGTATTACCCAATACAACCAGTTTAGTATTACCCAATACAACCAGTTTAATATTACCCAATACAACAAGTTTAGTATTACCCAATACAACCAGTTTAGTATTACCCAATACAACCAGTTTAGTATTACCCAACACGGCTGTTTTAGTATTACCCAATACAACCTGTTTAGTATTACCCAACACGGCCGTTTTAGTATTACCCAATACAACCAGTTTAGTATTACCCAATACAACCAGTTTAGTATTACCCAACACGGCTGTTTTAGAATTACCCAATACAACCAGTTTAGTATTACCCAATACAACCAGTTTAGTATTACCCAATACAACCAGTTTAGTATTACCCAATACAACCAGTTTAGTATTACCCAATACAACCAGTTTAGTATTACCCAACACGGCTGTTTTAGTATTACCCAATACAACCTGTTTAGTATTACCCAATACAACCAGTTTAGTATTACCCAATACAACCAGTTTAGTATTACCCAATACAACCAGTTTAGTATTACCCAACACGGCTGTTTTAGTATTACCCAATACAACCTGTTTAGTATTACCCAACACGGCCGTTTTAGTATTACCCAATACAACCAGTTTAGTATTACCCAATACAACCAGTTTAGTATTACCCAACACGGCTGTTTTAGCATTACCCAATACAACCTGTTTCGTATTACCCAACACGGCCGTTTTAGTATTACCCAATACAACCAGTTTAGTATTACCCAACACGGCCGTTTTAGTATTACCCAATACAATCAGTTTAGTATTACCCAACACGGCTGTTTTAGTATTACCCAATACAACCAGTTTAGTATTACCCAACACGGCTGTTTAGTATTACCCAATACAACCAGTTTAGTATTACCCAACACGGCCGTTTTAGTATTACCCAATACAACCTGTTTAGTATTACCCAATACAACCTGATTAGTATTACCCAATACAACCAGTTTAGTATTACCCAACACGGCTGTTTTAGTATTACCCAATACAACCAGTTTAGTATTACCCAACACGGCCGTTTTAGTATTACCCAATACAACCAGTTTAGTATTACCCAATCCAACCGGTTTAGTATTACCCAACACGGCCGTTTTAGTATTACCCAACACAACCTGTTTAGTATTACCCAATACAACCTGATTAGTATTACCCAATACAACCAGTTTAGTATTACCCAACACGGCTGTTTTAGTATTACCCAATACAACCAGTTTAGTATTACCCAACACGGCCGTTTTAGTATTACCCAATACAACCAGTTTAGTATTACCCAACACGGCCGTTTTAGTATTACCCAATACAACCAGTTTAGTATTACCCAATACAACCAGTTTAGTATTACCCAACACGGCTGTTTTAGTATTACCCAATACAACCTGTTTAGTATTACCCAATACAACCTGATTAGTATTACCCAATACAACCAGTTTAGTATTACCCAATACAACCGGTTTAGTATTACCCAACACGGCCGTTTTAGTATTACCCAATACAACCTGTTTAGTATTACCCAATACAACCTGATTAGTATTACCCAATACAACCAGTTTAGTATTACCCAACACGGCTGTTTTAGTATTACCCAATACAACCAGTTTAGTATTACCCAACACGGCCGTTTTAGTATTACCCAATACAACCAGTTTAGTATTACCCAACACGGCCGTTTTAGTATTACCCAATACAACCAGTTTAGTATTACCCAATACAACCAGTTTAGTATTACCCAACACGGCCGTTTTAGTATTACCCAATACAACCTGTTTAGTATTACCCAACACGGCTGTTTTAGTATTACCCAATACAACCTGTTTAGTATTACCCAATACAACCTGATTAGTATTACCCAATACAACCTGTTTAGTATTACCCAATACAACCAGTTTAGTATTACCCAACACGGCTGTTTTAGTATTACCCAATACAACCTGTTTAGTATTACCCAATACAACCTGTTTAGTATTACCCAATACAACCTGATTAGTATTACCCAATACAACCTGTTTAGTATTACCCAACACGGCTGTTTTAGTATTACCCAATACAACCAGTTTAGTATTACCCAACACGGCTGTTTTAGTATTACCCAATACAACCTGTTTAGTATTACCCAATACAACCTGTTTAGTATTACCCAACACGACCGTTTTAGTATTACCCAATACAACCTGTTTAGTATTACCCAATACAACCTGTTTAGTATTACCCAACACGGCTGTTTTAGTATTACCCAATACAACCTGATTAGTATTACCCAATACAACCAGTTTAGTATTACCCAACACGGCTGTTTTAGTATTACCCAATACAACCAGTTTAGTATTACCCAACACGGCTGTTTTAGTATTACCCAATACAACCTGTTTAGTATTACCCAATACAACCTGTTTAGTATTACCCAATACAACCTGTTTAGTATTACCCAATACAACCTGATTAGTATTACCCAATACAACCTGATTAGTATTACCCAATACAACCTGATTAGTATTACCCAATACAACCTGTTTAGTATTACCCAACACGGCTGTTTTAGTATTACCCAATACAACCTGTTTAGTATTACCCAATACAACCTGTTTAGTATTACCCAATACAACCTGATTAGTATTACCCAATACAACCTGATTAGTATTACCCAATACAACCTGTTTAGTATTACCCAACACGGCTGTTTTAGTATTACCCACAACAACCTGTTTAGTATTACCCAATACAACCTGTTTAGTATTACCCAATACAACCTGTTTAGTATTACCCAATACAACCTGATTAGTATTACCCAATACAACCTGTTTAGTATTACCCAACACGGCTATTTTAGTATTACCCAATACAACCTGTTTAGTATTACCCAATACAACCAGTTTAGTATTACCCAATACAACCAGTTTAGTATTACCCAACACGGCTGTTTTAGTATTACCCAATACAACCAGTTTAGTATTACCCAATACAACCAGTTTAGTATTACCCAATACAACCAGTTTAGTATTACCCAACACGGCTGTTTTAGTATTACCCAATACAACCAGTTTAGTATTACCCAACACGGCCGTTTTAGTATTACCCAATACAACCAGTTTAGTATTACCCAATACAACCAGTTTAGTATTACCCAATACAACCAGTTTAGTATTACCCAATACAACCAGTTTAGTATTACCCAACACGGCTGTTTTAGTATTACCCAATACAACCTGTTTAGTATTACCCAACACGGCCGTTTTAGTATTACCCAATACAACCAGTTTAGTATTACCCAATACAACCAGTTTAGTATTACCCAATACAACCAGTTCAGTATTACCCAATACAACCAGTTTAGTATTACCCAATACAACCAGTTTAGTATTACCCAACACGGCTGTTTTAGTATTACCCAATACAACCAGTTTAGTATTACCCAACACGGCCGTTTTAGTATTACCCAATACAACCAGTTTAGTATTACCCAATACAACCAGTTTAGTATTACCCAATACAACCAGTTTAGTATTACCCAATACAACCAGTTTAGTATTACCCAACACGGCTGTTTTAGTATTACCCAATACAACCTGTTTAGTATTACCCAACACGGCCGTTTTAGTATTACCCAATACAACCAGTTTAGTATTACCCAATACAACCTGTTTAGTATTACCCAACACGGCCGTTTTAGTATTACCCAATACAACCAGTTTAGTATTACCCAACACGGCCGTTTTAGTATTACCCAATACAACCAGTTTAGTATTACCCAACACGGCTGTTTTAGTATTACCCAATACAACCAGTTTAGTATTACCCAACACGGCTGTTTTAGTATTACCCAATACAACCAGTTTAGTATTACCCAACACGGCTGTTTAGTATTACCCAATACAACCAGTTTAGTATTACCCAACACGGCCGTTTTAGTATTACCCAATACAACCAGTTTAGTATTACCCAACACGGCCGTTTTAGTATTACCCAATACAACCTGTTTAGTATTACCCAACACGGCCGTTTTAGTATTACCCAATACAACCAGTTTAGTATTACCCAATACAACCTGTTTAGTATTACCCAATACAACCAGTTTAGTATTACCCAATACAACCAGTTTAGTATTACCCAACACGGCCGTTTTAGTATTACCCAATACAACCAGTTTAGTATTACCCAACACGGCTGTTTTAGAATTACCCAATACAACCAGTTTAGTATTACCCAACATGGCTGTTTTAGTATTACCCAGTACAACCAGTTTAGTATTACCCAACACGGCTGTTTTAGTATTACCCAATACAACCAGTTTAGTATTACCCAACACGGCCGTTTTAGTATTACCCAATACAACCAGTTTAGTATTACCCAACACGGCCGTTTTAGTATTACCCAATACAACCAGTTTAGTATTACCCAACACGGCTGTTTTAGTATTACCCAATACAACCAGTTTAGTATTACCCAACACGGCTGTTTTAGAATTACCCAATACAACCAGTTTAGTATTACCCAACATGGCTGTTTTAGTATTACCCAATACAACCAGTTTAGTATTACCCAACACGGCTGTTTTAGTATTACCCAATACAACCAGTTTAGTATTACCCAACACGGCCGTTTTAGTATTACCCAATACAACCAGTTTAGTATTACCCAACACGGCCGTTTTAGTATTACCCAATACAACCAGTTTAGTATTACCCAACACGGCTGTTTTAGTATTACCCAATACAACCAGTTTAGTATTACCCAAAACGGCTGTTTTAGTATTACCCAATACAACCAGTTTAGTATTACCCAACACGGCCGTTTTAGTATTACCCAATACAACCAGTTTAGTATTACCCAACACGGCCGTTTTAGTATTACCCAATACAACCAGTTTAGTATTACCCAATACAACCAGTTTAGTATTACCCAACACGGCTGTTTTAGTATTACCCAATACAACCAGTTTAGTATTACCCAATCCAACCGGTTTAGTATTACCCAACACGGCCGTTTTAGTATTACCCAATACAACCTGTTTAGTATTACCCAATACAACCTGATTAGTATTACCCAATACAACCAGTTTAGTATTACCCAATACAACCGGTTTAGTATTACCCAACACGGCCGTTTTAGTATTACCCAATACAACCTGTTTAGTATTACCCAATACAACCTGATTAGTATTACCCAATACAACCAGTTTAGTATTACCCAACACGGCTGTTTTAGTATTACCCAATACAACCAGTTTAGTATTACCCAACACGGCCGTTTTAGTATTACCCAATACAACCAGTTTAGTATTACCCAACACGGCCGTTTTAGTATTACCCAATACAACCAGTTTAGTATTACCCAATACAACCAGTTTAGTATTACCCAACACGGCCGTTTTAGTATTACCCAATACAACCAGTTTAGTATTACCCAACACGGCTGTTTTAGTATTACCCAATACAACCTGTTTAGTATTACCCAATACAACCTGATTAGTATTACCCAATACAACCTGTTTAGTATTACCCAATACAACCAGTTTAGTATTACCCAACACGGCTGTTTTAGTATTACCCAATACAACCTGTTTAGTATTACCCAATACAACCTGTTTAGTATTACCCAATACAACCTGATTAGTATTACCCAATACAACCTGTTTAGTATTACCCAACACGGCTGTTTTAGTATTACCCAATACAACCAGTTTAGTATTACCCAACACGGCTGTTTTAGTATTACCCAATACAACCTGTTTAGTATTACCCAATACAACCTGTTTAGTATTACCCAACACGACCGTTTTAGTATTACCCAATACAACCTGTTTAGTATTACCCAATACAACCTGTTTAGTATTACCCAACACGGCCGTTTTAGTATTACCCAATACAACCAGTTTAGTATTACCCAATACAACCTGTTTAGTATTACCCAATACAACCAGTTTAGTATTACCCAATACAACCAGTTTAGTATTACCCAACACGGCCGTTTTAGTATTACCCAATACAACCAGTTTAGTATTACCCAACACGGCTGTTTTAGAATTACCCAATACAACCAGTTTAGTATTACCCAACATGGCTGTTTTAGTATTACCAAATACAACCAGTTTAGTATTACCCAACACGGCTGTTTTAGTATTACCCAATACAACCAGTTTAGTATTACCCAACACGGCCGTTTTAGTATTACCCAATACAACCAGTTTAGTATTACCCAATACAACCTGTTTAGTATTACCCAATACAACCTGATTAGTATTACCCAATACAACCAGTTTAGTATTACCCAACACGGCTGTTTTAGTATTACCCAATACAACCAGTTTAGTATTACCCAACACGGCCGTTTTAGTATTACCCAATACAACCAGTTTAGTATTACCCAATACAACCAGTTTAGTATTACCCAATACAACCAGTTTAGTATTACCCAATACAACCAGTTTAGTATTACCCAATACAACCAGTTTAGTATTACCCAACACGGCTGTTTTAGTATTACCCAATACAACCTGTTTAGTATTACCCAACACGGCCGTTTTAGTATTACCCAATACAACCAGTTTAGTATTACCCAATACAACCAGTTTAGTATTACCCAACACGGCTGTTTTAGAATTACCCAATACAACCAGTTTAGTATTACCCAATACAACCAGTTTAGTATTACCCAATACAACCAGTTTAGTATTACCCAATACAACCAGTTTAGTATTACCCAATACAACCAGTTTAGTATTACCCAACACGGCTGTTTTAGTATTACCCAATACAACCTGTTTAGTATTACCCAATACAACCAGTTTAGTATTACCCAATACAACCAGTTTAGTATTACCCAATACAACCAGTTTAGTATTACCCAACACGGCTGTTTTAGTATTACCCAATACAACCTGTTTAGTATTACCCAACACGGCCGTTTTAGTATTACCCAATACAACCAGTTTAGTATTACCCAATACAACCAGTTTAGTATTACCCAACACGGCTGTTTTAGTATTACCCAATACAACCTGTTTAGTATTACCCAACACGGCCGTTTTAGTATTACACAATACAACCAGTTTAGTATTACCCAACACGGCCATTTTAGTATTACCCAATACAACCAGTTTAGTATTACCCAACACGGCTGTTTTAGTATTACCCAATACAACCAGTTTAGTATTACCCAACACGGCTGTTTAGTATTACCCAATACAACCTGTTTAGTATTACCCAATACAACCTGATTAGTATTACCCAATACAACCAGTTTAGTATTACCCAACACGGCTGTTTTAGTATTACCCAATACAACCAGTTTAGTATTACCCAACACGGCCGTTTTAGTATTACCCAATACAACCAGTTTAGTATTACCCAATCCAACCGGTTTAGTATTACCCAACACGGCCGTTTTAGTATTACCCAACACAACCTGTTTAGTATTACCCAATACAACCTGATTAGTATTACCCAATACAACCAGTTTAGTATTACCCAACACGGCTGTTTTAGTATTACCCAATACAACCAGTTTAGTATTACCCAACACGGCCGTTTTAGTATTACCCAATACAACCAGTTTAGTATTACCCAACACGGCCGTTTTAGTATTACCCAATACAACCAGTTTAGTATTACCCAATACAACCAGTTTAGTATTACCCAACACGGCTGTTTTAGTATTACCCAATACAACCAGTTTAGTATTACCCAACACGGCTGTTTTAGTATTACCCAATACAACCAGTGTAGTATTACCCAAAACGGCTGTTTTAGTATTACCCAATACAACCAGTTTAGTATTACCCAACACGGCCGTTTTAGTATTACCCAATACAACCAGTTTAGTATTACCCAACACGGCCGTTTTAGTATTACCCAATACAACCAGTTTAGTATTACCCAATACAACCAGTTTAGTATTACCCAACACGGCTGTTTTAGTATTACCCAATACAACCAGTTTAGTATTACCCAATCCAACCGGTTTAGTATTACCCAACACGGCCGTTTTAGTATTACCCAATACAACCTGTTTAGTATTACCCAATACAACCTGATTAGTATTACCCAATACAACCAGTTTAGTATTACCCAATACAACCGGTTTAGTATTACCCAACACGGCCGTTTTAGTATTACCCAATACAACCTGTTTAGTATTACCCAATACAACCTGATTAGTATTACCCAATACAACCAGTTTAGTATTACCCAACACGGCTGTTTTAGTATTACCCAATACAACCAGTTTAGTATTACCCAACACGGCCGTTTTAGTATTACCCAATACAACCAGTTTAGTATTACCCAACACGGCCGTTTTAGTATTACCCAATACAACCAGTTTAGTATTACCCAATACAACCAGTTTAGTATTACCCAACACGGCCGTTTTAGTATTACCCAATACAACCTGTTTAGTATTACCCAACACGGCTGTTTTAGTATTACCCAATACAACCTGTTTAGTATTACCCAATACAACCTGATTAGTATTACCCAATACAACCTGTTTAGTATTACCCAATACAACCAGTTTAGTATTACCCAACACGGCTGTTTTAGTATTACCCAATACAACCTGTTTAGTATTACCCAATACAACCTGTTTAGTATTACCCAATACAACCTGATTAGTATTACCCAATACAACCTGTTTAGTATTACCCAACACGGCTGTTTTAGTATTACCCAATACAACCAGTTTAGTATTACCCAACACGGCTGTTTTAGTATTACCCAATACAACCTGTTTAGTATTACCCAATACAACCTGTTTAGTATTACCCAACACGACCGTTTTAGTATTACCCAATACAACCTGTTTAGTATTACCCAATACAACCTGTTTAGTATTACCCAACACGGCTGTTTTAGTATTACCCAATACAACCTGATTAGTATTACCCAATACAACCAGTTTAGTATTACCCAACACGGCTGTTTTAGTATTACCCAATACAACCAGTTTAGTATTACCCAACACGGCTGTTTTCGTATTACCCAATACAACCTGTTTAGTATTACCCAATACAACCTGTTTAGTATTACCCAATACAACCTGTTTAGTATTACCCAATACAACCTGATTAGTATTACCCAATACAACCTGATTAGTATTACCCAATACAACCTGATTAGTATTACCCAATACAACCTGTTTAGTATTACCCAACACGGCTGTTTTAGTATTACCCAATACAACCTGTTTAGTATTACCCAATACAACCTGTTTAGTATTACCCAATACAACCTGATTAGTATTACCCAATACAACCTGATTAGTATTACCCAATACAACCTGTTTAGTATTACCCAACACGGCTGTTTTAGTATTACCCACAACAACCTGTTTAGTATTACCCAATACAACCTGTTTAGTATTACCCAATACAACCTGTTTAGTATTACCCAATACAACCTGATTAGTATTACCCAATACAACCTGTTTAGTATTACCCAACACGGCTATTTTAGTATTACCCAATACAACCTGTTTAGTATTACCCAATACAACCAGTTTAGTATTACCCAATACAACCAGTTTAGTATTACCCAACACGGCTGTTTTAGTATTACCCAATACAACCAGTTTAGTATTACCCAATACAACCAGTTTAGTATTACCCAATACAACCAGTTTAGTATTACCCAATACAACCAGTTTAGTATTACCCAACACGGCTGTTTTAGTATTACCCAATACAACCAGTTTAGTATTACCCAACACGGCCGTTTTAGTATTACCCAATACAACCAGTTTAGTATTACCCAATACAACCAGTTTAGTATTACCCAATACAACCAGTTTAGTATTACCCAATACAACCAGTTTAGTATTACCCAACACGGCTGTTTTAGTATTACCCAATACAACCTGTTTAGTATTACCCAACACGGCCGTTTTAGTATTACCCAATACAACCAGTTTAGTATTACCCAATACAACCAGTTTAGTATTACCCAATACAACCAGTTTAGTATTACCCAATACAACCAGTTTAGTATTACCCAATACAACCAGTTTAGTATTACCCAACACGGCTGTTTTAGTATTACCCAATACAACCAGTTTAGTATTACCCAACACGGCCGTTTTAGTATTACCCAATACAACCAGTTTAGTATTACCCAATACAACCAGTTTAGTATTACCCAATACAACCAGTTTAGTATTACCCAATACAACCAGTTTAGTATTACCCAACACGGCTGTTTTAGTATTACCCAATACAACCTGTTTAGTATTACCCAACACGGCCGTTTTAGTATTACCCAATACAACCAGTTTAGTATTACCCAATACAACCAGTTTAGTATTACCCAACACGGCTGTTTTAGTATTACCCAATACAACCTGTTTAGTATTACCCAACACGGCCGTTTTAGTATTACCCAATACAACCAGTTTAGTATTACCCAACACGGCCGTTTTAGTTTTACCCAATACAACCAGTTTAGTATTACCCAACACGGCTGTTTTAGTATTACCCAATACAACCAGTTTAGTATTACCCAACACGGCTGTTTTAGTATTACCCAATACAACCAGTTTAGTATTACCCAACACGGCTGTTTAGTATTACCCAATACAACCAGTTTAGTATTACCCAACACGGCCGTTTTAGTATTACCCAATACAACCAGTTTAGTATTACCCAACACGGCCGTTTTAGTATTACCCAATACAACCTGTTTAGTATTACCCAACACGGCCGTTTTAGTATTACCCAATACAACCAGTTTAGTATTACCCAATACAACCTGTTTAGTATTACCCAATACAACCAGTTTAGTATTACCCAATACAACCAGTTTAGTATTACCCAACACGGCCGTTTTAGTATTACCCAATACAACCAGTTTAGTATTACCCAACACGGCTGTTTTAGAATTACCCAATACAACCAGTTTAGTATTACCCAACATGGCTGTTTTAGTATTACCCAATACAACCAGTTTAGTATTACCCAACACGGCTGTTTTAGTATTACCCAATACAACCAGTTTAGTATTACCCAACACGGCCGTTTTAGTATTACCCAATACAACCAGTTTAGTATTACCCAACACGGCCGTTTTAGTATTACCCAATACAACCAGTTTAGTATTACCCAACACGGCTGTTTTAGTATGACCCAATACAACCAGTTTAGTATTACCCAACACGGCTGTTTTAGAATTACCCAATACAACCAGTTTAGTATTACCCAACATGGCTGTTTTAGTATTACCCAATACAACCAGTTTAGTATTACCCAACACGGCTGTTTTAGTATTACCCAATACAACCAGTTTAGTATTACCCAACACGGCCGTTTTAGTATTACCCAATACAACCAGTTTAGTATTACCCAACACGGCCGTTTTAGTATTACCCAATACAACCAGTTTAGTATTACCCAACACGGCTGTTTTAGTATTACCCAATACAACCAGTTTAGTATTACCCAAAACGGCTGTTTTAGTATTACCCAATACAACCAGTTTAGTATTACCCAACACGGCCGTTTTAGTATTACCCAATACAACCAGTTTAGTATTACCCAATACAACCTGTTTAGTATTACCCAATACAACCTGATTAGTATTACCCAATACAACCAGTTTAGTATTACCCAACACGGCTGTTTTAGTATTACCCAATACAACCAGTTTAGTATTACCCAACACGGCCGTTTTAGTATTACCCAATACAACCAGTTTAGTATTACCCAATACAACCAGTTTAGTATTACCCAATACAACCAGTTTAGTATTACCCAATACAACCAGTTTAGTATTACCCAATACAACCAGTTTAGTATTACCCAACACGGCTGTTTTAGTATTACCCAATACAACCTGTTTAGTATTACCCAACACGGCCGTTTTAGTATTACCCAATACAACCAGTTTAGTATTACCCAATACAACCAGTTTAGTATTACCCAACATGGCTGTTTTAGAATTACCCAATACAACCAGTTTAGTATTACCCAATACAACCAGTTTAGTATTACCCAATACAACCAGTTTAGTATTACCCAATACAACCAGTTTAGTATTACCCAATACAACCAGTTTAGTATTACCCAACACGGCTGTTTTAGTATTACCCAATACAACCTGTTTAGTATTACCCAATACAACCAGTTTAGTATTACCCAATACAACCAGTTTAGTATTACCCAATACAACCAGTTTAGTATTACCCAACACGGCTGTTTTAGTATTACCCAATACAACCTGTTTAGTATTACCCAACACGGCCGTTTTAGTATTACCCAATACAACCAGTTTAGTATTACCCAATACAACCAGTTTAGTATTACCCAACACGGCTGTTTTAGTATTACCCAATACAACCTGTTTAGTATTACCCAACACGGCCGTTTTAGTATTACACAATACAACCAGTTTAGTATTACCCAACACGGCCGTTTTAGTATTACCCAATACAACCAGTTTAGTATTACCCAACACGGCTGTTTTAGTATTACCCAATACAACCAGTTTAGTATTACCCAACACGGCTGTTTAGTATTACCCAATACAACCTGTTTAGTATTACCCAATACAACCTGATTAGTATTACCCAATACAACCAGTTTAGTATTACCCAACACGGCTGTTTTAGTATTACCCAATACAACCAGTTTAGTATTACCCAACACGGCCGTTTTAGTATTACCCAATACAACCAGTTTAGTATTACCCAATCCAACCGGTTTAGTATTACCCAACACGGCCGTTTTAGTATTACCCAACACAACCTGTTTAGTATTACCCAATACAACCTGATTAGTATTACCCAATACAACCAGTTTAGTATTACCCAACACGGCTGTTTTAGTATTACCCAATACAACCAGTTTAGTATTACCCAACACGGCCGTTTTAGTATTACCCAATACAACCAGTTTAGTATTACCCAACACGGCCGTTTTAGTATTACCCAATACAACCAGTTTAGTATTACCCAATACAACCAGTTTAGTATTACCCAACACGGCTGTTTTAGTATTACCCAATACAACCAGTTTAGTATTACCCAACACGGCTGTTTTAGTATTACCCAATACAACCAGTTTAGTATTACCCAAAACGGCTGTTTTAGTATTACCCAATACAACCAGTTTAGTATTACCCAACACGGCCGTTTTAGTATTACCCAATACAACCAGTTTAGTATTACCCAACACGGCCGTTTTAGTATTACCCAATACAACCAGTTTAGTATTACCCAATACAACCAGTTTAGTATTACCCAACACGGCTGTTTTAGTATAACCCAATACAACCAGTTTAGTATTACCCAATCCAACCGGTTTAGTATTACCCAACACGGCCGTTTTAGTATTACCCAATACAACCTGTTTAGTATTACCCAATACAACCTGATTAGTATTACCCAATACAACCAGTTTAGTATTACCCAATACAACCGGTTTAGTATTACCCAACACGGCCGTTTTAGTATTACCCAATACAACCTGTTTAGTATTACCCAATACAACCTGATTAGTATTACCCAATACAACCAGTTTAGTATTACCCAACACGGCTGTTTTAGTATTACCCAATACAACCAGTTTAGTATTACCCAACACGGCCGTTTTAGTATTACCCAATACAACCAGTTTAGTATTACCCAACACGGCCGTTTTAGTATTACCCAATAAAACCAGTTTAGTATTACCCAATACAACCAGTTTAGTATTACCCAACACGGCCGTTTTAGTATTACCCAATACAACCTGTTTAGTATTACCCAACACGGCTGTTTTAGTATTACCCAATACAACCTGTTTAGTATTACCCAATACAACCTGATTAGTATTACCCAATACAACCTGTTTAGTATTACCCAATACAACCAGTTTAGTATTACCCAACACGGCTGTTTTAGTATTACCCAATACAACCTGTTTAGTATTACCCAATACAACCTGTTTAGTATTACCCAATACAACCTGATTAGTATTACCCAATACAACCTGTTTAGTATTACCCAACATGGCTGTTTTAGTATTACCCAATACAACCAGTTTAGTATTACCCAACATGGCTGTTTTAGTATTACCCAATACAACCTGTTTAGTATTACCCAATACAACCTGTTTAGTATTACCCAACACGACCGTTTTAGTATTACCCAATACAACCTGTTTAGTATTACCCAATACAACCTGTTTAGTATTACCCAACACGGCTGTTTTAGTATTACCCAATACAACCTGATTAGTATTACCCAATACAACCAGTTTAGTATTACCCAACACGGCTGTTTTAGTATTACCCAATACAACCAGTTTAGTATTACCCAACACGGCTGTTTTAGTATTACCCAATACAACCTGTTTAGTATTACCCAATACAACCTGTTTAGTATTACCCAATACAACCTGTTTAGTATTACCCAATACAACCTGATTAGTATTACCCAATACAACCTGATTAGTATTACCCAATACAACCTGATTAGTATTACCCAATACAACCTGTTTAGTATTACCCAACACGGCTGTTTTAGTATTACCCAATACAACCTGTTTAGTATTACCCAATACAACCTGTTTAGTATTACCCAATACAACCTGATTAGTATTACCCAATACAACCTGATTAGTATTACCCAATACAACCTGTTTAGTATTACCCAACACGGCTGTTTTAGTATTACCCACAACAACCTGTTTAGTATTACCCAATACAACCTGTTTAGTATTACCCAATACAACCTGTTTAGTATTACCCAATACAACCTGATTAGTATTACCCAATACAACCTGTTTAGTATTACCCAACACGGCTATTTTAGTATTACCCAATACAACCTGTTTAGTATTACCCAATACAACCAGTTTAGTATTACCCAATACAACCAGTTTAGTATTACCCAACACGGCTGTTTTAGTATTACCCAATACAACCAGTTTAGTATTACCCAATACAACCAGTTTAGTATTACCCAATACAACCAGTTTAGTATTACCCAATACAACCAGTTTAGTATTACCCAACACGGCTGTTTTAGTATTACCCAATACAACCAGTTTAGTATTACCCAACACGGCCGTTTTAGTATTACCCAATACAACCAGTTTAGTATTACCCAATACAACCAGTTTAGTATTACCCAATACAACCAGTTTAGTATTACCCAATACAACCAGTTTAGTATTACCCAACACGGCTGTTTTAGTATTACCCAATACAACCTGTTTAGTATTACCCAACACGGCCGTTTTAGTATTACCCAATACAACCAGTTTAGTATTACCCAATACAACCAGTTTAGTATTACCCAATACAACCAGTTTAGTATTACCCAATACAACCAGTTTAGTATTACCCAATACAACCAGTTTAGTATTACCCAACACGGCTGTTTTAGTATTACCCAATACAACCAGTTTAGTATTACCCAACACGGCCGTTTTAGTATTACCCAATACAACCAGTTTAGTATTACCCAATACAACCAGTTTAGTATTACCCAATACAACCAGTTTAGTATTACCCAATACAACCAGTTTAGTATTACCCAACACGGCTGTTTTAGTATTACCCAATACAACCTGTTTAGTATTACCCAACACGGCCGTTTTAGTATTACCCAATACAACCAGTTTAGTATTACCCAATACAACCAGTTTAGTATTACCCAACACGGCTGTTTTAGTATTACCCAATACAACCTGTTTAGTATTACCCAACACGGCCGTTTTAGTATTACCCAATACAACCAGTTTAGTATTACCCAACACGGCCGTTTTAGTATTACCCAATACAACCAGTTTAGTATTACCCAACACGGCTGTTTTAGTATTACCCAATACAACCAGTTTAGTATTACCCAACACGGCCGTTTTAGTATTACCCAATACAACCAGTTTAGTATTACCCAATACAACCTGTTTAGTATTACCCAATACAACCTGATTAGTATTACCCAATACAACCAGTTTAGTATTACCCAATACAACCAGTTTAGTATTACCCAATACAACCAGTTTAGTATTACCCAATACAACCAGTTTAGTATTACCCAATACAACCAGTTTAGTATTACCCAACACGGCTGTTTTAGTATTACCCAATACAACCAGTTTAGTATTACCCAACACGGCCGTTTTAGTATTACCCAATACAACCAGTTTAGTATTACCCAATACAACCAGTTTAGTATTACCCAATACAACCAGTTTAGTATTACCCAATACAACCAGTTTAGTATTACCCAACACGGCTGTTTTAGTATTACCCAATACAACCAGTTTAGTATTACCCAACACGGCCGTTTTAGTATTACCCAATACAACCAGTTTAGTATTACCCAACACGGCCGTTTTAGTATTACCCAATACAACCAGTTTAGTATTACCCAATACAACCAGTTTAGTATTACCCAACACGGCTGTTTTAGTATTACCCAATACAACCAGTTTAGTATTACCCAACACGGCTGTTTTAGTATTACCCAATACAACCAGTTTAGTATTACCCAAAACGGCTGTTTTAGTATTACCCAATACAACCTGTTTAGTATTACCCAATACAACCTGATTAGTATTACCCAATACAACCAGTTTAGTATTACCCAATACAACCGGTTTAGTATTACCCAACACGGCCGTTTTAGTATTACCCAATACAACCTGTTTAGTATTACCCAATACAACCTGATTAGTATTACCCAATACAACCAGTTTAGTATTACCCAACACGGCTGTTTTAGTATTACCCAATACAACCAGTTTAGTATTACCCAACACGGCCGTTTTAGTATTACCCAATACAACCAGTTTAGTATTACCCAACACGGCCGTTTTAGTATTACCCAATACAACCAGTTTAGTATTACCCAATACAACCAGTTTAGTATTACCCAACACAGCCGTTTTAGTATTACCCAATACAACCTGTTTAGTATTACCCAACACGGCTGTTTTAGTATTACCCAATACAACCTGTTTAGTATTACCCAATACAACCTGATTAGTATTACCCAATACAACCTGTTTAGTATTACCCAATACAACCAGTTTAGTATTACCCAACACGGCTGTTTTAGTATTACCCAATACAACCTGTTTAGTATTACCCAATACAACCTGTTTAGTATTACCCAATACAACCTGATTAGTATTACCCAATACAACCTGTTTAGTATTACCCAACACGGCTGTTTTAGTATTACCCAATACAACCAGTTTAGTATTACCCAACACGGCTGTTTTAGTATTACCCAATACAACCTGTTTAGTATTACCCAATACAACCTGTTTAGTATTACCCAACACGACCGTTTTAGTATTACCCAATACAACCTGTTTAGTATTACCCAATACAACCTGTTTAGTATTACCCAACACGGCTGTTTTAGTATTACCCAATACAACCTGATTAGTATTACCCAATACAACCAGTTTAGTATTACCCAACACGGCTGTTTTAGTATTACCCAATACAACCAGTTTAGTATTACCCAACACGGCTGTTTTAGTATTACCCAATACAACCTGTTTAGTATTACCCAATACAACCTGTTTAGTATTACCCAATACAACCTGTTTAGTATTACCCAATACAACCTGATTAGTATTACCCAATACAACCTGATTAGTATTACCCAATACAACCTGATTAGTATTACCCAATACAACCTGTTTAGTATTACCCAACACGGCTGTTTTAGTATTACCCAATACAACCTGTTTAGTATTACCCAATACAACCTGTTTAGTATTACCCAATACAACCTGATTAGTATTACCCAATACAACCTGATTAGTATTACCCAATACAACCTGTTTAGTATTACCCAACACGGCTGTTTTAGTATTACCCACAACAACCTGTTTAGTATTACCCAATACAACCTGTTTAGTATTACCCAATACAACCTGTTTAGTATTACCCAATACAACCTGATTAGTATTACCCAATACAACCTGTTTAGTATTACCCAACACGGCTATTTTAGTATTACCCAATACAACCTGTTTAGTATTACCCAATACAACCAGTTTAGTATTACCCAATACAACCAGTTTAGTATTACCCAACACGGCTGTTTTAGTATTACCCAATACAACCAGTTTAGTATTACCCAATACAACCAGTTTAGTATTACCCAATACAACCAGTTTAGTATTACCCAATACAACCAGTTTAGTATTACCCAACACGGCTGTTTTAGTATTACCCAATACAACCAGTTTAGTATTACCCAACACGGCCGTTTTAGTATTACCCAATACAACCAGTTTAGTATTACCCAATACAACCAGTTTAGTATTACCCAATACAACCAGTTTAGTATTACCCAATACAACCAGTTTAGTATTACCCAACACGGCTGTTTTAGTATTACCCAATACAACCTGTTTAGTATTACCCAACACGGCCGTTTTAGTATTACCCAATACAACCAGTTTAGTATTACCCAATACAACCAGTTTAGTATTACCCAATACAACCAGTTTAGTATTACCCAATACAACCAGTTTAGTATTACCCAATACAACCAGTTTAGTATTACCCAACACGGCTGTTTTAGTATTACCCAATACAACCAGTTTAGTATTACCCAACACGGCCGTTTTAGTATTACCCAATACAACCAGTTTAGTATTACCCAATACAACCAGTTTAGTATTACCCAATACAACCAGTTTAGTATTACCCAACACGGCTGTTTTAGTATTACCCAATACAACCTGTTTAGTATTACCCAACACGGCCGTTTTAGTATTACCCAATACAACCAGTTTAGTATTACCCAATACAACCAGTTTAGTATTACCCAACACGGCTGTTTTAGTATTACCCAATACAACCTGTTTAGTATTACCCAACACGGCCGTTTTAGTATTACCCAATACAACCAGTTTAGTATTACCCAACACGGCCGTTTTAGTATTACCCAATACAACCAGTTTAGTATTACCCAACACGGCTGTTTTAGTATTACCCAATACAACCAGTTTAGTATTACCCAACACGGCTGTTTTAGTATTACCCAATACAACCAGTTTAGTATTACCCAACACGGCTGTTTAGTATTACCCAATACAACCAGTTTAGTATTACCCAACACGGCCGTTTTAGTATTACCCAATACAACCAGTTTAGTATTACCCAACACGGCCGTTTTAGTATTACCCAATACAACCTGTTTAGTATTACCCAACACGGCCGTTTTAGTATTACCCAATACAACCAGTTTAGTATTACCCAATACAACCTGTTTAGTATTACCCAATACAACCAGTTTAGTATTACCCAATACAACCAGTTTAGTATTACCCAACACGGCCGTTTTAGTATTACCCAATACAACCAGTTTAGTATTACCCAACACGGCTGTTTTAGAATTACCCAATACAACCAGTTTAGTATTACCCAACATGGCTGTTTTAGTATTACCCAATACAACCAGTTTAGTATTACCCAACACGGCTGTTTTAGTATTACCCAATACAACCAGTTTAGTATTACCCAACACGGCCGTTTTAGTATTACCCAATACAACCAGTTTAGTATTACCCAACACGGCCGTTTTAGTATTACCCAATACAACCAGTTTAGTATTACCCAACACGGCTGTTTTAGTATTACCCAATACAACCAGTTTAGTATTACCCAACACGGCTGTTTTAGAATTACCCAATACAACCAGTTTAGTATTACCCAACATGGCTGTTTTAGTATTACCCAATACAACCAGTTTAGTATTACCCAACACGGCTGTTTTAGTATTACCCAATACAACCAGTTTAGTATTACCCAACACGGCTGTTTTAGTATTACCCAATACAACCAGTTTAGTATTACCCAACACGGCCGTTTTAGTATTACCCAATACAACCAGTTTAGTATTACCCAACACGGCTGTTTTAGTATTACCCAATACAACCAGTTTAGTATTACCCAAAACGGCTGTTTTAGTATTACCCAATACAACCAGTTTAGTATTACCCAACACGGCCGTTTTAGTATTACCCAATACAACCAGTTTAGTATTACCCAACACGGCCGTTTTAGTATTACCCAATACAACCAGTTTAGTATTACCCAATACAACCAGTTTAGTATTACCCAACACGGCTGTTTTAGTATTACCCAATACAACCAGTTTAGTATTACCCAATCCAACCGGTTTAGTATTACCCAACACGGCCGTTTTAGTATTACCCAATACAACCTGTTTAGTATTACCCAATACAACCTGATTAGTATTACCCAATACAACCAGTTTAGTATTACCCAATACAACCGGTTTAGTATTACCCAACACGGCCGTTTTAGTATTACCCAATACAACCTGTTTAGTATTACCCAATACAACCTGATTAGTATTACCCAATACAACCAGTTTAGTATTACCCAACACGGCTGTTTTAGTATTACCCAATACAACCAGTTTAGTATTACCCAACACGGCCGTTTTAGTATTACCCAATACAACCAGTTTAGTATTACCCAACACGGCCGTTTTAGTATTACCCAATACAACCAGTTTAGTATTACCCAATACAACCAGTTTAGTATTACCCAACACGGCCGTTTTAGTATTACCCAATACAACCTGTTTAGTATTACCCAACACGGCTGTTTTAGTATTACCCAATACAACCTGTTTAGTATTACCCAATACAACCTGATTAGTATTACCCAATACAACCTGTTTAGTATTACCCAATACAACCAGTTTAGTATTACCCAACACGGCTGTTTTAGTATTACCCAATACAACCTGTTTAGTATTACCCAATACAACCTGTTTAGTATTACCCAATACAACCTGATTAGTATTACCCAATACAACCTGTTTAGTATTACCCAACACGGCTGTTTTAGTATTACCCAATACAACCAGTTTAGTATTACCCAACACGGCTGTTTTAGTATTACCCAATACAACCTGTTTAGTATTACCCAATACAACCTGTTTAGTATTACCCAACACGACCGTTTTAGTATTACCCAATACAACCTGTTTAGTATTACCCAATACAACCTGTTTAGTATTACCCAACACGGCTGTTTTAGTATTACCCAATACAACCTGATTAGTATTACCCAATACAACCAGTTTAGTATTACCCAACACGGCTGTTTTAGTATTACCCAATACAACCAGTTTAGTATTACCCAACACGGCTGTTTTAGTATTACCCAATACAACCTGTTTAGTATTACCCAATACAACCTGTTTAGTATTACCCAATACAACCTGTTTAGTATTACCCAATACAACCTGATTAGTATTACCCAATACAACCTGATTAGTATTACCCAATACAACCTGATTAGTATTACCCAATACAACCTGTTTAGTATTACTCAACACGGCTGTTTTAGTATTACCCAATACAACCTGTTTAGTATTACCCAATACAACCTGTTTAGTATTACCCAATACAACCTGATTAGTATTACCCAATACAACCTGATTAGTATTACCCAATACAACCTGTTTAGTATTACCCAACACGGCTGTTTTAGTATTACCCACAACAACCTGTTTAGTATTACCCAATACAACCTGTTTAGTATTACCCAATACAACCTGTTTAGTATTACCCAATACAACCTGATTAGTATTACCCAATACAACCTGTTTAGTATTACCCAATACAACCAGTTTAGTATTACCCAATACAACCAGTTTAGTATTACCCAACACGGCTGTTTTAGTATTACCCAATACAACCAGTTTAGTATTACCCAACACGGCCGTTTTAGTATTACCCAATACAACCAGTTTAGTATTACCCAATACAACCAGTTTAGTATTACCCAATACAACCAGTTTAGTATTACCCAATACAACCAGTTTAGTATTACCCAACACGGCTGTTTTAGTATTACCCAATACAACCTGTTTAGTATTACCCAACACGGCCGTTTTAGTATTACCCAATACAACCAGTTTAGTATTACCCAATACAACCAGTTTAGTATTACCCAATACAACCAGTTTAGTATTACCCAATACAACCAGTTTAGTATTACCCAATACAACCAGTTTAGTATTACCCAACACGGCTGTTTTAGTATTACCCAATACAACCAGTTTAGTATTACCCAACACGGCCGTTTTAGTATTACCCAATACAACCAGTTTAGTATTACCCAATACAACCAGTTTAGTATTACCCAATACAACCAGTTTAGTATTACCCAATACAACCAGTTTAGTATTACCCAACACGGCTGTTTTAGTATTACCCAATACAACCTGTTTAGTATTACCCAACACGGCCGTTTTAGTATTACCCAATACAACCAGTTTAGTATTACCCAATACAACCAGTTTAGTATTACCCAACACGGCTGTTTTAGTATTACCCAATACAACCTGTTTAGTATTACCCAACACGGCCGTTTTAGTATTACCCAATACAACCAGTTTAGTATTACCCAACACGGCCGTTTTAGTATTACCCAATACAACCAGTTTAGTATTACCCAACACGGCTGTTTTAGTATTACCCAATACAACCAGTTTAGTATTACCCAACACGGCTGTTTTAGTATTACCCAATACAACCAGTTTAGTATTACCCAACACGGCTGTTTAGTATTACCCAATACAACCAGTTTAGTATTACCCAACACGGCCGTTTTAGTATTACCCAATACAACCAGTTTAGTATTACCCAACACGGCCGTTTTAGTATTACCCAATACAACCTGTTTAGTATTACCCAACACGGCCGTTTTAGTATTACCCAATACAACCAGTTTAGTATTACCCAATACAACCTGTTTAGTATTACCCAATACAACCAGTTTAGTATTACCCAATACAACCAGTTTAGTATTACCCAACACGGCCGTTTTAGTATTACCCAATACAACCAGTTTAGTATTACCCAACACGGCTGTTTTAGAATTACCCAATACAACCAGTTTAGTATTACCCAACATGGCTGTTTTAGTATTACCAAATACAACCAGTTTAGTATTACCCAACACGGCTGTTTTAGTATTACCCAATACAACCAGTTTAGTATTACCCAACACGGCCGTTTTAGTATTACCCAATACAACCAGTTTAGTATTACCCAATACAACCAGTTTAGTATTACCCAATACAACCAGTTTAGTATTACCCAATACAACCAGTTTAGTATTACCCAATACAACCAGTTTAGTATTACCCAACACGGCTGTTTTAGTATTACCCAATACAACCTGTTTAGTATTACCCAACACGGCCGTTTTAGTATTACCCAATACAACCTGTTTAGTATTACCCAATACAACCTGATTAGTATTACCCAATACAACCTGTTTAGTATTACCCAATACAACCAGTTTAGTATTACCCAACACGGCTGTTTTAGTATTACCCAATACAACCTGTTTAGTATTACCCAATACAACCTGTTTAGTATTACCCAATACAACCTGATTAGTATTACCCAATACAACCTGTTTAGTATTACCCAACATGGCTGTTTTAGTATTACCCAATACAACCAGTTTAGTATTACCCAACACGGCTGTTTTAGTATTACCCAATACAACCTGTTTAGTATTACCCAATACAACCTGTTTAGTATTACCCAACACGACCGTTTTAGTATTACCCAATACAACCTGTTTAGTATTACCCAATACAACCTGTTTAGTATTACCCAACACGGCTGTTTTAGTATTACCCAATACAACCTGATTAGTATTACCCAATACAACCAGTTTAGTATTACCCAACACGGCTGTTTTAGTATTACCCAATACAACCAGTTTAGTATTACCCAACACGGCTGTTTTAGTATTACCCAATACAACCTGTTTAGTATTACCCAATACAACCTGTTTAGTATTACCCAATACAACCTGTTTAGTATTACCCAATACAACCTGATTAGTATTACCCAATACAACCTGATTAGTATTACCCAATACAACCTGATTAGTATTACCCAATACAACCTGTTTAGTATTACCCAACACGGCTGTTTTAGTATTACCCAATACAACCTGTTTAGTATTACCCAATACAACCTGTTTAGTATTACCCAATACAACCTGATTAGTATTACCCAATACAACCTGATTAGTATTACCCAATACAACCTGTTTAGTATTACCCAACACGGCTGTTTTAGTATTACCCACAACAACCTGTTTAGTATTACCCAATACAACCTGTTTAGTATTACCCAATACAACCTGTTTAGTATTACCCAATACAACCTGATTAGTATTACCCAATACAACCTGTTTAGTATTACCCAATACAACCAGTTTAGTATTACCCAATACAACCAGTTTAGTATTACCCAACACGGCTGTTTTAGTATTACCCAATACAACCAGTTTAGTATTACCCAACACGGCCGTTTTAGTATTACCCAATACAACCAGTTTAGTATTACCCAATACAACCAGTTTAGTATTACCCAATACAACCAGTTTAGTATTACCCAATACAACCAGTTTAGTATTACCCAACACGGCTGTTTTAGTATTACCCAATACAACCTGTTTAGTATTACCCAACACGGCCGTTTTAGTATTACCCAATACAACCAGTTTAGTATTACCCAATACAACCAGTTTAGTATTACCCAATACAACCAGTTTAGTATTACCCAATACAACCAGTTTAGTATTACCCAATACAACCAGTTTAGTATTACCCAACACGGCTGTTTTAGTATTACCCAATACAACCAGTTTAGTATTACCCAACACGGCCGTTTTAGTATTACCCAATACAACCAGTTTAGTATTACCCAATACAACCAGTTTAGTATTACCCAATACAACCAGTTTAGTATTACCCAATACAACCAGTTTAGTATTACCCAACACGGCTGTTTTAGTATTACCCAATACAACCTGTTTAGTATTACCCAACACGGCCGTTTTAGTATTACCCAATACAACCAGTTTAGTATTACCCAATACAACCAGTTTAGTATTACCCAACACGGCTGTTTTAGTATTACCCAATACAACCTGTTTAGTATTACCCAACACGGCCGTTTTAGTATTACCCAATACAACCAGTTTAGTATTACCCAACACGGCCGTTTTAGTATTACCCAATACAACCAGTTTAGTATTACCCAACACGGCTGTTTTAGTATTACCCAATACAACCAGTTTAGTATTACCCAACACGGCTGTTTTAGTATTACCCAATACAACCAGTTTAGTATTACCCAACACGGCTGTTTAGTATTACCCAATACAACCAGTTTAGTATTACCCAACACGGCCGTTTTAGTATTACCCAATACAACCAGTTTAGTATTACCCAACACGGCCGTTTTAGTATTACCCAATACAACCTGTTTAGTATTACCCAACACGGCCGTTTTAGTATTACCCAATACAACCAGTTTAGTATTACCCAATACAACCTGTTTAGTATTACCCAATACAACCAGTTTAGTATTACCCAATACAACCAGTTTAGTATTACCCAACACGGCCGTTTTAGTATTACCCAATACAACCAGTTTAGTATTACCCAACACGGCTGTTTTAGAATTACCCAATACAACCAGTTTAGTATTACCCAACATGGCTGTTTTAGTATTACCAAATACAACCAGTTTAGTATTACCCAACACGGCTGTTTTAGTATTACCCAATACAACCAGTTTAGTATTACCCAACACGGCCGTTTTAGTATTACCCAATACAACCAGTTTAGTATTACCCAATACAACCTGTTTAGTATTACCCAATACAACCTGATTAGTATTACCCAATACAACCAGTTTAGTATTACCCAACACGGCTGTTTTAGTATTACCCAATACAACCAGTTTAGTATTTCCCAACACGGCCGTTTTAGTATTACCCAATACAACCAGTTTAGTATTACCCAATACAACCAGTTTAGTATTACCCAATACAACCAGTTTAGTATTACCCAATACAACCAGTTTAGTATTACCCAATACAACCAGTTTAGTATTACCCAACACGGCTGTTTTAGTATTACCCAATACAACCTGTTTAGTATTACCCAACACGGCCGTTTTAGTATTACCCAATACAACCAGTTTAGTATTACCCAATACAACCAGTTTAGTATTACCCAACACGGCTGTTTTAGAATTACCCAATACAACCAGTTTAGTATTACCCAATACAACCAGTTTAGTATTACCCAATACAACCAGTTTAGTATTACCCAATACAACCAGTTTAGTATTACCCAATACAACCAGTTTAGTATTACCCAACACGGCTGTTTTAGTATTACCCAATACAACCTGTTTAGTATTACCCAATACAACCAGTTTAGTATTACCCAATACAACCAGTTTAGTATTACCCAATACAACCAGTTTAGTATTACCCAACACGGCTGTTTTAGTATTACCCAATACAACCTGTTTAGTATTACCCAACATGGCCGTTTTAGTATTACCCAATACAACCAGTTTAGTATTACCCAATACAACCAGTTTAGTATTACCCAACACGGCTGTTTTAGTATTACCCAATACAACCTGTTTAGTATTACCCAACACGGCCGTTTTAGTATTACCCAATACAACCAGTTTAGTATTACCCAACACGGCCGTTTTAGTATTACCCAATACAACCAGTTTAGTATTACCCAACACGGCTGTTTTAGTATTACCCAATACAACCAGTTTAGTATTACCCAACACGGCTGTTTAGTATTACCCAATACAACCAGTTTAGTATTACCCAACACGGCCGTTTTAGTATTACCCAATACAACCAGTTTAGTATTACCCAATACAACCTGATTAGTATTACCCAATACAACCAGTTTAGTATTACCCAACACGGCTGTTTTAGTATTACCCAATACAACCAGTTTAGTATTACCCAACACGGCCGTTTTAGTATTACCCAATACAACCAGTTTAGTATTACCCAATCCAACCGGTTTAGTATTACCCAACACGGCCGTTTTAGTATTACCCAATACAACCAGTTTAGTATTACCCAATACAACCAGTTTAGTATTACCCAACACGGCTGTTTTAGTATTACCCAATACAACCAGTTTAGTATTACCCAACACGGCTGTTTTAGTATTACCCAATACAACCAGTTTAGTATTACCCAAAACGGCTGTTTTAGTATTACCCAATACAACCAGTTTAGTATTACCCAACACGGCCGTTTTAGTATTACCCAATACAACCAGTTTAGTATTACCCAACACGGCCGTTTTAGTATTACCCAATACAACCAGTTTAGTATTACCCAATACAACCAGTTTAGTATTACCCAACACGGCTGTTTTAGTATTACCCAATACAACCAGTTTAGTATTACCCAATCCAACCGGTTTAGTATCACCCAACACGGCCGTTTTAGTATTACCCAATACAACCAGTTTAGTATTACCCAACACGGCCGTTTTAGTATTACCCAATACAACCAGTTTAGTATTACCCAATACAACCAGTTTAGTATTACCCAACACGGCCGTTTTAGTATTACCCAATACAACCTGTTTAGTATTACCCAATACAACCAGTTTAGTATTACCCAAAACGGCTGTTTTAGTATTACCCAATACAACCAGTTTAGTATTACCCAACACGGCCGTTTTAGTATTACCCAATACAACCAGTTTAGTATTACCCAACACGGCCGTTTTAGTATTACCCAATACAACCAGTTTAGTATTACCCAATACAACCAGTTTAGTATTACCCAACACGGCCGTTTTAGTATTACCCAATACAACCTGTTTAGTATTACCCAATACAACCTGATTAGTATTACCCAATACAACCAGTTTAGTATTACCCAATACAACCGGTTTAGTATTACCCAACACGGCCGTTTTAGTATTACCCAATACAACCTGTTTAGTATTACCCAATACAACCTGATTAGTATTACCCAATACAACCAGTTTAGTATTACCCAACACGGCTGTTTTAGTATTACCCAATACAACCAGTTTAGTATTACCCAACACGGCCGTTTTAGTATTACCCAATACAACCAGTTTAGTATTACCCAACACGGCCGTTTTAGTATTACCCAATACAACCAGTTTAGTATTACCCAACACGGCTGTTTTAGTATTACCCAATACAACCAGTTTAGTATTACCCAACACGGCCGTTTTAGTATTACCCAATACAACCTGTTTAGTATTACCCAATACAACCTGATTAGTATTACCCAATACAACCAGTTTAGTATTACCCAACACGGCTGTTTTAGTATTACCCAATACAACCAGTTTAGTATTACCCAACACGGCCGTTTTAGTATTACCCAATACAACCAGTTTAGTATTACCCAACACGGCCGTTTTAGTATTACCCAATACAACCAGTTTAGTATTACCCAATACAACCAGTTTAGTATTACCCAACACGGCCGTTTTAGTATTACCCAATACAACCTGTTTAGTATTACCCAACACGGCTGTTTTAGTATTACCCAATACAACCTGTTTAGTATTACCCAATACAACCTGATTAGTATTACCCAATACAACCTGTTTAGTATTACCCAATACAACCAGTTTAGTATTACCCAACACGGCTGTTTTAGTATTACCCAATACAACCTGTTTAGTATTACCCAATACAACCTGTTTAGTATTACCCAATACAACCTGATTAGTATTACCCAATACAACCTGTTTAGTATTACCCAACACGGCTGTTTTAGTATTACCCAATACAACCAGTTTAGTATTACCCAACACGGCTGTTTTAGTATTACCCAATACAACCTGTTTAGTATTACCCAATACAACCTGTTTAGTATTACCCAACACGACCGTTTTAGTATTACCCAATACAACCTGTTTAGTATTACCCAATACAACCTGTTTAGTATTACCCAACACGGCTGTTTTAGTATTACCCAAGACAACCTGATTAGTATTACCCAATACAACCAGTTTAGTATTACCCAACACGGCTGTTTTAGTATTACCCAATACAACCAGTTTAGTATTACCCAACACGGCTGTTTTAGTATTACCCAATACAACCTGTTTAGTATTACCCAATACAACCTGTTTAGTATTACCCAATACAACCTGTTTAGTATTACCCAATACAACCTGATTAGTATTACCCAATACAACCTGATTAGTATTACCCAATACAACCTGATTAGTATTACCCAATACAACCTGTTTAGTATTACCCAACACGGCTGTTTTAGTATTACCCAATACAACCTGTTTAGTATTACCCAATACAACCTGTTTAGTATTACCCAATACAACCTGATTAGTATTACCCAATACAACCTGATTAGTATTACCCAATACAACCTGTTTAGTATTACCCAACACGGCTGTTTTAGTATTACCCACAACAACCTGTTTAGTATTACCCAATACAACCTGTTTAGTATTACCCAATACAACCTGTTTAGTATTACCCAATACAACCTGATTAGTATTACCCAATACAACCTGTTTAGTATTACCCAATACAACCAGTTTAGTATTACCCAATACAACCAGTTTAGTATTACCCAATACAACCAGTTTAGTATTACCCAACACGGCTGTTTTAGTATTACCCAATACAACCAGTTTAGTATTACCCAACACGGCCGTTTTAGTATTACCCAATACAACCAGTTTAGTATTACCCAATACAACCAGTTTAGTATTACCCAATACAACCAGTTTAGTATTACCCAATACAACCAGTTTAGTATTACCCAACACGGCTGTTTTAGTATTACCCAATACAACCTGTTTAGTATTACCCAACACGGCCGTTTTAGTATTACCCAATACAACCAGTTTAGTATTACCCAATACAACCAGTTTAGTATTACCCAATACAACCAGTTTAGTATTACCCAATACAACCAGTTTAGTATTACCCAATACAACCAGTTTAGTATTACCCAATACAACCAGTTTAGTATTACCCAACACGGCTGTTTTAGTATTACCCAATACAACCAGTTTAGTATTACCCAACACGGCCGTTTTAGTATTACCCAATACAACCAGTTTAGTATGACCCAATACAACCAGTTTAGTATTACCCAATACAACCAGTTTAGTATTACCCAATACAACCAGTTTAGTATTACCCAACACGGCTGTTTTAGTATTACCCAATACAACCTGTTTAGTATTACCCAACACGGCCGTTTTAGTATTACCCAATACAACCAGTTTAGTATTACCCAATACAACCAGTTTAGTATTACCCAACACGGCTGTTTTAGTATTACCCAATACAACCTGATTAGTATTACCCAATACAACCAGTTTAGTATTACCCAACACGGCCGTTTTAGTATTACCCAATACAACCAGTTTAGTATTACCCAACACGGCTGTTTTAGTATTACCCAATACAACCAGTTTAGTATTACCCAACACGGCTGTTTTAGTATTACCCAATACAACCAGTTTAGTATTACCCAACACGGCTGTTTAGTATTACCCAATACAACCAGTTTAGTATTACCCAACACGGCCGTTTTAGTATTACCCAATACAACCAGTTTAGTATTACCCAACACGGCCGTTTTAGTATTACCCAATACAACCTGTTTAGTATTACCCAACACGGCCGTTTTAGTATTACCCAATACAACCAGTTTAGTATTACCCAATACAACCTGTTTAGTATTACCCAATACAACCAGTTTAGTATTACCCAATACAACCAGTTTAGTATTACCCAACACGGCCGTTTTAGTATTACCCAATACAACCAGTTTAGTATTACCCAACACGGCTGTTTTAGAATTACCCAATACAACCAGTTTAGTATTACCCAACATGGCTGTTTTAGTATTACCAAATACAACCAGTTTAGTATTACCCAACACGGCTGTTTTAGTATTACCCAATACAACCAGTTTAGTATTACCCAACACGGCCGTTTTAGTATTACCCAATACAACCAGTTTAGTATTACCCAATACAACCTGTTTAGTATTACCCAATACAACCTGATTAGTATTACCCAATACAACCAGTTTAGTATTACCCAACACGGCTGTTTTAGTATTACCCAATACAACCAGTTTAGTATTACCCAACACGGCCGTTTTAGTATTACCCAATACAACCAGTTTAGTATTACCCAATACAACCAGTTTAGTATTACCCAATACAACCAGTTTAGTATTACCCAATACAACCAGTTTAGTATTACCCAATACAACCAGTTTAGTATTACCCAACACGGCTGTTTTAGTATTACCCAATACAACCTGTTTAGTATTACCCAACACGGCCGTTTTAGTATTACCCAATACAACCAGTTTAGTATTACCCAATACAACCAGTTTAGTATTACCCAACACGGCTGTTTTAGAATTACCCAATACAGCCAGTTTAGTATTACCCAATACAACCAGTTTAGTATTACCCAATACAACCAGTTTAGTATTACCCAATACAACCAGTTTAGTATTACCCAATACAACCAGTTTAGTATTACCCAACACGGCTGTTTTAGTATTACCCAATACAACCTGTTTAGTATTACCCAATACAACCAGTTTAGTATTACCCAATACAACCAGTTTAGTATTACCCAATACAACCAGTTTAGTATTACCCAACACGGCTGTTTTAGTATTACCCAATACAACCTGTTTAGTATTACCCAACATGGCCGTTTTAGTATTACCCAATACAACCAGTTTAGTATTACCCAATACAACCAGTTTAGTATTACCCAACACGGCTGTTTTAGTATTACCCAATACAACCTGTTTAGTATTACCCAACACGGCCGTTTTAGTATTACCCAATACAACCAGTTTAGTATTACCCAACACGGCCGTTTTAGTATTACCCAATACAACCAGTTTAGTATTACCCAACACGGCTGTTTTAGTATTACCCAATACAACCAGTTTAGTATTACCCAACACGGCTGTTTAGTATTACCCAATACAACCAGTTTAGTATTACCCAACACGGCCGTTTTAGTATTACCCAATACAACCAGTTTAGTATTACCCAATACAACCTGATTAGTATTACCCAATACAACCAGTTTAGTATTACCCAACACGGCTGTTTTAGTATTACCCAATACAACCAGTTTAGTATTACCCAACACGGCCGTTTTAGTATTACCCAATACAACCAGTTTAGTATTACCCAATCCAACCGGTTTAGTATTACCCAACACGGCCGTTTTAGTATTACCCAATACAACCAGTTTAGTATTACCCAATACAACCAGTTTAGTATTACCCAACACGGCTGTTTTAGTATTACCCAATACAACCAGTTTAGTATTACCCAACACGGCTGTTTTAGTATTACCCAATACAACCAGTTTAGTATTACCCAAAACGGCTGTTTTAGTATTACCCAATACAACCAGTTTAGTATTACCCAACACGGCCGTTTTAGTATTACCCAATACAACCAGTTTAGTATTACCCAATACAACCAGTTTAGTATTACCCAACACGGCTGTTTTAGTTTTACCCAATACAACCAGTTTAGTATTACCCAATCCAACCGGTTTAGTATTACCCAACACGGCCGTTTTAGTATTACCCAATACAACCAGTTTAGTATTACCCAACACGGCCGTTTTAGTATTACCCAATACAACCTGTTTAGTATTACCCAATACAACCAGTTTAGTATTACCCAAAACGGCTGTTTTAGTATTACCCAATACAACCAGTTTAGTATTACCCAACACGGCCGTTTTAGTATTACCCAATACAACCAGTTTAGTATTACCCAACACGGCCGTTTTAGTATTACCCAATACAACCAGTTTAGTATTACCCAATACAACCAGTTTAGTATTACCCAACACGGCCGTTTTAGTATTACCCAATACAACCTGTTTAGTATTACCCAATACAACCTGATTAGTATTACCCAATACAACCAGTTTAGTATTACCCAATACAACCGGTTTAGTATTACCCAACACGGCCGTTTTAGTATTACCCAATACAACCTGTTTAGTATTACCCAATACAACCTGATTAGTATTACCCAATACAACCAGTTTAGTATTACCCAACACGGCTGTTTTAGTATTACCCAATACAACCAGTTTAGTATTACCCAACACGGCCGTTTTAGTATTACCCAATACAACCAGTTTAGTATTACCCAACACGGCCGTTTTAGTATTACCCAATACAACCAGTTTAGTATTACCCAACACGGCTGTTTTAGTATTACCCAATACAACCAGTTTAGTATTACCCAACACGGCCGTTTTAGTATTACCCAATACAACCTGTTTAGTATTACCCAATACAACCTGATTAGTATTACCCAATACAACCAGTTTAGTATTACCCAACACGGCTGTTTTAGTATTACCCAATACAACCAGTTTAGTATTACCCAACACGGCCGTTTTAGTATTACCCAATACAACCAGTTTAGTATTACCCAACACGGCCGTTTTAGTATTACCCAATACAACCAGTTTAGTATTACCCAATACAACCAGTTTAGTATTACCCAACACGGCCGTTTTAGTATTACCCAATACAACCTGTTTAGTATTACCCAACACGGCTGTTTTAGTATTACCCAATACAACCTGTTTAGTATTACCCAATACAACCTGATTAGTATTACCCAATACAACCTGTTTAGTATTACCCAATACAACCAGTTTAGTATTACCCAACACGGCTGTTTTAGTATTACCCAATACAACCTGTTTAGTATTACCCAATACAACCTGTTTAGTATTACCCAATACAACCTGATTAGTATTACCCAATACAACCTGTTTAGTATTACCCAACACGGCTGTTTTAGTATTACCCAATACAACCAGTTTAGTATTACCCAACACGGCTGTTTTAGTATTACCCAATACAACCTGTTTAGTATTACCCAATACAACCTGTTTAGTATTACCCAACACGACCGTTTTAGTATTACCCAATACAACCTGTTTAGTATTACCCAATACAACCTGTTTAGTATTACCCAACACGGCTGTTTTAGTATTACCCAATACAACCTGATTAGTATTACCCAATACAACCAGTTTAGTATTACCCAACACGGCTGTTTTAGTATTACCCAATACAACCAGTTTAGTATTACCCAACACGGCTGTTTTAGTATTACCCAATACAACCTGTTTAGTATTACCCAATACAACCTGTTTAGTATTACCCAATACAACCTGTTTAGTATTACCCAATACAACCTGATTAGTATTACCCAATACAACCTGATTAGTATTACCCAATACAACCTGATTAGTATTACCCAATACAACCTGTTTAGTATTACCCAACACGGCTGTTTTAGTATTACCCAATACAACCTGTTTAGTATTACCCAATACAACCTGTTTAGTATTACCCAATACAACCTGATTAGTATTACCCAATACAACCTGATTAGTATTACCCAATACAACCTGTTTAGTATTACCCAACACGGCTGTTTTAGTATTACCCACAACAACCTGTTTAGTATTACCCAATACAACCTGTTTAGTATTACCCAATACAACCTGTTTAGTATTACCCAATACAACCTGATTAGTATTACCCAATACAACCTGTTTAGTATTACCCAATACAACCAGTTTAGTATTACCCAATACAACCAGTTTAGTATTACCCAATACAACCAGTTTAGTATTACCCAACACGGCTGTTTTAGTATTACCCAATACAACCAGTTTAGTATTACCCAACACGGCCGTTTTAGTATTACCCAATACAACCAGTTTAGTATTACCCAATACAACCAGTTTAGTATTACCCAATACAACCAGTTTAGTATTACCCAATACAACCAGTTTAGTATTACCCAACACGGCTGTTTTAGTATTACCCAATACAACCTGTTTAGTATTACCCAACACGGCCGTTTTAGTATTACCCAATACAACCAGTTTAGTATTACCCAATACAACCAGTTTAGTATTACCCAATACAACCAGTTTAGTATTACCCAATACAACCAGTTTAGTATTACCCAATACAACCAGTTTAGTATTACCCAACACGGCTGTTTTAGTATTACCCAATACAACCAGTTTAGTATTACCCAACACGGCCGTTTTAGTATTACCCAATACAACCAGTTTAGTATTACCCAATACAACCAGTTTAGTATTACCCAATACAACCAGTTTAGTATTACCCAATACAACCAGTTTAGTATTACCCAACACGGCTGTTTTAGTATTACCCAATACAACCTGTTTAGTATTACCCAACACGGCCGTTTTAGTATTACCCAATACAACCAGTTTAGTATTACCCAATACAACCAGTTTAGTATTACCCAACACGGCTGTTTTAGTATTACCCAATACAACCTGTTTAGTATTACCCAACACGGCCGTTTTAGTATTACCCAATACAACCAGTTTAGTATTACCCAACACGGCCGTTTTAGTATTACCCAATACAACCAGTTTAGTATTACCCAACACGGCTGTTTTAGTATTACCCAATACAACCAGTTTAGTATTACCCAACACGGCTGTTTTAGTATTACCCAATACAACCAGTTTAGTATTACCCAACACGGCTGTTTAGTATTACCCAATACAACCAGTTTAGTATTACCCAACACGGCCGTTTTAGTATTACCCAATACAACCAGTTTAGTATTACCCAACACGGCCGTTTTAGTATTACCCAATACAACCTGTTTAGTATTACCCAACACGGCCGTTTTAGTATTACCCAATACAACCAGTTTAGTATTACCCAATACAACCTGTTTAGTATTACCCAATACAACCAGTTTAGTATTACCCAATACAACCAGTTTAGTATTACCCAACACGGCCGTTTTAGTATTACCCAATACAACCAGTTTAGTATTACCCAACACGGCTGTTTTAGAATTACCCAATACAACCAGTTTAGTATTACCCAACATGGCTGTTTTAGTATTACCAAATACAACCAGTTTAGTATTACCCAACACGGCTGTTTTAGTATTACCCAATACAACCAGTTTAGTATTACCCAACACGGCCGTTTTAGTATTACCCAATACAACCAGTTTAGTATTACCCAATACAACCTGTTTAGTATTACCCAATACAACCTGATTAGTATTACCCAATACAACCAGTTTAGTATTACCCAACACGGCTGTTTTAGTATTACCCAATACAACCAGTTTAGTATTACCCAACACGGCCGTTTTAGTATTACCCAATACAACCAGTTTAGTATTACCCAATACAACCAGTTTAGTATTACCCAATACAACCAGTTTAGTATTACCCAATACAACCAGTTTAGTATTACCCAATACAACCAGTTTAGTATTACCCAACACGGCTGTTTTAGTATTACCCAATACAACCTGTTTAGTATTACCCAACACGGCCGTTTTAGTATTACCCAATACAACCAGTTTAGTATTACCCAATACAACCAGTTTAGTATTACCCAACACGGCTGTTTTAGAATTACCCAATACAACCAGTTTAGTATTACCCAATACAACCAGTTTAGTATTACCCAATACAACCAGTTTAGTATTACCCAATACAACCAGTTTAGTATTACCCAATACAACCAGTTTAGTATTACCCAACACGGCTGTTTTAGTATTACCCAATACAACCTGTTTAGTATTACCCAATACAACCAGTTTAGTATTACCCAATACAACCAGTTTAGTATTACCCAATACAACCAGTTTAGTATTACCCAACACGGCTGTTTTAGTATTACCCAATACAACCTGTTTAGTATTACCCAACATGGCCGTTTTAGTATTACCCAATACAACCAGTTTAGTATTACCCAATACAACCAGTTTAGTATTACCCAACACGGCTGTTTTAGTATTACCCAATACAACCTGTTTAGTATTACCCAACACGGCCGTTTTAGTATTACCCAATACAACCAGTTTAGTATTACCCAACACGGCCGTTTTAGTATTACCCAATACAACCAGTTTAGTATTACCCAACACGGCTGTTTTAGTATTACCCAATACAACCAGTTTAGTATTACCCAACACGGCTGTTTAGTATTACCCAATACAACCAGTTTAGTATTACCCAACACGGCCGTTTTAGTATTACCCAATACAACCAGTTTAGTATTACCCAATACAACCTGATTAGTATTACCCAATACAACCAGTTTAGTATTACCCAACACGGCTGTTTTAGTATTACCCAATACAACCAGTTTAGTATTACCCAACACGGCCGTTTTAGTATTACCCAATACAACCAGTTTAGTATTACCCAATCCAACCGGTTTAGTATTACCCAACACGGCCGTTTTAGTATTACCCAATACAACCAGTTTAGTATTACCCAATACAACCAGTTTAGTATTACCCAACACGGCTGTTTTAGTATTACCCAATACAACCAGTTTAGTATTACCCAACACGGCTGTTTTAGTATTACCCAATACAACCAGTTTAGTATTACCCAAAACGGCTGTTTTAGTATTACCCAATACAACCAGTTTAGTATTACCCAACACGGCCGTTTTAGTATTACCCAATACAACCAGTTTAGTATTACCCAACACGGCCGTTTTAGTATTACCCAATACAACCAGTTTAGTATTACCCAATACAACCAGTTTAGTATTACCCAACACGGCTGTTTTAGTATTACCCAATACAACCAGTTTAGTATTACCCAATCCAACCGGTTTAGTATTACCCAACACGGCCGTTTTAGTATTACCCAATACAACCAGTTTAGTATTACCCAACACGGCCGTTTTAGTATTACCCAATACAACCAGTTTAGTATTACCCAATACAACCAGTTTAGTATTACCCAACACGGCCGTTTTAGTATTACCCAATACAACCTGTTTAGTATTACCCAATACAACCAGTTTAGTATTACCCAAAACGGCTGTTTTAGTATTACCCAATACAACCAGTTTAGTATTACCCAACACGGCCGTTTTAGTATTACCCAATACAACCAGTTTAGTATTACCCAACACGGCCGTTTTAGTATTACCCAATACAACCAGTTTAGTATTACCCAATACAACCAGTTTAGTATTACCCAATACAACCTGTTTAGTATTACCCAATACAACCAGTTTAGTATTACCCAAAACGGCTGTTTTAGTATTACCCAATACAACCAGTTTAGTATTACCCAACACGGCCGTTTTAGTATTACCCAATACAACCAGTTTAGTATTACCCAACACGGCCGTTTTAGTATTACCCAATACAACCTGTTTAGTATTACCCAATACAACCTGATTAGTATTACCCAATACAACCAGTTTAGTATTACCCAATACAACCGGTTTAGTATTACCCAACACGGCCGTTTTAGTATTACCCAATACAACCTGTTTAGTATTACCCAATACAACCTGATTAGTATTACCCAATACAACCAGTTTAGTATTACCCAACACGGCTGTTTTAGTATTACCCAATACAACCAGTTTAGTATTACCCAACACGGCCGTTTTAGTATTACCCAATACAACCAGTTTAGTATTACCCAACACGGCCGTTTTAGTATTACCCAATACAACCAGTTTAGTATTACCCAATACAACCAGTTTAGTATTACCCAACACGGCCGTTTTAGTATTACCCAATACAACCTGTTTAGTATTACCCAACACGGCTGTTTTAGTATTACCCAATACAACCTGTTTAGTATTACCCAATACAACCTGATTAGTATTACCCAATACAACCTGTTTAGTATTACCCAATACAACCAGTTTAGTATTACCCAACACGGCTGTTTTAGTATTACCCAATACAACCTGTTTAGTATTACCCAATACAACCTGTTTAGTATTACCCAATACAACCTGATTAGTATTACCCAATACAACCTGTTTAGTATTACCCAACACGGCTGTTTTAGTATTACCCAATACAACCAGTTTAGTATTACCCAACACGGCTGTTTTAGTATTACCCAATACAACCTGTTTAGTATTACCCAATACAACCTGTTTAGTATTACCCAACACGACCGTTTTAGTATTACCCAATACAACCTGTTTAGTATTACCCAATACAACCTGTTTAGTATTACCCAACACGGCTGTTTTAGTATTACCCAATACAACCTGATTAGTATTACCCAATACAACCAGTTTAGTATTACCCAACACGGCTGTTTTAGTATTACCCAATACAACCAGTTTAGTATTACCCAACACGGCTGTTTTAGTATTACCCAATACAACCTGTTTAGTATTACCCAATACAACCTGTTTAGTATTACCCAATACAACCTGTTTAGTATTACCCAATACAACCTGATTAGTATTACCCAATACAACCTGATTAGTATTACCCAATACAACCTGATTAGTATTACCCAATACAACCTGTTTAGTATTACCCAACACGGCTGTTTTAGTATTACCCAATACAACCTGTTTAGTATTACCCAATACAACCTGTTTAGTATTACCCAATACAACCTGATTAGTATTACCCAATACAACCTGATTAGTATTACCCAATACAACCTGTTTAGTATTACCCAACACGGCTGTTTTAGTATTACCCACAACAACCTGTTTAGTATTACCCAATACAACCTGTTTAGTATTACCCAATACAACCTGTTTAGTATTACCCAATACAACCTGATTAGTATTACCCAATACAACCTGTTTAGTATTACCCAACACGGCTATTTTAGTATTACCCAATACAACCTGTTTAGTATTACCCAATACAACCTGTTTAGTATTACCCAATACAACCTGATTAGTATTACCCAATACAACCAGTTTAGTATTACCCAACACGGCTGTTTTAGTATTACCCAATACAACCAGTTTAGTATTACCCAACACGGCTGTTTTAGTATTACCCAATACAACCTGTTTAGTATTACCCAATACAACCTGTTTAGTATTACCCAATACAACCTGATTAGTATTACCCAATACAACCTGTTTAGTATTACCCAACACGGCTGTTTTAGTATTACCCAATACAACCAGTTTAGTATTACCCAACACGGCTGTTTTAGTATTACCCAATACAACCTGTTTAGTATTACCCAATACAACCTGTTTAGTATTACCCAACACGACCGTTTTAGTATTACCCAATACAACCTGTTTAGTATTACCCAACACGGCTGTTTTAGTATTACCCAATACAACCAGTTTAGTATTACCCAACACGGCCGTTTTAGTATTACCCAATACAACCAGTTTAGTATTACCCAACACGGCTGTTTTAGTATTACCCAATACAACCAGTTTAGTATTACCCAACACGGCTGTTTTAGTATTACCCAATACAACCAGTTTAGTATTACCCAACACGGCTGTTTTAGTATTACCCAATACAACCTGTTTAGTATTACCCAACATGGCTGTTTTAGTATTACCCAATACAACCAGTTTAGTATTACCCAACACGGCTGTTTTAGTATTACCCAATACAACCAGTTTAGTATTACCCAACACGACCGTTTTAGTATTACCCAATACAACCAGTTTAGTATTACCCAACACGGCTGTTTTAGTATTACCCAATACAACCAGTTTAGTATTACCCAACACGGCTGTTTTAGTATTACCCAATACAACCAGTTTAGTATTACCCAACACGGCTGTTTTAGTATTACCCAATACAACCTGTTTAGTACTACCCAACATGGCTGTTTTAGTATTACCCAATACAACCAGTTTAGTATTACCCAACACGGCTGTTTTAGTATTACCCAATACAACCAGTTTAGTATTACCCAACACGGCTGTTTTAGTATTACCCAATACAACCAGTTTAGTATTACCCAACACGGCTGTTTTAGTATTACCCAATACAACCAGTTTAGTATTACCCAACACGGCTGTTTTAGTATTACCCAATACAACCAGTTTAGTATTACCCAACACGGCTGTTTTAGTATTACCCAATACAACCTGTTTAGTATTACCCAATACAACCTGTTTAGTATTACCCAATACAACCTGTTTAGTATTACCCAATACAACCAGTTTAGTATTACCCAACACGGCTGTTTTAGTATTACCCAATACAACCAGTTTACTATTACCCAACACGGCTGTTTTAGTATTACCCAATACAACCTGTTTAGTATTACCCAATACAACCTGTTTAGTATTACCCAATACAACCTGTTTAGTATTACCCAATACAACCAGTTTAGTATTACCCAATCCAACCGGTTTAGTATTACCCAATACAACCGGTTTAGTATTACCCAATCCAACCAGTTTAGTATTACCCAATCCAACCAGTTTAGTATTACCCAATACAACCAGTTTAGTATTACCCAATCCAACCAGTTTAGTATTACCCAACACGGCCGTTTTAGTATTACCCAATACAACCAGTTTAGTATTACCCAATCCAACCGGTTTAGTATTACCCAATACAACCGGTTTAGTATTACCCAATCCAACCAGTTTAGTATTACCCAATCCAACCTGTTTAGTATTACCCAATACAACCTGTTTAGTATTACCCAATACAACCTGATTAGTATTACCCAACACGGCCGTTTTAGTATTACCCAATACAACCTGTTTAGTATTACCCAATACAACCAGTTTAGTATTACCCAACACGGCCGTTTTAGTATTACCCAATACAACCTGTTTAGTATTACCCAATACAACCAGTTTAGTATTACCCAACACGGCTGTTTTAGTATTACCCAATACAACCTGTTTAGTATTACCCAACACGGCTGTTTTAGTATTACCCAATACAACCAGTTTAGTATTACCCAACACGGCTGTTTTAGTATTACCCAATACAACCAGTTTAGTATTACCCAACACGGCTGTTTTAGTATTACCCAATACAACCAGTTTAGTATTACCCAACACGGCTGTTTTAGTATTACCCAATACAACCTGTTTAGTATTACCCAACACGGCTGTTTTAGTATTACCCAATACAACCAGTTTAGTATTACCCAACACGGCTGTTTTAGTATTACCCAATACAACCTGTTTAGTATTACCCAACATGGCTGTTTTAGTATTACCCAATACAACCTGTTTAGTATTACCCAACACGGCTGTTTTAGTATTACCCAATCCAACCAGTTTAGTATTACCCAATACAACCAGTTTAGTATTACCCAACACGGCCGTTTTAGTATTACCCAATACAACCTGTTTAGTATTACCCAATACAACCTGTTTAGTATTACCCAATACAACCAGTTTAGTATTACCCAACACGGCTGTTTTAGTATTACCCAATACAACCAGTTTAGTATGACCCAACACGGCCGTTTTAGTATTACCCAATACAACCTGTTTAGTATAACCCAATACAACCTGATTAGTATTACCCAACACGGCCGTTTTAGTATTACCCAATACAACCTGTTTAGTATTACCCAATACAACCTGTTTAGTATTACCCAATACAACCAGTTTAGTATTACCCAACACGGCTGTTTTAGTATTACCCAATACAACCAGTTTAGTATTACCCAACACGGCCGTTTTAGTATTACCCAATACAACCTGTTTAGTATTACCCAATACAACCTGTTTAGTATTACCCAATACAACCAGTTTAGTATTAACCAACACGGCTGTTTTAGTATTACCCAATACAACCAGTTTAGTATTACCCAACACGGCCGTTTTAGTATTACCCAATACAACCTGTTTAGTATTACCCAACACGGCCGTTTTAGTATTACCCAATACAACCTGTTTAGTATTACCCAACACGGCCGTTTTAGTATTACCCAATACAACCAGTTTAGTATTACCCAATCCAACCAGTTTAGTATTACCCAATACAACCAGTTTAGTATTACCCAATCCAATCGGTTTAGTATTACCCAATACAACCAGTTTAGTATTACCCAATCCAACCAGTTTAGTATTACCCAATCCAACCAGTTTAGTATTACCCAATACAACCAGTTTAGTATTACCCAATCCAACCAGTTTAGTATTACCCAATACAACCAGTTTAGTATTACCCAATCCAACCAGTTTAGTATTACCCAATCCAACCAGTTTAGTATTACCCAATCCAACCGGTTTAGTATTACGCAATCCAACCAGTTTAGTATGACCCAATCCAACCGGTTTAGTATTACCCAATACAACCAGTTTCGTATTACCCAACACGGTCGTTTTAATATTACCCAATCCAACCGGTTTAGTATTCCCCAACACGGCCGTTTTAGTATTACCCAATCCAACCAGTTTAGTATTACCCAATACAACCTGTTTGGTATTACCCAACACGGCCGTTTTAGTATTACCCAATCCAACCAGTTTAGTATTACCCAATACAACCTGTTTAGTATTACCCAATACAACCGGTTTAGTATTACCCAACACGGCCGTTTTAGTATTACCCAATCCAACCAGTTTAGTATTACCCAAAACAACCTGTTTAGTATTACCCAATCCATCCAGTTTAGTATTACCCAATCCAACCGGTTTAGTATTACCCAATACAACCAGTTTCGTATTACCCAACACGGCCGTTTTAGTATTACCCAATACAACCTGTTTAGTATTACCCAATACAACCTGATTAGTATTACCCAATACAACCAGTTTAGTATTACCCAACACGGCTGTTTTAGTATTACCCAATACAACCTGTTTAGTATTACCCAACACGGCTGTTTTAGTATTACCCAATACAACCAGTTTAGTATTACCCAACACGGCTGTTTTAGTATTACCCAATACAACCTGTTTAGTATTACCCAACATGGCTGTTTTAGTATTACCCAATACAACCTGTTTAGTTTTACCCAACACGGCTGTTTTAGTATTACCCAATCCAACCAGTTTAGTATTACCCAATACAACCAGTTTAGTATTACCCAACACGGCCGTTTTAGTATTACCCAATACAACCTGTTTAGTATTACCCAATACAACCTGTTTAGTATTACCCAATACAACCAGTTTAGTATTACCCAACACGGCCGTTTTAGTATTACCCAATACAACCTGTTTAGTATAACCCAATACAACCTGATTAGTATTACCCAACACGGCCGTTTTAGTATTACCCAATACAACCTGTTTAGTATTACCCAATACAACCTGTTTAGTATTACCCAATACAACCAGTTTAGTATTACCCAACACGGCTGTTTTAGTATTACCCAATACAACCAGTTTAGTATTACCCAACACGGCCGTTTTAGTATTACCCAATACAACCTGTTTAGTATTACCCAACACGGCTGTTTTAGTATTACCCAATACAACCTGTTTAGTATTACCCAACACGGCCGTTTTAGTATTACCCAATACAACCTGTTTAGTATTACCCAATACAACCAGTTGAGTATTACCCAATACAACCTGTTTAGTATTACCCAATACAACCTGTTTAGTATTTCCCAACACGGCCGTTTTAGTATTACCCAATACAACCTGTTTAGTATTACCCAACACGGCCGTTTTAGTATTACCCAATACAACCAGTTTAGTATTACCCATTACAACCAGTTTAGTATTACCCAATCCAATCGGTTTAGTATTACCCAATACAACCAGTTTAGTATTACCCAATCCAACCAGTTTAGTATTACCCAATCCAACCAGTTTAGTATTACCCAATACAACCAGTTTAGTATTACCCAATCCAACCAGTTTAGTATTACCCAATACAACCAGTTTAGTATTACCCAATCCAACCAGTTTAGTATTACCCAATCCAACCAGTTTAGTATTACCCAATACAACCAGTTTAGTATTACCCAATACAACCAGTTTAGTATTACCCAATCCAACCGGTTTAGTATTACGCAATCCAACCAGTTTAGTATTACCCAATCCAACCGGTTTAGTATTACCCAATACAACCAGTTTCGTATTACCCAACATGGTCGTTTTAATATTACCCAATCCAACCGGTTTAGTATTCCCCAACACGGCCGTTTTAGTATTACCCAATCCAACCAGTTTAGTATTACCCAATACAACCTGTTTAGTATTACCCAACACGGCCGTTTTAGTATTACCCAATCCAACCAGTTTAGTATTACCCAATACAACCTGTTTAGTATTACCCAATACAACCGGTTTAGTATTACCCAACACGGCCGTTTTAGTATTACCCAATCCAACCAGTTTTGTATTCCCCAATCAATCCAACCAGTTTTTCTATTGCCTCGTCCAACCAGTTTTGTATTGCCCAATCCAACCAATTTTGTATTGCCCAATCCAACCAGTTTTGTATTGCCCAATCCAACCAGTTTTGTATTGCTCAATCCAACCAGTTTTGTATTGCCCAATCCAACCAGTTTTGTATTGCCCAATCCAACCAGTTTTGTATTGCCCAATCCAACCAGTTTTGTATTTCCCAATCCAACCAGTTTTGTATTGCCCAACCCACAGGTTTTTCTATTGCCTAGTCCAACCGGTCTTGTATTGTCCAGTCTAACTGGTTTTGTATGGCCAATCCAACCAGTTTTTATGGCCAATCCAACCAGTTTTGTATTCCCCAATCAATCCAACCAGTTTTATATTCCCCAATCAATCCAACCAGTTTTGTATTCCCCAATCAATCCAACCAGTTTCGTATTCCCCAATCAATCCAACCAGTTTTGTATTCCCCAATCAATCCAACCAGTTTTGTATTCCCCAATCAATCCAACCAGTTTCGTATTCCCCAATCAATCCAACCAGTTTTGTATTACCCAATCAATCCAACCAGTTTTATATTCCCCAATCAATCCAACCAGTTTTATATTCCCCAATCAATCCAACCAGTTTTGTATTACCCAATCAATCCAACCAGTTTTATATTCCCCAATCAATCCAACCAGTTTCGTATTCCCCAATCAATCCAACCAGTTTTGTATTACCCAATCAATCCAACCAGTTTTGTATTACCCAATCAATCCAACCAGTTTTATATTCCCCAATCAATCCAACCAGTTTTATATTCCCCAATCAATCCAACCAGTTTTGTATTACCCAATCAATCCAACCAGTTTTGTATTCCCCAATCAATCCAACCAGTTTTATATTCCCCAATCAATCCAACCAGTTTTGTATTCCCCAATCAATCCAACCAGTTTTGTATTCCCCAATCAATCCAACCAGTTTTGTATTCCCCAATCAATCCAACCAGTTTCGTATTCCCCAATCAATCCAACCAGTTTTGTATTCCCCAATCAATCCAACCAGTTTTATATTCCCCAATCAATCCAACCAGTTTTATATTCCCCAATCAATCCAACCAGTTTTATATTCCCCAATCAATCCAACCAGTTTCGTATTCCCCAATCAATCCAACCAGTTTTATATTCCCCAATCAATCCAACCAGTTTTATATTCCCCGATCAATCCAACCAGTTTTATATTCCCCAATCAATCCAACCAGTTTCGTATTCCCCAATCAATCCAACCAGTTTTATATTCCCCAATCAATCCAACCAGTTTTATATTCCCCAATCAATCCAACCAGTTTTATATTCCCCAATCAATCCAACCAGTTTCGTATTCCCCAATCAATCCAACCAGTTTTATATTCCCCAATCAATCCAACCAGTTTTATATTCCCCAATCAATCCAACCAGTTTTATATTACCCAATCAATCCATCCAGTTTTATATTCCCCAATCAATCCAACCAGTTTTGTATTACCCAATCAATCCAACCAGTTTTATATTCCCCAATCAATCCAACCAGTTTTATATTCCCCAATCAATCCAACCAGTTTTATATTCCCCAATCAATCCAACCAGTTTTATATTCCCCAATCAATCCAACCAGTTTTATATTCCCCAATCAATCCAACCAGTTTTATATTCCCCAATAAATCCAACCAGTTTTATATTCCCCAATCAATCCAACCAGTTTTATATTCCCCAATCAATCCAACCAGTTTTATATTCCCCAATCAATCCAACCAGTTTTATATTCCCCAATAAATCCAACCAGTTTCGTATTCCCCAATCAATCCAACCAGTTTTATATTCCCCAATCAATCCAACCAGTTTTGTATTCCCCAATCAATCCAACCAGTTTTGTATTCCCCAATAAATCCAACCAGTTTTGTATTCCCCAATCAATCCAACCAGTTTTGTATTCCCCAATAAATCCAACCAGTTTCGTATTCCCCAATCAATCCAACCAGTTTTGTATTCCCCAATCAATCCAACCAGTTTTGTATTCCCCAATCAATCCAACCAGTTTTGTATTCCCCAATCAATCCAACCAGTTTCGTATTCCCCAATCAATCCAACCAGTTTTGTATTCCCCAATCAATCCAACCAGTTTTGTATTCCCCAATCAATCCAACCAGTTTCGTATTCCCCAATCAATCCAACCAGTTTTGTATTCCCCAATCAATCCAACCAGTTTTGTATTCCCCAATCAATCCAACCAGTTTTATATTCCCCAATCAATCCAACCAGTTTTGTATTCCCCAATCAATCCAACCAGTTTTGTATTCCCCAATAAATCCAACCAGTTTTGTATTCCCCAATCAATCCAACCAGTTTTGTATTCCCCAATAAATCCAACCAGTTTCGTATTCCCCAATCAATCCAACCAGTTTTATATTCCCCAATCAATCCAACCAGTTTTGTATTCCCCAATCAATCCAACCAGTTTTGTATTCCCCAATAAATCCAACCAGTTTCGTATTCCCCAATCAATCCAACCAGTTTTGTATTACCCAATCAATCCAACCAGTTTTATATTCCCCAATCAATCCAACCAGTTTTATATTCCCCAATCAATCCAACCAGTTTTGTATTCCCCAATCAATCCAACCAGTTTTGTATTACCCAATCAATCCAACCAGTTTTATATTCCCCAATCAATCCAACCAGTTTTATATTCCCCAATCAATCCAACCAACATTAGTTGTATTACCCAACACGGCTGTTTTAGTATTACCCAATACAACCTGTTTAGTATTACCCAATACAACCAGTTTAGTATTACCCAATACAACCAGTTTAGTATTACCCAATACAACCAGTTTAGTATTACCCAACACGGCTGTTTTAGTATTACCCAATACAACCTGTTTAGTATTACCCAACATGGCCGTTTTAGTATTACCCAATACAACCAGTTTAGTATTACCCAATACAACCAGTTTAGTATTACCCAACACGGCTGTTTTAGTATTACCCAATACAACCTGTTTAGTATTACCCAACACGGCCGTTTTAGTATTACCCAATACAACCAGTTTAGTATTACCCAACACGGCCGTTTTAGTATTACCCAATACAACCAGTTTAGTATTACCCAACACGGCTGTTTTAGTATTACCCAATACAACCAGTTTAGTATTACCCAACACGGCTGTTTAGTATTACCCAATACAACCAGTTTAGTATTACCCAACACGGAGGTTTTAGTATTACCCAATACAACCAGTTTAGTATTACCCAATACAACCTGATTAGTATTACCCAATACAACCAGTTTAGTATTACCCAACACGGCTGTTTTAGTATTACCCAATACAACCAGTTTAGTATTACCCAACACGGCCGTTTTAGTATTACCCAATACAACCAGTTTAGTATTACCCAATCCAACCGGTTTAGTATTACCCAACACGGCCGTTTTAGTATTACCCAATACAACCAGTTTAGTATTACCCAATACAACCAGTTTAGTATTACCCAACACGGCTGTTTTAGTATTACCCAATACAACCAGTTTAGTATTACCCAACACGGCTGTTTTAGTATTACCCAATACAACCAGTTTAGTATTACCCAAAACGGCTGTTTTAGTATTACCCAATACAACCAGTTTAGTATTACCCAACACGGCCGTTTTAGTATTACCCAATACAACCAGTTTAGTATTACCCAACACGGCCGTTTTAGTATTACCCAATACAACCAGTTTAGTATTACCCAATACAACCAGTTTAGTATTACCCAACACGGCTGTTTTAGTATTACCCAATACAACCAGTTTAGTATTACCCAATCCAACCGGTTTAGTATTACCCAACACGGCCGTTTTAGTATTACCCAATACAACCAGTTTAGTATTACCCAACACGGCCGTTTTAGTATTACCCAATACAACCAGTTTAGTATTACCCAATACAACCAGTTTAGTATTACCCAACACGGCCGTTTTAGTATTACCCAATACAACCTGTTTAGTATTACCCAATACAACCAGTTTAGTATTACCCAAAACGGCTGTTTTAGTATTACCCAATACAACCAGTTTAGTATTACCCAACACGGCCATTTTAGTATTACCCAATACAACCAGTTTAGTATTACCCAACACGGCCGTTTTAGTATTACCCAATACAACCAGTTTAGTATTACCCAATACAACCAGTTTAGTATTACCCAACACGGCCGTTTTAGTATTACCCAATACAACCTGTTTAGTATTACCCAATACAACCTGATTAGTATTACCCAATACAACCAGTTTAGTATTACCCAATACAACCGGTTTAGTATTACCCAACACGGCCGTTTTAGTATTACCCAATACAACCTGTTTAGTATTACCCAATACAACCTGATTAGTATTACCCAATACAACCAGTTTAGTATTACCCAACACGGCTGTTTTAGTATTACCCAATACAACCAGTTTAGTATTACCCAACACGGCCGTTTTAGTATTACCCAATACAACCAGTTTAGTATTACCCAACACGGCCGTTTTAGTATTACCCAATACAACCAGTTTAGTATTACCCAATACAACCAGTTTAGTATTACCCCAACACGGCCGTTTTAGTATTACCCAATACAACCTGTTTAGTATTACCCAACACGGCTGTTTTAGTATTACCCAATACAACCTGTTTAGTATTACCCAATACAACCTGATTAGTATTACCCAATACAACCTGTTTAGTATTACCCAATACAACCAGTTTAGTATTACCCAACACGGCCGTTTTAGTATTACCCAATACAACCTGTTTAGTATTACCCAACACGGCTGTTTTAGTATTACCCAATACAACCTGTTTAGTATTACCCAATACAACCTGATTAGTATTACCCAATACAACCTGTTTAGTATTACCCAATACAACCTGTTTAGTATTACCCAATACAACCTGATTAGTATTACCCAATACAACCTGTTTAGTATTACCCAACACGGCTGTTTTAGTATTACCCAATACAACCAGTTTAGTATTACCCAACACGGCTGTTTTAGTATTACCCAATACAACCTGTTTAGTATTACCCAATACAACCTGTTTAGTATTACCCAACACGACCGTTTTAGTATTACCCAATACAACCTGTTTAGTATTACCCAATACAACCTGTTTAGTATTACCCAACACGGCTGTTTTAGTATTACCCAATACAACCTGATTAGTATTACCCAATACAACCAGTTTAGTATTACCCAACACGGCTGTTTTAGTATTACCCAATACAACCAGTTTAGTATTACCCAACACGGCTGTTTTAGTATTACCCAATACAACCTGTTTAGTATTACCCAATACAACCTGTTTAGTATTACCCAATACAACCTGTTTAGTATTACCCAATACAACCTGATTAGTATTACCCAATACAACCTGATTAGTATTACCCAATACAACCTGATTAGTATTACCCAATACAACCTGTTTAGTATTACCCAACACGGCTGTTTTAGTATTACCCAATACAACCTGTTTAGTATTACCCAATACAACCTGTTTAGTATTACCCAATACAACCTGATTAGTATTACCCAATACAACCTGATTAGTATTACCCAATACAACCTGTTTAGTATTACCCAACACGGCTGTTTTAGTATTACCCACAACAACCTGTTTAGTATTACCCAATACAACCTGTTTAGTATTACCCAATACAACCTGTTTAGTATTACCCAATACAACCTGATTAGTATTACCCAATACAACCTGTTTAGTATTACCCAACACGGCTATTTTAGTATTACCCAATACAACCTGTTTAGTATTACCCAATACAACCTGTTTAGTATTACCCAATACAACCTGATTAGTATTACCCAATACAACCAGTTTAGTATTACCCAACACGGCTGTTTTAGTATTACCCAATACAACCAGTTTAGTATTACCCAACACGGCTGTTTTAGTATTACCTAATACAACCTGTTTAGTATTACCCAATACAACCTGTTTAGTATTACCCAATACAACCTGATTAGTATTACCCAATACAACCTGTTTAGTATTACCCAACACGGCTGTTTTAGTATTACCCAATACAACCAGTTTAGTATTACCCAACACGGCTGTTTTAGTATTACCCAATACAACCTGTTTAGTATTACCCAATACAACCTGTTTGGTATTACCCAACACGACCGTTTTAGTATTACCCAATACAACCTGTTTAGTATTACCCAACACGGCTGTTTTAGTATTACCCAATACAACCAGTTTAGTATTACCCAACACGGCCGTTTTAGTATTACCCAATACAACCAGTTTAGTATTACCCAACACGGCTGTTTTAGTATTACCCAATACAACCAGTTTAGTATTACCCAACACGGCTGTTTTAGTATTACCCAATACAACCAGTTTAGTATTACCCAACACGGCTGTTTTAGTATTACCCAATACAACCTGTTTAGTATTACCCAACATGGCTGTTTTAGTATTACCCAATACAACCAGTTTAGTATTACCCAACACGGCTGTTTTAGTATTACCCAATACAACCAGTTTAGTATTACCCAACACGACCGTTTTAGTATTACCCAATACAACCAGTTTAGTATTACCCAACACGGCTGTTTTAGTATTACCCAATACAACCAGTTTAGTATTACCCAACACGGCTGTTTTAGTATTACCCAATACAACCAGTTTAGTATTACCCAACACGGCTGTTTTAGTATTACCCAATACAACCTGTTTAGTATTACCCAACATGGCTGTTTTAGTATTACCCAATACAACCAGTTTAGTATTACCCAACACGGCTGTTTTAGTATTACCCAATACAACCAGTTTAGTATTACCCAACACGGCTGTTTTAGTATTACCCAATACAACCAGTTTAGTATTACCCAACACGGCTGTTTTAGTATTACCCAATACAACCAGTTTAGTATTACCCAACACGGCTGTTTTAGTATTACCCAATACAACCAGTTTAGTATTACCCAACACGGCTGTTTTAGTATTACCCAATACAACCTGTTTAGTATTACCCAATACAACCTGTTTAGTATTACCCAATACAACCAGTTTAGTATTACCCAACACGGCTGTTTTAGTATTACCCAATACAACCAGTTTACTATTACCCAACACGGCTGTTTTAGTATTACCCAATACAACCTGTTTAGTATTACCCAATACAACCTGTTTAGTATTACCCAATACAACCTGTTTAGTATTACCCAATACAACCAGTTTAGTATTACCCAATCCAACCGGTTTAGTATTACCCAATACAACCGGTTTAGTATTACCCAATCCAACCAGTTTAGTATTACCCAATCCAACCAGTTTAGTATTACCCAATACAACCAGTTTAGTATTACCCAATCCAACCAGTTTAGTATTACCCAACACGGCCGTTTTAGTATTACCCAATACAACCAGTTTAGTATTACCCAATCCAACCGGTTTAGTATTACCCAATACAACCGGTTTAGTATTACCCAATCCAACCAGTTTAGTATTACCCAATCCAACCTGTTTAGTATTACCCAATACAACCTGTTTAGTATTACCCAATACAACCTGATTAGTATTACCCAACACGGCCGTTTTAGTATTACCCAATACAACCTGTTTAGTATTACCCAATACAACCAGTTTAGTATTACCCAACACGGCTGTTTTAGTATTACCCAATACAACCAGTTTAGTATTACCCAACACGGCTGTTTTAGTATTACCCAATACAACCAGTTTAGTATTACCCAACACGGCTGTTTTAGTATTACCCAATACAACCAGTTTAGTATTACCCAACACGGCTGTTTTAGTATTACCCAATACAACCAGTTTAGTATTACCCAACACGGCTGTTTTAGTATTACCCAATACAACCTGTTTAGTATTACCCAACACGGCTGTTTTAGTATTACCCAATACAACCAGTTTAGTATTACCCAACACGGCTGTTTTAGTATTACCCAATACAACCTGTTTAGTATTACCCAACATGGCTGTTTTAGTATTACCCAATACAACCTGTTTAGTATTACCCAACACGGCTGTTTTAGTATTACCCAATCCAACCAGTTTAGTATTACCCAATACAACCAGTTTAGTATTACCCAACACGGCCGTTTTAGTATTACCCAATACAACCTGTTTAGTATTACCCAATACAACCTGTTTAGTATTACCCAATACAACCAGTTTAGTATTACCCAACACGGCTGTTTTAGTATTACCCAATACAACCAGTTTAGTATGACCCAACACGGCCGTTTTAGTATTACCCAATACAACCTGTTTAGTATAACCCAATACAACCTGATTAGTATTACCCAACACGGCCGTTTTAGTATTACCCAATACAACCTGTTTAGTATTACCCAATACAACCTGTTTAGTATTACCCAATACAACCAGTTTAGTATTACCCAACACGGCTGTTTTAGTATTACCCAATACAACCAGTTTAGTATTACCCAACACGGCCGTTTTAGTATTACCCAATACAACCTGTTTAGTATTACCCAATACAACCTGTTTAGTATTACCCAATACAACCAGTTTAGTATTAACCAACACGGCTGTTTTAGTATTACCCAATACAACCAGTTTAGTATTACCCAACACGGCCGTTTTAGTATTACCCAATACAACCTGTTTAGTATTACCCAACACGGCCGTTTTAGTATTACCCAATACAACCTGTTTAGTATTACCCAACACGGCCGTTTTAGTATTACCCAATACAACCAGTTTAGTATTACCCATTACAACCAGTTTAGTATTACCCAATCCAATCGGTTTAGTATTACCCAATACAACCAGTTTAGTATTACCCAATCCAACCAGTTTAGTATTACCCAATCCAACCAGTTTAGTATTACCCAATACAACCAGTTTAGTATTACCCAATCCAACCAGTTTAGTATTACCCAATACAACCAGTTTAGTATTACCCAATCCAACCAGTTTAGTATTACCCAATCCAACCAGTTTAGTATTACCCAATCCAACCGGTTTAGTATTACGCAATCCAACCAGTTTAGTATGACCCAATCCAACCGGTTTAGTATTGCCCAATACAACCAGTTTCGTATTACCCAACACGGTCGTTTTAATATTACCCAATCCAACCGGTTTAGTATTCCCCAACACGGCCGTTTTAGTATTACCCAATCCAACCAGTTTAGTATTACCCAATACAACCTGTTTAGTATTACCCAACACGGCCGTTTTAGTATTACCCAATCCAACCAGTTTAGTATTACCCAATACAACCTGTTTAGTATTACCCAATACAACCGGTTTAGTATTACCCAACACGGCCGTTTTAGTATTACCCAATCCAACCAGTTTAGTATTACCCAAAACAACCTGTTTAGTATTACCCAATCCATCCAGTTTAGTATTACCCAATGCAACCGGTTTAGTATTACCCAATACAACCAGTTTCGTATTACCCAACACGGCCGTTTTAGTATTACCCAATACAACCTGTTTAGTATTACCCAATACAACCTGATTAGTATTACCCAATACAACCAGTTTAGTATTACCCAACACGGCTGTTTTAGTATTACCCAATACAACCTGTTTAGTATTACCCAACACGGCTGTTTTAGTATTACCCAATACAACCAGTTTAGTATTACCCAACACGGCTGTTTTAGTATTACCCAATACAACCTGTTTAGTATTACCCAACATGGCTGTTTTAGTATTACCCAATACAACCTGTTTAGTTTTACCCAACACGGCTGTTTTAGTATTACCCAATCCAACCAGTTTAGTATTACCCAATACAACCAGTTTAGTATTACCCAACACGGCCGTTTTAGTATTACCCAATACAACCTGTTTAGTATTACCCAATACAACCTGTTTAGTATTACCCAATACAACCAGTTTAGTATTACCCAACACGGCCGTTTTAGTATTACCCAATACAACCTGTTTAGTATAACCCAATACAACCTGATTAGTATTACCCAACACGGCCGTTTTAGTATTACCCAATACAACCTGTTTAGTATTACCCAATACAACCTGTTTAGTATTACCCAATACAACCAGTTTAGTATTACCCAACACGGCTGTTTTAGTATTACCCAATACAACCAGTTTAGTATTACCCAACACGGCTGTTTTAGTATTACCCAATACAACCTGTTTAGTATTACCCAACACGGCTGTTTTAGTATTACCCAATACAACCTGTTTAGTATTACCCAACACGGCCGTTTTAGTATTACCCAATACAACCTGTTTAGTATTACCCAATACAACCAGTTGAGTATTACCCAATACAACCTGTTTAGTATTACCCAATACAACCTGTTTAGTATTTCCCAACACGGCCGTTTTAGTATTACCCAATACAACCTGTTTAGTATTACCCAACACGGCCGTTTTAGTATTACCCAATACAACCAGTTTAGTATTACCCATTACAACCAGTTTAGTATTACCCAATCCAATCGGTTTAGTATTACCCAATACAACCAGTTTAGTATTACCCAATCCAACCAGTTTAGTATTACCCAATCCAACCAGTTTAGTATTACCCAATACAACCAGTTTAGTATTACCCAATCCAACCAGTTTAGTATTACCCAATACAACCAGTTTAGTATTACCCAATCCAACCAGTTTAGTATTACCCAATCCAACCAGTTTAGTATTACCCAATACAACCAGTTTAGTATTACCCAATACAACCAGTTTAGTATTACCCAATCCAACCGGTTTAGTATTACGCAATCCAACCAGTTTAGTATTACCCAATCCAACCGGTTTAGTATTACCCAATACAACCAGTTTCGTATTACCCAACACGGACGTTTTAATATTACCCAATCCAACCGGTTTAGTATTCCCCAACACGGCCGTTTTAGTATTACCCAATCCAACCAGTTTAGTATTACCCAATACAACCTGTTTAGTATTACCCAACACGGCCGTTTTAGTATTACCCAATCCAACCAGTTTAGTATTACCCAATACAACCTGTTTAGTATTACCCAATACAACCGGTTTAGTATTACCCAACACGGCCGTTTTAGTATTACCCAATCCAACCAGTTTTGTATTCCCCAATCAATCCAACCAGTTTTTCTATTGCCTCGTCCAACCAGTTTTGTATTGCCCAATCCAACCAGTTTTGTATTGCCCAATCCAACCAGTTTTGTATTGCCCAATCCAACCAGTTTTGTATTGCCAAATCCAACCAGTTTTGTATTGCCCAATCCAACCAGTTTTGTATTGCCCAATCCAACCAGTTTTGTATTGCCCAATCCAACCAGTTTTGTATTTCCCAATCCAACCAGTTTTGTATTGCCCAACCCACAGGTTTTTCTATTGCCTAGTCCAACCGGTCTTGTATTGTCCAGTCTAACTGGTTTTGTATGGCCAATCCAACCAGTTTTTATGGCCAATCCAACCAGTTTTGTATTCCCCAATCAATCCAACCAGTTTTATATTCCCCAATCAATCCAACCAGTTTTGTATTCCCCAATCAATCCAACCAGTTTCGTATTCCCCAATCAATCCAACCAGTTTTGTATTCCCCAATCAATCCAACCAGTTTTGTATTCCCCAATCAATCCAACCAGTTTCGTATTCCCCAATCAATCCAACCAGTTTTGTATTACCCAATCAATCCAACCAGTTTTATATTCCCCAATCAATCCAACCAGTTTTATATTCCCCAATCAATCCAACCAGTTTTGTATTACCCAATCAATCCAACCAGTTTTATATTCCCCAATCAATCCAACCAGTTTCGTATTCCCCAATCAATCCAACCAGTTTTGTATTACCCAATCAATCCAACCAGTTTTGTATTACCCAATCAATCCAACCAGTTTTATATTCCCCAATCAATCCAACCAGTTTTATATTCCCCAATCAATCCAACCAGTTTTGTATTACCCAATCAATCCAACCAGTTTTGTATTCCCCAATCAATCCAACCAGTTTTATATTCCCCAATCAATCCAACCAGTTTTGTATTCCCCAATCAATCCAACCAGTTTTGTATTCCCCAATCAATCCAACCAGTTTTGTATTCCCCAATCAATCCAACCAGTTTCGTATTCCCCAATCAATCCAACCAGTTTTGTATTCCCCAATCAATCCAACCAGTTTTATATTCCCCAATCAATCCAACCAGTTTTATATTCCCCAATCAATCCAACCAGTTTTATATTCCCCAATCAATCCAACCAGTTTCGTATTCCCCAATCAATCCAACCAGTTTTATATTCCCCAATCAATCCAACCAGTTTTATATTCCCCGATCAATCCAACCAGTTTTATATTCCCCAATCAATCCAACCAGTTTCGTATTCCCCAATCAATCCAACCAGTTTTATATTCCCCAATCAATCCAACCAGTTTTATATTCCCCAATCAATCCAACCAGTTTTATATTCCCCAATCAATCCAACCAGTTTCGTATTCCCCAATCAATCCAACCAGTTTTATATTCCCCAATCAATCCAACCAGTTTTATATTCCCCAATCAATCCAACCAGTTTTATATTACCCAATCAATCCATCCAGTTTTATATTCCCCAATCAATCCAACCAGTTTTGTATTACCCAATCAATCCAACCAGTTTTATATTCCCCAATCAATCCAACCAGTTTTATATTCCCCAATCAATCCAACCAGTTTTATATTCCCCAATCAATCCAACCAGTTTTATATTCCCCAATCAATCCAACCAGTTTTATATTCCCCAATCAATCCAACCAGTTTTATATTCCCCAATCAATCCAACCAGTTTTGTATTCCCCAATCAATCCAACCAGTTTTGTATTCCCCAATAAATCCAACCAGTTTCGTATTCCCCAATCAATCCAACCAGTTTTGTATTACCCAATCAATCCAACCAGTTTTATATTCCCCAATCAATCCAACCAGTTTTATATTCCCCAATCAATCCAACCAGTTTTGTATTCCCCAATCAATCCAACCAGTTTTGTATTACCCAATCAATCCAACCAGTTTTATATTCCCCAATCAATCCAACCAGTTTTATATTCCCCAATCAATCCAACCAACATTAGTTGTATTACCCAACATGGCTGTTTTAGTATTACCCAATACAACCTGTTTAGTATTACCCAATACAACCAGTTTAGTATTACCCAATACAACCAGTTTAGTATTACCCAATACAACCAGTTTAGTATTACCCAACACGGCTGTTTTAGTATTACCCAATACAACCTGTTTAGTATTACCCAACATGGCCGTTTTAGTATTACCCAATACAACCAGTTTAGTATTACCCAATACAACCAGTTTAGTATTACCCAACACGGCTGTTTTAGTATTACCCAATACAACCTGTTTAGTATTACCCAACACGGCCGTTTTAGTATTACCCAATACAACCAGTTTAGTATTACCCAACACGGCCGTTTTAGTATTACCCAATACAACCAGTTTAGTATTACCCAACACGGCTGTTTTAGTATTACCCAATACAACCAGTTTAGTATTACCCAACACGGCTGTTTAGTATTACCCAATACAACCAGTTTAGTATTACCCAACACGGAGGTTTTAGTATTACCCAATACAACCAGTTTAGTATTACCCAATACAACCTGATTAGTATTACCCAATACAACCAGTTTAGTATTACCCAACACGGCTGTTTTAGTATTACCCAATACAACCAGTTTAGTATTACCCAACACGGCCGTTTTAGTATTACCCAATACAACCAGTTTAGTATTACCCAATCCAACCGGTTTAGTATTACCCAACACGGCCGTTTTAGTATTACCCAATACAACCAGTTTAGTATTACCCAATACAACCAGTTTAGTATTACCCAACACGGCTGTTTTAGTATTACCCAATACAACCAGTTTAGTATTACCCAACACGGCTGTTTTAGTATTACCCAATACAACCAGTTTAGTATTACCCAAAACGGCTGTTTTAGTATTACCCAATACAACCAGTTTAGTATTACCCAACACGGCCGTTTTAGTATTACCCAATACAACCAGTTTAGTATTACCCAACACGGCCGTTTTAGTATTACCCAATACAACCAGTTTAGTATTACCCAATACAACCAGTTTAGTATTACCCAACACGGCTGTTTTAGTATTACCCAATACAACCAGTTTAGTATTACCCAATCCAACCGGTTTAGTATTACCCAACACGGCCGTTTTAGTATTACCCAATACAACCAGTTTAGTATTACCCAACACGGCCGTTTTAGTATTACCCAATACAACCAGTTTAGTATTACCCAATACAACCAGTTTAGTATTACCCAACACGGCCGTTTTAGTATTACCCAATACAACCTGTTTAGTATTACCCAATACAACCAGTTTAGTATTACCCAATCCAACCGGTTTAGTATTACCCAAAACGGCTGTTTTAGTATTACCCAATACAACCAGTTTAGTATTACCCAACACGGCCGTTTTAGTATTACCCAATACAACCAGTTTAGTATTACCCAACACGGCCGTTTTAGTATTACCCAATACAACCAGTTTAGTATTACCCAATACAACCAGTTTAGTATTACCCAACACGGCCGTTTTAGTATTACCCAATACAACCTGTTTAGTATTACCCAATACAACCTGATTAGTATTACCCAATACAACCAGTTTAGTATTACCCAATACAACCGGTTTAGTATTACCCAACACGGCCGTTTTAGTATTACCCAATACAACCTGTTTGGTATTACCCAATACAACCTGATTAGTATTACCCAATACAACCAGTTTAGTATTACCCAACACGGCTGTTTTAGTATTACCCAATACAACCAGTTTAGTATTACCCAACACGGCCGTTTTAGTATTACCCAATACAACCAGTTTAGTATTACCCAACACGGCCGTTTTAGTATTACCCAATACAACCAGTTTAGTATTACCCAATACAACCAGTTTAGTATTACCCCAACACGGCCGTTTTAGTATTACCCAATACAACCTGTTTAGTATTACCCAACACGGCTGTTTTAGTATTACCCAATACAACCTGTTTAGTATTACCCAATACAACCTGATTAGTATTACCCAATACAACCTGTTTAGTATTACCCAATACAACCAGTTTAGTATTACCCAACACGGCTGTTTTAGTATTACCCAATACAACCTGTTTAGTATTACCCAATACAACCTGTTTAGTATTACCCAATACAACCTGATTAGTATTACCCAATACAACCTGTTTAGTATTACCCAACACGGCTGTTTTAGTATTACCCAATACAACCAGTTTAGTATTACCCAACACGGCTGTTTTAGTATTACCCAATACAACCTGTTTAGTATTACCCAATACAACCTGTTTAGTATTACCCAACACGACCGTTTTAGTATTACCCAATACAACCTGTTTAGTATTACCCAATACAACCTGTTTAGTATTACCCAACACGGCTGTTTTAGTATTACCCAATACAACCTGATTAGTATTACCCAATACAACCAGTTTAGTATTACCCAACACGGCTGTTTTAGTATTACCCAATACAACCAGTTTAGTATTACCCAACACGGCTGTTTTAGTATTACCCAATACAACCTGTTTAGTATTACCCAATACAACCTGTTTAGTATTATCCAATACAACCTGTTTAGTATTACCCAATACAACCTGATTAGTATTACCCAATACAACCTGATTAGTATTACCCAATACAACCTGATTAGTATTACCCAATACAACCTGTTTAGTATTACCCAACACGGCTGTTTTAGTATTACCCAATACAACCTGTTTAGTATTACCCAATACAACCTGTTTAGTATTACCCAATACAACCTGATTAGTATTACCCAATACAACCTGATTAGTATTACCCAATACAACCTGTTTAGTATTACCCAACACGGCTGTTTTAGTATTACCCACAACAACCTGTTTAGTATTACCCAATACAACCTGTTTAGTATTACCCAATACAACCTGTTTAGTATTACCCAATACAACCTGATTAGTATTACCCAATACAACCTGTTTAGTATTACCCAACACGGCTATTTTAGTATTACCCAATACAACCTGTTTAGTATTACCCAATACAACCTGTTTAGTATTACCCAATACAACCTGATTAGTATTACCCAATACAACCAGTTTAGAATTACCCAACACGGCTGTTTTAGTATTACCCAATACAACCAGTTTAGTATTACCCAACACGGCTGTTTTAGTATTACCCAATACAACCTGTTTAGTATTACCCAATACAACCTGTTTAGTATTACCCAATACAACCTGATTAGTATTACCCAATACAACCTGTTTAGTATTACCCAACACGGCTGTTTTAGTATTACCCAATACAACCAGTTTAGTATTACCCAACACGGCTGTTTTAGTATTACCCAATACAACCTGTTTAGTATTACCCAATACAACCTGTTTAGTATTACCCAACACGACCGTTTTAGTATTACCCAATACAACCTGTTTAGTATTACCCAACACGGCTGTTTTAGTATTACCCAATACAACCAGTTTAGTATTACCCAACACGGCCGTTTTAGTATTACCCAATACAACCAGTTTAGTATTACCCAACACGGCTGTTTTAGTATTACCCAATACAACCAGTTTAGTATTACCCAACACGGCTGTTTTAGTATTACCCAATACAACCAGTTTAGTATTACCCAACACGGCTGTTTTAGTATTACCCAATACAACCTGTTTAGTATTACCCAACATGGCTGTTTTAGTATTACCCAATACAACCAGTTTAGTATTACCCAACACGGCTGTTTTAGTATTACCCAATACAACCAGTTTAGTATTACCCAACACGACCGTTTTAGTATTACCCAATACAACCAGTTTAGTATTACCCAACACGGCTGTTTTAGTATTACCCAATACAACCAGTTTAGTATTACCCAACACGGCTGTTTTAGTATTACCCAATACAACCAGTTTAGTATTACCCAACACGGCTGTTTTAGTATTACCCAATACAACCTGTTTAGTATTACCCAACATGGCTGTTTTAGTATTACCCAATACAACCAGTTTAGTATTACCCAACACGGCTGTTTTAGTATTACCCAATACAACCAGTTTAGTATTACCCAACACGGCTGTTTTAGTATTACCCAATACAACCAGTTTAGTATTACCCAACACGGCTGTTTTAGTATTACCCAATACAACCAGTTTAGTATTACCCAACACGGCTGTTTTAGTATTACCCAATACAACCAGTTTAGTATTACCCAACACGGCTGTTTTAGTATTACCCAATACAACCTGTTTAGTATTACCCAATACAACCTGTTTAGTATTACCCAATACAACCTGTTTAGTATTACCCAATACAACCAGTTTAGTATTACCCAACACGGCTGTTTTAGTATTACCCAATACAACCAGTTTACTATTACCCAACACGGCTGTTTTAGTATTACCCAATACAACCTGTTTAGTATTACCCAATACAACCTGTTTAGTATTACCCAATACAACCTGTTTAGTATTACCCAATACAACCAGTTTAGTATTACCCAATCCAACCGGTTTAGTATTACCCAATACAACCGGTTTAGTATTACCCAATCCAACCAGTTTAGTATTACCCAATCCAACCAGTTTAGTATTACCCAATACAACCAGTTTAGTATTACCCAATCCAACCAGTTTAGTATTGCCCAACACGGCCGTTTTAGTATTACCCAATACAACCAGTTTAGTATTACCCAATCCAACCGGTTTAGTATTACCCAATACAACCGGTTTAGTATTACCCAATCCAACCAGTTTAGTATTACCCAATCCAACCTGTTTAGTATTACCCAATACAACCTGTTTAGTATTACCCAATACAACCTGATTAGTATTACCCAACACGGCCGTTTTAGTATTACCCAATACAACCTGTTTAGTATTACCCAATACAACCAGTTTAGTATTACCCAACACGGCCGTTTTAGTATTACCCAATACAACCTGTTTAGTATTACCCAATACAACCAGTTTAGTATTACCCAACACGGCTGTTTTAGTATTACCCAATACAACCTGTTTAGTATTACCCAACACGGCTGTTTTAGTATTACCCAATACAACCAGTTTAGTATTACCCAACACGGCTGTTTTAGTATTACCCAATACAACCAGTTTAGTATTACCCAACACGGCTGTTTTAGTATTACCCAATACAACCAGTTTAGTATTACCCAACACGGCTGTTTTACTATTACCCAATACAACCTGTTTAGTATTACCCAACACGGCTGTTTTAGTATTACCCAATACAACCAGTTTAGTATTACCCAACACGGCTGTTTTAGTATTACCCAATACAACCTGTTTAGTATTACCCAACATGGCTGTTTTAGTATTACCCAATACAACCTGTTTAGTATTACCCAACACGGCTGTTTTAGTATTACCCAATCCAACCAGTTTAGTATTACCCAATACAACCAGTTTAGTATTACCCAACACGGCCGTTTTAGTATTACCCAATACAACCTGTTTAGTATTACCCAATACAACCTGTTTAGTATTACCCAATACAACCAGTTTAGTATTACCCAACACGGCTGTTTTAGTATTACCCAATACAACCAGTTTAGTATGACCCAACACGGCCGTTTTAGTATTACCCAATACAACCTGTTTAGTATAACCCAATACAACCTGATTAGTATTACCCAACACGGCCGTTTTAGTATTACCCAATACAACCTGTTTAGTATTACCCAATACAACCTGTTTAGTATTACCCAATACAACCAGTTTAGTATTACCCAACACGGCTGTTTTAGTATTACCCAATACAACCAGTTTAGTATTACCCAACACGGCCGTTTTAGTATTACCCAATACAACCTGTTTAGTATTACCCAATACAACCTGTTTAGTATTACCCAATACAACCAGTTTAGTATTAACCAACACGGCTGTTTTAGTATTACCCAATACAACCAGTTTAGTATTACCCAACACGGCCGTTTTAGTATTACCCAATACAACCTGTTTAGTATTACCCAACACGGCCGTTTTAGTATTACCCAATACAACCTGTTTAGTATTACCCAACACGGCCGTTTTAGTATTACCCAATACAACCAGTTTAGTATTACCCATTACAACCAGTTTAGTATTACCCAATCCAATCGGTTTAGTATTACCCAATACAACCAGTTTAGTATTACCCAATCCAACCAGTTTAGTATTACCCAATCCAACCAGTTTAGTATTACCCAATACAACCAGTTTAGTATTACCCAATCCAACCAGTTTAGTATTACCCAATACAACCAGTTTAGTATTACCCAATCCAACCAGTTTAGTATTACCCAATCCAACCAGTTTAGTATTACCCAATACAACCAGTTTAGTATTACCCAATCCAACCGGTTTAGTATTACGCAATCCAACCAGTTTAGTATGACCCAATCCAACCGGTTTAGTATTACCCAATACAACCAGTTTCGTATTACCCAACACGGTCGTTTTAATATTACCCAATCCAACCGGTTTAGTATTCCCCAACACGGCCGTTTTAGTATTACCCAATCCAACCAGTTTAGTATTACCCAATACAACCTGTTTAGTATTACCCAACACGGCCGTTTTAGTATTACCCAATCCAACCAGTTTAGTATTACCCAATACAACCTGTTTAGTATTACCCAATACAACCGGTTTAGTATTACCCAACACGGCCGTTTTAGTATTACCCAATCCAACCAGTTTAGTATTACCCAAAACAACCTGTTTAGTATTACCCAATCCATCCAGTTTAGTATTACCCAATCCAACCGGTTTAGTATTACCCAATACAACCAGTTTCGTATTACCCAACACGGCCGTTTTAGTATTACCCAATACAACCTGTTTAGTATTACCCAATACAACCTGATTAGTATTACCCAATACAACCAGTTTAGTATTACCCAACACGGCTGTTTTAGTATTACCCAATACAACCTGTTTAGTATTACCCAACACGGCTGTTTTAGTATTACCCAATACAACCAGTTTAGTATTACCCAACACGGCTGTTTTAGTATTACCCAATACAACCTGTTTAGTATTACCCAACATGGCTGTTTTAGTATTACCCAATACAACCTGTTTAGTATTACCCAACACGGCTGTTTTAGTATTACCCAATCCAACCAGTTTAGTATTACCCAATACAACCAGTTTAGTATTACCCAACACGGCCGTTTTAGTATTACCCAATACAACCTGTTTAGTATTACCCAATACAACCTGTTTAGTATTACCCAATACAACCAGTTTAGTATTACCCAACACGGCCGTTTTAGTATTACCCAATACAACCTGTTTAGTATAACCCAATACAACCTGATTAGTATTACCCAACACGGCCGTTTTAGTATTACCCAATACAACCTGTTTAGTATTACCCAATACAACCTGTTTAGTATTACCCAATACAACCAGTTTAGTATTACCCAACACGGCTGTTTTAGTATTACCCAATACAACCAGTTTAGTATTACCCAACACGGCCGTTTTAGTATTACCCAATACAACCTGTTTAGTATTACCCAACACGGCTGTTTTAGTATTACCCAATACAACCTGTTTAGTATTACCCAACACGGCCGTTTTAGTATTACCCAATACAACCTGTTTAGTATTACCCAATACAACCAGTTGAGTATTACCCAATACAACCTGTTTAGTATTACCCAATACAACCTGTTTAGTATTACCCAACACGGCCGTTTTAGTATTACCCAATACAACCTGTTTAGTATTACCCAACACGGCCGTTTTAGTATTACCCAATACAACCAGTTTAGTATTACCCATTACAACCAGTTTAGTATTACCCAATCCAATCGGTTTAGTATTACCCAATACAACCAGTTTAGTATTACCCAATCCAACCAGTTTAGTATTACCCAATCCAACCAGTTTAGTATTACCCAATACAACCAGTTTAGTATTACCCAATCCAACCAGTTTAGTATTACCCAATACAACCAGTTTAGTATTACCCAATCCAACCAGTTTAGTATTACCCAATCCAACCAGTTTAGTATTACCCAATACAACCAGTTTAGTATTACCCAATACAACCAGTTTAGTATTACCCAATCCAACCGGTTTAGTATTACGCAATCCAACCAGTTTAGTATTACCCAATCCAACCGGTTTAGTATTACCCAATACAACCAGTTTCGTATTACCCAACACGGTCGTTTTAATATTACCCAATCCAACCGGTTTAGTATTCCCCAACACGGCCGTTTTAGTATTACCCAATCCAACCAGTTTAGTATTACCCAATACAACCTGTTTAGTATTACCCAACACGGCCGTTTTAGTATTACCCAATCCAACCAGTTTAGTATTACCCAATACAACCTGTTTAGTATTACCCAATACAACCGGTTTAGTATTACCCAACACGGCCGTTTTAGTATTACCCAATCCAACCAGTTTTGTATTCCCCAATCAATCCAACCAGTTTTTCTATTGCCTCGTCCAACCAGTTTTGTATTGCCCAATCCAACCAGTTTTGTATTGCCCAATCCAACCAGTTTTGTATTGCCCAATCCAACCAGTTTTGTATTGCCCAATCCAACCAGTTTTGTATTGCCCAATCCAACCAGTTTTGTATTTCCCAATCCAACCAGTTTTGTATTGCCCAACCCACAGGTTTTTCTATTGCCTAGTCCAACCGGTCTTGTATTGTCCAGTCTAACTGGTTTTGTATGGCCAATCCAACCAGTTTTTATGGCCAATCCAACCAGTTTTGTATTCCCCAATCAATCCAACCAGTTTTATATTCCCCAATCAATCCAACCAGTTTTGTATTCCCCAATCAATCCAACCAGTTTCGTATTCCCCAATCAATCCAACCAGTTTTGTATTCCCCAATCAATCCAACCAGTTTTGTATTCCCCAATCAATCCAACCAGTTTCGTATTCCCCAATCAATCCAACCAGTTTTGTATTACCCAATCAATCCAACCAGTTTTATATTCCCCAATCAATCCAACCATTTTTATATTCCCCAATCAATCCAACCAGTTTTGTATTACCCAATCAATCCAACCAGTTTTATATTCCCCAATCAATCCAACCAGTTTCGTATTCCCCAATCAATCCAACCAGTTTTGTATTACCCAATCAATCCAACCAGTTTTGTATTACCCAATCAATCCAACCAGTTTTATATTCCCCAATCAATCCAACCAGTTTTATATTCCCCAATCAATCCAACCAGTTTTGTATTACCCAATCAATCCAACCAGTTTTGTATTCCCCAATCAATCCAACCAGTTTTATATTCCCCAATCAATCCAACCAGTTTTGTATTCCCCAATCAATCCAACCAGTTTTGTATTCCCCAATCAATCCAACCAGTTTTGTATTCCCCAATCAATCCAACCAGTTTCGTATTCCCCAATCAATCCAACCAGTTTTGTATTCCCCAATCAATCCAACCAGTTTTATATTCCCCAATCAATCCAACCAGTTTTATATTCCCCAATCAATCCAACCAGTTTTATATTCCCCAATCAATCCAACCAGTTTCGTATTCCCCAATCAATCCAACCAGTTTTATATTCCCCAATCAATCCAACCAGTTTTATATTCCCCGATCAATCCAACCAGTTTTATATTCCCCAATCAATCCAACCAGTTTCGTATTCCCCAATCAATCCAACCAGTTTTATATTCCCCAACCAATCCAACCAGTTTTATATTCCCCAATCAATCCAACCAGTTTTATATTCCCCAATCAATCCAACCAGTTTCGTATTCCCCAATCAATCCAACCAGTTTTATATTCCCCAATCAATCCAACCAGTTTTATATTCCCCAATCAATCCAACCAGTTTTATATTACCCAATCAATCCATCCAGTTTTATATTCCCCAATCAATCCAACCAGTTTTGTATTACCCAATCAATCCAACCAGTTTTATATTCCCCAATCAATCCAACCAGTTTTATATTCCCCAATCAATCCAACCAGTTTTATATTCCCCAATCAATCCAACCAGTTTTATATTCCCCAATCAATCCAACCAGTTTTATATTCCCCAATCAATCCAACCAGTTTTATATTCCCCAATAAATCCAACCAGTTTTATATTCCCCAATCAATCCAACCAGTTTTATATTCCCCAATCAATCCAACCAGTTTTATATTCCCCAATCAATCCAACCAGTTTTATATTCCCCAATAAATCCAACCAGTTTCGTATTCCCCAATCAATCCAACCAGTTTTATATTCCCCAATCAATCCAACCAGTTTTGTATTCCCCAATCAATCCAACCAGTTTTGTATTCCCCAATAAATCCAACCAGTTTTGTATTCCCCAATCAATCCAACCAGTTTTGTATTCCCCAATAAATCCAACCAGTTTCGTATTCCCCAATCAATCCAACCAGTTTTGTATTCCCCAATCAATCCAACCAGTTTTGTATTCCCCAATCAATCCAACCAGTTTCGTATTCCCCAATCAATCCAACCAGTTTTGTATTCCCCAATCAATCCAACCAGTTTTGTATTCCCCAATCAATCCAACCAGTTTCGTATTCCCCAATCAATCCAACCAGTTTTGTATTCCCCAATCAATCCAACCAGTTTTGTATTCTCCAATCAATCCAACCAGTTTTATATTCCCCAATCAATCCAACCAGTTTTGTATTCCCCAATCAATCCAACCAGTTTTGTATTCCCCAATAAATCCAACCAGTTTTGTATTCCCCAATCAATCCAACCAGTTTTGTATTCCCCAATAAATCCAACCAGTTTCGTATTCCCCAATCAATCCAACCAGTTTTATATTCCCCAATCAATCCAACCAGTTTTGTATTCCCCAATCAATCCAACCAGTTTTGTATTCCCCAATAAATCCAACCAGTTTCGTATTCCCCAATCAATCCAACCAGTTTTGTATTACCCAATCAATCCAACCAGTTTTATATTCCCCAATCAATCCAACCAGTTTTATATTCCCCAATCAATCCAACCAGTTTTGTATTCCCCAATCAATCCAACCAGTTTTGTATTACCCAATCAATCCAACCAGTTTTATATTCCCCAATCAATCCAACCAGTTTTATATTCCCCAATCAATCCAACCAGTTTTGTATTCCCCAATCAATCCAACCAGTTTTGTATTCCCCAATCAATCCAACCAGTTTTATATTTCCCAATCAATCCAACCAGTTTTGTATTCCCCAATCAATCCAACCAGTTTCGTATTCCCCAATCAATCCAACCAGTTTTGTATTCCCCAATCAATCCAACCAGTTTTGTATTCCCCAATCAATCCAACCAGTTTCGTATTCCCCAATCAATCCAACCAGTTTTGTATTCCCCAATCAATCCAACCAGTTTTGTATTCCCCAATCAATCCAACCAGTTTTATATTCCCCAATCAATCCAACCAGTTTTATATTCCCCAATCAATCCAACCAGTTTTGTATTCTCCAATCAATCCAACCAGTTTTGTATTCCCCAATCAATCCAACCAGTTTTGTATTCCCAAATAAATCCAACCAGTTTTGTATTCCCCAATCAATCCAACCAGTTTTGTATTCCCCAATAAATCCAACCAGTTTCGTATTCCCCAATCAATCCAACCAGTTTTATATTCCCCAATCAATCCAACCAGTTTTGTATTCCCCAATCAATCCAACCAGTTTTGTATTCCCCAATAAATCCAACCAGTTTCGTATTCCCCAATCAATCCAACCAGTTTTGTATTACCCAATCAATCCAACCAGTTTTATATTCCCCAATCAATCCAACCAGTTTTATATTCCCCAATCAATCCAACCAGTTTTATATTCCCCAATCAATCCAACCAGTTTTATATTCCCCAATCAATCCAACCAGTTTTATATTCCCCAATCAATCCAACCAGTTTTGTATTCCCCAATCAATCCAACCAGTTTTATATTCCCCAATCAATCCAACCAGTTTTATATTACCCAATCAATCCATCCAGTTTTATATTCCCCAATCAATCCAACCAGTTTTATATTCCCCAATCAATCCAACCAGTTTTATATTACCCAATCAATCCATCCAGTTTTATATTCCCCAATCAATCCAACCAGTTTTATATTCCCCAATCAATCCATCCAGTTTTATATTACCCAATCAATCCAACCAGTTTTATATTCCCCAATCAATCCAACCAGTTTTGTATTCCCCAATCAATCCAACCAGTTTTATATTCCCCAATCAATCCAACCAGTTTTATATTACCCAATCAATCCATCCAGTTTTATATTCCCCAATCAATCCAACCAGTTTTATATTCCCCAATCAATCCAACCAGTTTTATATTACCCAATCAATCCATCCAGTTTTATATTCCCCAATCAATCCAACCAGTTTTGTATTCCCCAATCAATCCAACCAGTTTTATATTCCCCAATCAATCCAACCAGTTTTATATTACCCAATCAATCCATCCAGTTTTATATTCCCCAATCAATCCAACCACTTTTGTATTCCCCAATCAATCCAACCAGTTTAATATTCCCCAATCAATCCAACCAGTTTTATATTACCCAATCAATCCATCCAGTTTTATATTCCCCAATCAATCCAACCAGTTTTATATTCCCCAATCAATCCAACCAGTTTTATATTCCCCAATCAATCCATCCAGTTTTATATTCCCCAATCAATCCAACCAGTTTTATATTCCCCAATCAATCCATCCAGTTTTATATTACCCAATCAATCCAACCAGTTTTATATTCCCCAATCAATCCAACCAGTTTTGTATTCCCCAATCAATCCAACCAGTTTTATATTCCCCAATCAATCCAACCAGTTTTATATTACCCAATCAATCCATCCAGTTTTATATTCCCCAATCAATCCAACCAGTTTTATATTCCCCAATCAATCCAACCAGTTTTATATTACCCAATCAATCCATCCAGTTTTATATTCCCCAATCAATCCAACCAGTTTTGTATTCCCCAATCAATCCAACCAGTTTTATATTCCCCAATCAATCCAACCAGTTTTATATTACCCAATCAATCCATCCAGTTTTATATTCCCCAATCAATCCAACCACTTTTGTATTCCCCAATCAATCCAACCAGTTTAATATTCCCCAATCAATCCAACCAGTTTTATATTACCCAATCAATCCATCCAGTTTTATATTCCCCAATCAATCCAACCAGTTTTATATTCCCCAATCAATCCAACCAGTTTTATATTCCCCAATCAATCCAACCACTTTTGTATTCCCCAATCAATCCAACCAGTTTTATATTCCCCAATCAATCCAACCAGTTTTATATTACCCAATCAATCCATCCAGTTTTATATTCCCCAATCAATCCAACCACTTTTGTATTCCCCAATCAATCCAACCAGTTTAATATTCCCCAATCAATCCAACCAGTTTTATATTACCCAATCAATCCATCCAGTTTTATATTCCCCAATCAATCCAACCAGTTTTATATTCCCCAATCAATCCAACCAGTTTTATATTCCCCAATCAATCCAACCAGTTTTATATTCCCCAATCAATCCAACCAGTTTTATATTCCCCAATCAATCCAACCACTTTTGTATTCCCCAATCAATCCAACCAGTTTTATATTCCCCAATCAATCCAACCAGTTTTATATTCCCCAATCAATCCAACCAGTTTTATATTCCCCAATCAATCCAACCACTTTTGTATTCCCCAATCAATCCAACCAGTTTTATATTCCCCAATCAATCCAACCAGTTTTATATTACCCAATCAATCCATCCAGTTTTATATTCCCCAATCAATCCATCCAGTTTTATATTCCCCAATCAATCCAACCAGTTTTGTATTCCCCAATCAATCCAACCAGTTTTATATTCCCCAATCAATCCAACCAGTTTTGTATTCCCCAATCAATCCAACCAGTTTAATATTACCCAATCAATCCATCCAGTTTTATATTCCCCAATCAATCCAACCAGTTTTGTATTACCCAATCAATCCAACCAGTTTTGTATTACCCAATCAATCCAACCAGTTTTATATTCCCCAATCAATCCAACCAGTTTTATATTCCCCAATCAATCCAACCAGTTTTATATTCCCCAATCAATCCAACCAGTTTTATATTCCCCAATCGATCCAACCAGTTTTATATTCCCCAATAAATCCAACCAGTTTTATATTCCCCAATAAATCCAACCAGTTTTATATTCCCCAATCAATCCAACCAGTTTTATATTCCCCAATAAATCCAACCAGTTTTATATTCCCCAATAAATCCAACCAGTTTTATATTCCCCAATCAATCCAACCAGTTTTATATTCCCCAATCAATCCAACCAGTTTTATATTCCCCAATCAATCCAACCAGTTTTATATTCCCCAATCAATCCAACCCGTTTTATATTCCCCAATCAATCCAACCAGTTTTGTATTCCCCAATCAATCCAACCAGTTTTATATTCCCCAATCAATCCAACCAGTTTTATATTACCCAATCAATCCATCCAGTTTTATATTCCCCAATCAATCCAACCAGTTTTATATTCCCCAATCAATCCAACCAGTTTTGTATTCCCCAATCAATCCAACCAGTTTTATATTCCCCAATCAATCCAACCAGTTTTATATTACCCAATCAATCCATCCAGTTTTATATTCCCCAATCAATCCAACCAGTTTTATATTCCCCAATCAATCCATCCAGTTTTATATTCCCCAATCAATCCAACCACTTTTGTATTCCCCAATCAATCCAACCAGTTTTATATTCCCCAATCAATCCATCCAGTTTTATATTCCCCAATCAATCCAACCACTTTTGTATTCCCCAATCAATCCAACCAGTTTTATATTCCCCAATCAATCCAACCAGTTTTGTATTCCCCAATCAATCCAACCAGTTTAATATTACCCAATCAATCCATCCAGTTTTATATTCCCAAATCAATCCAACCAGTTTTGTATTACCCAATCAATCCAACCAGTTTTGTATTACCCAATCAATCCAACCAGTTTTGTATTACCCAATCAATCCAACCAGTTTTGTATTCCCCAATCAATCCAACCAGTTTTATATTCCCCAATCAATCCAACCAGTTTTATATTCCCCAATCAATCCAACCAGTTTTATATTCCCCAATCAATCCAACCAGTTTTATATTCCCCAATCAATCCAACCAGTTTTATATTCCCCAATAAATCCAACCAGTTTTATATTCCCCAATCAATCCAACCAGTTTTATATTCCCCAATAAATCCAACCAGTTTTATATTCCCCAATCAATCCAACCAGTTTTATATTCCCCAATCAATCCAACCAGTTTTATATTCCCCAATCAATCCAACCAGTTTTATATTCCCCAATAAATCCAACCAGTTTTATATTCCCCAATAAATCCAACCAGTTTTATATTCCCCAATAAATCCAACCAGTTTTATATTCCCCAATAAATCCAACCAGTTTTATATTCCCCAATCAATCCAACCAGTTTTATATTCCCCAATCAATCCAACCAGTTTTATATTCCCCAATCAATCCAACCAGTTTTATATTCCCCAATCAATCCAACCAGTTTTATATTCCCCAATCAATCCAACCAGTTTTGTATTCCCCAATCAAACCAACCAGTTTTAAATTACCCAATCAATCCAACCAGTTTCGTATTCCCCAATCAATCCAACCAGTTTTGTATTCCCCAATCAATCCAACCAGTTTTATATTCCCCAATCAATCCAACCAGTATTGTATTCCCCAATCAATCCAACCAGTTTTGTATTCCCCAATCAATCCAACCAGTTTTGTATTCCCCAATCAATCCAACCAGTTTTGTATTCCCCAATCAATCCAACCAGTTTTATATTCCCCAATCAATCCAACCAGTTTTGTATTACCCAATCAATCCAACCAGTTTTTATTGCCGTGTCCAACCGGTTTTGTATTGTCCAGTCTAACCAGTTTTGTATTGCCCAACCCACAGGTTTTTCTATTGCCTCGTCCAACCAGTTTTGTATTGCCCAATCCAACCAGTTTGTATTGCCCAATCCAACCAGTTTTGTATTGCCCAATCCAACCAGTTTTGTATTGCCCAATCCAACCAGTTTTGTATTCCCCAATCAATCCAACCAGTTTTGTATTGCCCAATCCAACCAGTTTTGTATTGCCCAATCCAACCAGTTTTGTATTGCCCAATCCAACCAGTTTTGTATTGCCCAATCCAACCAGTTTTGTATTGGCCAATCCAACCAGTTTTTATGGCCAATCCAACCAGTTTTGTATTGCCCAATCAATCCAACCAGTTTTGTATTGCCCAATCAATCCAACCAATTTTATATTCCCCAATAAATCCAACCAGTTTTATATTCCCCAATCAATCCAACCAGTTTTATATTCCCCAATCAATCCAACCAGTTTTATATTCCCCAATAAATCCAACCAGTTTTATATTCCCCAATCAATCCAACCAGTTTTATATTCCCCAATCAATCCAACCAGTTTTATATTCCCCAATCAATCCAACCAGTTTTGTATTCCCCAATCAATCCAACCAGTTTTGTATTCCCCAATCAATCCAACCAGTTTTGTATTCCCCAATCAATCCAACCAGTTTTGTATTACCCAATCAATCCAACCAGTTTTTATTGCCGTGTCCAACCGGTTTTGTATTGTCCAGTCTAACCAGTTTTGTATTGCCCAACCCACAGGTTTTTCTATTGCCTCGTCCAACCAGTTTTGTATTGCCCAATCCAACCAGTTTGTATTGCCCAATCCAACCAGTTTTGTATTGCCCAATCCAACCAGTTTTGTATTGCCCAATCCAACCAGTTTTGTATTCCCCAATCAATCCAACCAGTTTTGTATTGCCCAATCCAACCAGTTTTGTATTGCCCAATCCAACCAGTTTTGTATTGCCCAATCCAACCAGTTTTGTATTGCCCAATCCAACCAGTTTTGTATTGCCCAATCCAACCAGTTTTGTATTGGCCAATCCAACCAGTTTTTATGGCCAATCCAACCAGTTTTGTATTGCCCAATCAATCCAACCAGTTTTGTATTACCCAATCAATCCAACCAGTTTTATATTCCCCAATAAATCCAACCAGTTTCGTATTCCCCAATCAATCCAACCAGTTTTGTATTGCCCAATTCAACCAGTTTTGTATTGCCCAATCCAACCAGTTTTGTATTGCCCAATCCAACCAGTTTTGTATTGCCCAATCCAACCAGTTTTGTATTGGCCAATCCAACCAGTTTTTATGGCCAATCCAACCAGTTTTATATTCCCCAATAAATCCAACCAGTTTCGTATTCCCCAATCAATCCAACCAGTTTTGTATTCCCCAATCAATCCAACCAGTTTTGTATTCCCCAATCAATCCAACCAGTTTTGTATTCCCCAATCAATCCAACCAGTTTTGTATTCCCCAATCAATCCAACCAGTTTTGTATTCCCCAATCAATCCAACGAGTTTTGTATTCCCCAATCAATCCAACCAGTTTTGTATTACCCAATCAATCCAACCAGTTTTGTATTCCCCAATCAATCCAACCAGTTTTGTATTACCCAATCAATCCAACCAGTTTTGTATTCCCCAATCAATCCAACCAGTTTTGTATTACCCAATCAATCCAACCAGTTTTGTATTCCCCAATCAATCCAACCAGTTTTGTATTCCCCAATCAATCCAACCAGTTTTATATTCCCCAATCAATCCAACCAGTTTTATATTCCCCAATCAATCCATCCAGTTTCGTATTACCCAATCAATCCAACCAGTTTTGTATTCCCCAATCAATCCAACCAGTTTCGTATTCCCCAATCAATCCAACCAGTTTTGTATTACCCAATCAATCCAACCAGTTTTATATTCCCCAATCAATCCAACCAGTTTTGTATTACCCAATCAATCCAACCAGTTTCGTATTACCCAATAAATCCAACCAGTTTTATATTCCCCAATCAATCCAACCAGTTTTGTATTCCCCAATCAATCCAACCAGTTTTGTATTCCCCAATCAATCCAACCAGTTTTATATTCCCCAATCAATCCAACCAGTTTTGTATTCCCCAATCAATCCAACCAGTTTTATATTCCCCAATCAATCCAACCAGTTTCGTATTACCCAATCAATCCAACCAGTTTTGTATTCCCCAATCAATCCAACCAGTTTTATATTCCCCAATCAATCCAACCAGTTTTATATTCCCCAATCAATCCAACCAGTTTTGTATTACCCAATCAATCCAACCAGTTTCGTATTACCCAATAAATCCAACCAGTTTTATATTCCCCAATAAATCCAACCAGTTTTATATTCCCCAATCAATCCAACCAGTTTTGTATTCCCCAATCAATCCAACCAGTTTTATATTCCCCAATCAATCCAACCAGTTTTATATTCCCCAATAAATCCAACCAGTTTCGTATTCCCCAATCAATCCAACCAGTTTTGTATTCCCCAATCAATCCAACCAGTTTTGTATTCCCCAATCAATCCAACCAGTTTTGTATTACCCAATCAATCCAACCAGTTTTGTATTACCCAATCAATCCAACCAGTTTTGTATTCCCCAATAAATCCAACCAGTTTCGTATTCCCCAATCAATCCAACCAGTTTTGTATTCCCCAATCAATCCAACCAGTTTTGTATTCCCCAATCAATCCAACCAGTTTTGTATTCCCCAATCAATCCAACCAGTTTTGTATTCCCCAATCAATCCAACCAGTTTTGTATTCCCCAATCAATCCAACCAGTTTTGTATTCCCCAATCAATCCAACCAGTTTTGTATTCCCCAATCAATCCAACCAGTTTTATATTCCCCAATCAATCCAACCAGTTTTATATTCCCCAATCAATCCAACCAGTTTTGTATTACCCAATCAATCCAACCAGTTTTGTATTACCCAATCAATCCAACCAGTTTTGTATTCCCCAATCAATCCAACCAGTTTCGTATTCCCCAATCAATCCAACCAGTTTCGTATTCCCCAATCAATCCAACCAGTTTTATATTCCCCAATCAATCCAACCAGTTTTATATTCCCCAATCAATCCAACCAGTTTTGTATTACCCAATCAATCCAACCAGTTTCGTATTATCCAATCAATCCAACCAGTTTTATATTCCCCAATCAATCCAACCAGTTTTGTATTCCCCAATCAATCCAACCAGTTTTGTATTCCCCAATCAATCCAACCAGTTTTATATTCCCCAATCAATCCAACCAGTTTTGTATTCCCCAATCAATCCAACCAGTTTTATATTCCCCAATCAATCCAACCAGTTTCGTATTACCCAATCAATCCAACCAGTTTTGTATTACCCAATCAATCCAACCAGTTTTATATTCCCCAATCAATCCAACCAGTTTTATATTCCCCAATCAATCCAACCAGTTTTATATTCCCCAATCAATCCAACCAGTTTTATATTCCCCAATTAATCCAACCAGTTTCGTATTACCCAATAAATCCAACCAGTTTTATATTCCCCAATCAATCCAACCAGTTTTGTATTCCCCAATCAATCCAACCAGTTTCGTATTACCCAATAAATCCAACCAGTTTTATATTCCCCAATCAATCCAACCAGTTTCGTATTCCCCAATCAATCCAACCAGTTTTATATTCCCCAATCAATCCAACCAGTTTTATATTCCCCAATCAATCCAACCAGTTTCGTATTACCCAATCAATCCAACCAGTTTTGTATTCCCCAATCAATCCATCCAGTTTTGTATTCCCCAATCAATCCAACCAGTTTTGTATTCCCCAATCAATCCAACCAGTTTTATATTCCCCAATCAATCCAACCAGTTTCGTATTACCCAATCAATCCAACCAGTTTTGTATTCCCCAATCAATCCAACCAGTTTTATATTCCCCAATCAATCCAACCAGTTTTATATTCCCCAATCAATCCAACCAGTTTTGTATTACCCAATCAATCCAACCAGTTTCGTATTACCCAATAAATCCAACCAGTTTTATATTCCCCAATCAATCCAACCAGTTTCGTATTCCCCAATCAATCCAACCAGTTTTATATTCCCCAATCAATCCAACCAGTTTCGTATTCCCCAATCAATCCAACCAGTTTTATATTCCCCAATCAATCCAACCAGTTTCGTATTCCCCAATCAATCCAACCAGTTTTATATTCCCCAATCAATCCAACCAGTTTTGTATTCCCCAATCAATCCAACCAGTTTCGTATTACCCAATCAATCCAACCAGTTTTGTATTCCCCAATCAATCCATCCAGTTTTGTATTCCCCAATCAATCCAACCAGTTTTGTATTCCCCAATCAATCCAACCAGTTTTATATTCCCCAATCAATCCAACCAGTTTTGTATTCCCCAATCAATCCAACCAGTTTTATATTCCCCAATCAATCCAACCAGTTTCGTATTACCCAATCAATCCAACCAGTTTTGTATTCCCCAATCAATCCAACCAGTTTTATATTCCCCAATCAATCCAACCAGTTTTATATTCCCCAATCAATCCAACCAGTTTTGTATTACCCAATCAATCCAACCAGTTTCGTATTACCCAATAAATCCAACCAGTTTTATATTCCCCAATCAATCCAACCAGTTTTGTATTCCCCAATCAATCCAACCAGTTTCGTATTACCCAATAAATCCAACCAGTTTTGTATTACCCAATCAATCCAACCAGTTTTATATTCCCCAATCAATCCAACCAGTTTTATATTCCCCAATCAATCCAAGCAGTTTCGTATTACCCAATCAATCCAACCAGTTTTGTATTCCCCAATCAATCCATCCAGTTTTTTATTCCCCAATCAATCCAACCAGTTTTGTATTACCCAATCAATCCAACCAGTTTTATATTCCCCAATCAATCCAACCAGTTTTATATTCCCCAATCAATCCAAGCAGTTTCGTATTACCCAATCAATCCAACCAGTTTTGTATTCCCCAATCAATCCAACCAGTTTTTTATTCCCCAATCAATCCAACCAGTTTTGTATTACCCAATCAATCCAACCAGTTTTGTATTCCCCAATCAATCCAACCAGTTTTATATTCCCCAATCAATCCAAGCAGTTTCGTATTACCCAATCAATCCAACCAGTTTTGTATTCCCCAATCAATCCATCCAGTTTTTTATTCCCCAATCAATCCAACCAGTTTTGTATTCCCCAATCAATCCAACCAGTTTTATATTCCCCAATCAATCCATCCAGTTTTGTATTCCCCAATCAATCCAACCAGTTTTGTATTCCCCAATCAATCCAACCAGTTTTGTATTCCCCAATCAATCCAACCAGTTTCGTATTACCCAATCAATCCATCCAGTTTTATATTCCCCAATCAATCCATCCAGTTTTGTATTCCCCAATCAATCCAACCAGTTTTATATTCCCCAATCAATCCAACCAGTTTTGTATTCCCCAATCAATCCAACCAGTTTTGTATTCCCCAATCAATCCAACCAGTTTTGTATTACCCAATCAATCCAACCAGTTTTGTATTCCCCAATCAATCCAACCAGTTTTATATTCCCCAATCAATCCACCCAGTTTTATATTCCCCAATCAATCCAACCAGTTTTGTATTACCCAATCAATCCAACCAGTTTTGTATTCCCCAATCAATCCAACCAGTTTTATATTCCCCAATCAATCCAACCAGTTTCGTATTCCCCAATCAATCCAACCAGTTTTGTATTCCCCAATCAATCCAACCAGTTTTATATTCCCCAATCAATCCAACCAGTTTTGTATTACCCAATCAATCCAACCAGTTTTGTATTACCCAATCAATCCAACCAGTTTCGTATTCCCCAATCAATCCAACCAGTTTTGTATTCCCCAATCAATCCAACCAGTTTTGTATTACCCAATCAATCCAACCAGTTTTGTATTCCCCAATCAATCCAACCAGTTTTATATTCCCCAATCAATCCACCCAGTTTTATATTCCCCAATCAATCCAACCAGTTTTGTATTACCCAATCAATCCAACCAGTTTTGTATTCCCCAATCAATCCAACCAGTTTTATATTCCCCAATCAATCCAACCAGTTTCGTATTCCCCAATCAATCCAACCAGTTTTGTATTCCCCAATCAATCCAACCAGTTTTATATTCCCCAATCAATCCAACCAGTTTTGTATTACCCAATCAATCCAACCAGTTTTGTATTACCCAATCAATCCAACCAGTTTCGTATTCCCCAATCAATCCAACCAGTTTTGTATTCCCCAATCAATCCAACCAGTTTTGTATTACCCAATCAATCCAACCAGTTTTATATTCCCCAATCAATCCAACCAGTTTTATATTCCCCAATCAATCCAACCAGTTTTGTATTCCCCAATCAATCCAACCAGTTTTGTATTCCCCAATCAATCCAACCAGTTTTGTATTCCCCAATCAATCCAACCAGTTTCGTATTCCCCAATCAATCCAACCAGTTTCGTATTCCCCAATCAATCCAACCAGTTTTGTATTCCCCAATCAATCCAACCAGTTTTGTATTCCCCAATCAATCCAACCAGTTTCGTATTCCCCAATCAATCCAACCAGTTTTGTATTCCCCAATCAATCCAACCAGTTTTATATTCCCCAATCAATCCAACCAGTTTTGTATTCCCCAATCAATCCAACCAGTTTTGTATTCCCCAATCAATCCAACCAGTTTTATATTCCCCAATCAATCCAACCAGTTTTGTATTCCCCAATCAATCCAACCAGTTTTATATTCCCCAATCAATCCAACCAGTTTTGTATTACCCAATCAATCCAACCAGTTTTGTATTCCCCAATCAATCCAACCAGTTTTGTATTACCCAATCAATCCAACCAGTTTTGTATTCCCCAATCAATCCAACCAGTTTTGTATTCCCCAATCAATCCAACCAGTTTTGTATTACCCAATCAATCCAACCAGTTTTTATTGCCGTGTCCAACCGGTTTTGTATTGTCCAGTCTAACCAGTTTTGTATTGCCCAACCCACAGGTTTTTCTATTGCCTCGTCCAACCAGTTTTGTATTGCCCAATCCAACCAGTTTGTATTGCCCAATCCAACCAGTTTTGTATTGCCCAATCCAACCAGTTTTGTATTGCCCAATCCAACCAGTTTTGTATTCCCCAATCAATCCAACCAGTTTTGTATTGCCCAATCCAACCAGTTTTGTATTGCCCAATCCAACCAGTTTTGTATTGCCCAATCCAACCAGTTTTGTATTGCCCAATCCAACCAGTTTTGTATTGGCCAATCCAACCAGTTTTTATGGCCAATCCAACCAGTTTTGTATTGCCCAATCAATCCAACCAGTTTTGTATTGCCCAATCAATCCAACCAGTTTTATATTCCCCAATAAATCCAACCAGTTTTATATTCCCCAATCAATCCAACCAGTTTTATATTCCCCAATCAATCCAACCAGTTTTATATTCCCCAATAAATCCAACCAGTTTTATATTCCCCAATCAATCCAACCAGTTTTATATTCCCCAATCAATCCAACCAGTTTTATATTCCCCAATCAATCCAACCAGTTTTGTATTCCCCAATCAATCCAACCAGTTTTGTATTCCCCAATCAATCCAACCAGTTTTATATTCCCCAATCAATCCAACCAGTTTTGTATTACCCAATCAATCCAACCAGTTTTTATTGCCATGTCCAACCGGTTTTGTATTGTCCAGTCTAACCAGTTTTGTATTGCCCAACCCACAGGTTTTTCTATTGCCTCGTCCAACCAGTTTTGTATTGCCCAATCCAACCAGTTTGTATTGCCCAATCCAACCAGTTTTGTATTGCCCAATCCAACCAGTTTTGTATTGCCCAATCCAACCAGTTTTGTATTCCCCAATCAATCCAACCAGTTTTGTATTGCCCAATCCAACCAGTTTTGTATTGCCCAATCCAACCAGTTTTGTATTGCCCAATCCAACCAGTTTTGTATTGCCCAATCCAACCAGTTTTGTATTGCCCAATCCAACCAGTTTTGTATTGGCCAATCCAACCAGTTTTTATGGCCAATCCAACCAGTTTTGTATTGCCCAATCAATCCAACCAGTTTTGTATTACCCAATCAATCCAACCAGTTTTATATTCCCCAATAAATCCAACCAGTTTCGTATTCCCCAATCAATCCAACCAGTTTTGTATTGCCCAATCCAACCAGTTTTGTATTGCCCAATCCAACCAGTTTTGTATTGCCCAATCCAACCAGTTTTGTATTGCCCAATCCAACCAGTTTTGTATTGGCCAATCCAACCAGTTTTTATGGCCAATCCAACCAGTTTTGTATTACCCAATCAATCCAACCAGTTTTATATTCCCCAATAAATCCAACCAGTTTCGTATTCCCCAATCAATCCAACCAGTTTTGTATTCCCCAATCAATCCAACCAGTTTTGTATTCCCCAATCAATCCAACCAGTTTTGTATTCCCCAATCAATCCAACCAGTTTTGTATTCCCCAATCAATCCAACCAGTTTTGTATTCCCCAATCAATCCAACCAGTTTTGTATTCCCCAATCAATCCAACCAGTTTCGTATTCCCCAATCAATCCAACCAGTTTTGTATTCCCCAATCAATCCAACCAGTTTTGTATTACCCAATCAATCCAACCAGTTTTGTATTCCCCAATCAATCCAACCAGTTTTGTATTCCCCAATCAATCCAACCAGTTTTGTATTACCCAATCAATCCAACCAGTTTTGTATTCCCCAATCAATCCAACCAGTTTTGTATTCCCCAATCAATCCAACCAGTTTTATATTCCCCAATCAATCCATCCAGTTTCGTATTACCCAATCAATCCAACCCGTTTTGTATTCCCCAATCAATCCAACCAGTTTCGTATTCCCCAATCAATCCAACCAGTTTTATATTCCCCAATCAATCCAACCAGTTTTATATTCCCCAATCAATCCAACCAGTTTTGTATTACCCAATCAATCCAACCAGTTTCGTATTACCCAATAAATCCAACCAGTTTTATATTCCCCAATCAATCCAACCAGTTTTGTATTCCCCAATCAATCCAACCAGTTTTGTATTCCCCAATCAATACAACCAGTTTTATATTCCCCAATCAATCCAACCAGTTTTGTATTCCCCAATCAATCCAACCAGTTTCGTATTACCCAATCAATCCAACCAGTTTTGTATTCCCCAATCAATCCAACCAGTTTTATATTCCCCAATCAATCCAACCAGTTTTATATTCCCCAATCAATCCAACCAGTTTTGTATTACCCAATCAATCCAACCAGTTTCGTATTACCCAATAAATCCAACCAGTTTTGTATTCCCCAATCAATCCAACCAGTTTCGTATTACCCAATAAATCCAACCAGTTTTATATTCCCCAATCAATCCAACCAGTTTTGTATTCCCCAATCAATCCAACCAGTTTTATATTCCCCAATCAATCCAACCAGTTTTATATTCCCCAATAAATCCAACCAGTTTCGTATTCCCCAATCAATCCAACCAGTTTTGTATTCCCCAATCAATCCAACCAGTTTTGTATTCCCCAATCAATCCAACCAGTTTTGTATTACCCAATCAATCCAACCAGTTTTGTATTCCCCAATAAATCCAACCACTTTCGTATTCCCCAATCAATCCAACCAGTTTTGTATTCCCCAATCAATCCAACCAGTTTTGTATTCCCCAATCAATCCAACCAGTTTTGTATTCCCCAATCAATCCAACCAGTTTTGTATTCCCCAATCAATCCAACCAGTTTTGTATTCCCCAATCAATCCAACCAGTTTTGTATTCCCCAATCAATCCATCCAGTTTTGTATTCCCCAATCAATCCAACCAGTTTTATATTCCCCAATCAATCCAACCAGTTTTGTATTCCCCAATCAATCCAACCAGTTTTGTATTCCCCAATCAATCCAACCAGTTTTGTATTCCCCAATCAATCCAACCAGTTTTGTATTCCCCAATCAATCCAACCAGTTTTATAATCCCCAATCAATCCAACCAGTTTTGTATTCCCCAATCAATCCAACCAGTTTTATATTCCCCAATCAATCCAACCAGTTTCGTATTACCCAATCAATCCAACCAGTTTTGTATTCCCCAATCAATCCAACTAGTTTTATATTCCCCAATCAATCCAACCAGTTTTGTATTACCCAATCAATCCAACCAGTTTCGTATTACCCAATAAATCCAACCAGTTTTATATTCCCCAATCAATCCAACCAGTTTTGTATTCCCCAATCAATCCAACCAGTTTCGTATTCCCCAATCAATCCAACCAGTTTTATATTCCCCAATCAATCCAACCAGTTTTATATTCCCCAATCAATCCAAGCAGTTTCGTATTACCCAATCAATCCAACCAGTTTTGTATTCCCCAATCAATCCAACCAGTTTTTTATTCCCCAATCAATCCAACCAGTTTTGTATTCCCCAATCAATCCAACCAGTTTTGTATTCCCCAATCAATCCAACCAGTTTTTTATTCCCCAATCAATCCATCCAGTTTTGTATTCCCCAATCAATCCAACCAGTTTTGTATTCCCCAATCAATCCAACCAGTTTCGTATTACCCAATCAATCCATCCAGTTTTGTATTCCCCAATCAATCCAACCAGTTTTGTATTCCCCAATCAATCCAACCAGTTTCGTATTACCCAATCAATCCATCCAGTTTTATATTCCCCAATCAATCCAACCAGTTTTGTATTCCCCAATCAATCCAACCAGTTTCGTATTACCCAATCAATCCAACCAGTTTTGTATTCCCCAATCAATCCAACCAGTTTCGTATTCCCCAATCAATCCAACCAGTTTCGTATTACCCAATCAATCCAACCAGTTTTGTATTCCCCAATCAATCCAACCAGTTTCGTATTCCCCAATCAATCCAACCAGTTTTGTATTCCCCAATCAATCCAACCAGTTTTGTATTACCCAATCAATCCAACCAGTTTTGTATTCCCCAATCAATCCAACCAGTTTTGTATTCCCCAATCAATCCAACCAGTTTTGTATTCCCCAATCAATCCAACCAGTTTCGTATTCCCCAATCAATCCAACCAGTTTTATATTCCCCAATCAATCCAACCAGTTTTGTATTCCCCAATCAATCCAACCAGTTTCGTATTCCCCAATCAATCCATCCAGTTTTATATTCCCCAATCAATCCAACCAGTTTTGTATTCCCCAATCAATCCAACCAGTTTTGTATTCCCCAATCAATCCAACCAGTTTTGTATTCCCCAATCAATCCAACCAGTTTTGTATTCCCCAATCAATCCAACCAGTTTTGTATTCCCCAATCAATCCAACCAGTTTTGTATTCCCCAATCAATCCAACCAGTTTTGTATTCCCCAATCAATCCAACCAGTTTTATATTCCCCAATCAATCCAACCAGTTTTGTATTCCCCAATCAATCCAACCAGTTTTATATTACCCAATCAATCCAACCAGTTTTGTATTCCCCAATCAATCCAACCAGTTTTGTATTCCCCAATCAATCCAACCAGTTTCGTATTCCCCAATCAATCCATCCAGTTTTATATTCCCCAATCAATCCAACCAGTTTTGTATTCCCCAATCAATCCAACCAGTTTTGTATTCCCCAATCAATCCATCCAGTTTTATATTCCCCAATCAATCCAACCAGTTTTGTATTCCCCAATCAATCCAACCAGTTTTGTATTCCCCAATCAATCCAACCAGTTTTGTATTCCCCAATCAATCCAACCAGTTTCGTATTCCCCAATCAATCCAACCAGTTTTGTATTCCCCAATCAATCCAACCAGTTTTGTATTCCCCAATCAATCCAACCAGTTTCGTATTCCCCAATCAATCCATCCAGTTTTATATTCCCCAATCAATCCAACCAGTTTTGTATTCCCCAATCAATCCAACCAGTTTTGTATTCCCCAATCAATCCAACCAGTTTTGTATTCCCCAATCAATCCAACCAGTTTCGTATTCCCCAATCAATCCAACCAGTTTTATATTCCCCAATCAATCCAACCAGTTTTGTATTCCCCAATCAATCCAACCAGTTTTGTATTCCCCAATCAATCCAACCAGTTTTGTATTCCCCAATCAATCCATCCAGTTTTATATTCCCCAATCAATCCAACCAGTTTTATATTACCCAATCAATCCAACCAGTTTTGTATTCCCCAATCAATCCAACCAGTTTTGTATTCCCCAATCAATCCATCCAGTTTTATATTCCCCAATCAATCCAACCAGTTTTGTATTCCCCAATCAATCCAACCAGTTTTGTATTCCCCAATCAATCCAACCAGTTTTGTATTCCCCAATCAATCCAACCAGTTTTGTATTCCCCAATCAATCCAACCAGTTTTGTATTCCCCAATCAATCCAACCAGTTTTGTATTCCCCAATCAATCCAACCAGTTTTGTATTCCCCAATCAATCCAACCAGTTTTGTATTCCCCAATCAATCCAACCAGTTTTGTATTCCCCAATCAATCCAACCAGTTTTGTATTCCCCAATCAATCCAACCAGTTTTGTATTCCCCAATCAATCCAACCAGTTTTGTATTCCCCAATCAATCCAACCAGTTTTGTATTCCCCAATCAATCCAACCAGTTTTGTATTCCCCAATCAATCCAACCAGTTTTGTATTCCCCAATAAATCCAACCAGTTTTGTATTCCCCAATCAATCCAACCAGTTTTGTATTCCCCAATCAATCCAACCAGTTTTGTATTCCCCAATCAATCCAACCAGTTTTGTATTACCCAATCAATCCAACCAGTTTTATATTCCCCAATCAATCCAACCAGTTTTGTATTCTCCAATCAATCCAACCAGTTTTATATTCCCCAATCAATCCATCCAGTTTTATATTACCCAATCAATCCAACCAGTTTTGTATTACCCAATCAATCCAACCAGTTTTGTATTCCCCAATCAATCCAACCAGTTTTATATTACCCAATCAATCCAACCAGTTTTGTATTCCCCAATCAATCCAACCAGTTTTATATTCCCCAATCAATCCAACCAGTTTTGTATTACCCAATCAATCCATCCAGTTTTATATTACCCAATCAATCCAACCAGTTTTATATTCCCCAATCAATCCATCCAGTTTTATATTACCCAATCAATCCAACCAGTTTTATATTCCCCAATCAATCCATCCAGTTTTATATTACCCAATCAATCCATCCAGTTTTATATTACCCAATCAATCCAACCAGTTTTGTATTACCCAATCAATCCAACCAGTTTTATATTCCCCAATCAATCCATCCAGTTTTATATTACCCAATCAATCCAACCAGTTTTATATTCCCCAATCAATCCAACCAGTTTTATATTCCCCAATCAATCCAACCAGTTTTGTATTCCCCAATCAATCCAACCAGTTTTATAATCCCCAATCAATCCAACCAGTTTTATATTCCCCAATCAATCCAACCAGTTTTGTATTCCCCAATCAATCCAACCAGTTTTGTATTCCCCAATCAATCCAACCAGTTTTATATTCCCCAATCAATCCAACCAGTTTTATATTCCCCAATCAATCCAACCAGTTTTATATTCCCCAATCAATCCATCCAGTTTTATATTCCCCAATCAATCCAACCAGTTTTGTATTCCCCAATCAATCCAACCAGTTTTGTATTCCCCAATCAATCCAACCAGTTTTATATTCCCCAATCAATCCAACCAGTTTTGTATTCCCCAATCAATCCAACCAGTTTTGTATTCCCCAATCAATCCAACCAGTTTTGTATTCCCCAATCAATCCAACCAGTTTTATATTCCCCAATCAATCCAACCAGTTTTGTATTCCCCAATCAATCCAACCAGTTTTGTATTCCCCAATCAATCCATCCAGTTTTATATTCCCCAATCAATCCAACCAGTTTTATATTACCCAATCAATCCAACCAGTTTTGTATTCCCCAATCAATCCAACCAGTTTTGTATTCCCCAATCAATCCATCCAGTTTTATATTCCCCAATCAATCCAACCAGTTTTGTATTCCCCAATCAATCCATCCAGTTTTATATTACCCAATCAATCCAACCAGTTTTGTATTCCCCAATCAATCCAACCAGTTTTGTATTCCCCAATCAATCCAACCAGTTTCGTATTCCCCAATCAATCCATCCAGTTTTATATTCCCCAATCAATCCAACCAGTTTTGTATTCCCCAATCAATCCAACCAGTTTTGTATTCCCCAATCAATCCAACCAGTTTTATATTCCCCAATCAATCCAACCAGTTTTGTATTCCCCAATCAATCCAACCAGTTTCGTATTCCCCAATCAATCCAACCAGTTTTATATTCCCCAATCAATCCAACCAGTTTCGTATTCCCCAATCAATCCAACCAGTTTTATATTCCCCAATAAATCCAACCAGTTTTGTATTCCCCAATCAATCCAACCAGTTTTGTATTCCCCAATCAATCCAACCAGTTTTGTATTCCCCAATCAATCCATCCAGTTTTATATTCCCCAATCAATCCAACCAGTTTTATATTACCCAATCAATCCAACCAGTTTTGTATTCCCCAATCAATCCAACCAGTTTTGTATTCCCCAATCAATCCATCCAGTTTTATATTCCCCAATCAATCCAACCAGTTTTGTATTCCCCAATCAATCCAACCAGTTTTGTATTCCCCAATCAATCCAACCAGTTTTGTATTCCCCAATCAATCCAACCAGTTTTGTATTCCCCAATCAATCCAACCAGTTTCGTATTCCCCAATCAATCCAACCAGTTTTATATTCCCCAATCAATCCAACCAGTTTCGTATTCCCCAATCAATCCAACCAGTTTTATATTCCCCAATAAATCCAACCAGTTTTGTATTCCCCAATCAATCCAACCAGTTTTGTATTCCCCAATCAATCCAACCAGTTTTGTATTCCCCAATCAATCCATCCAGTTTTATATTCCCCAATCAATCCAACCAGTTTTATATTACCCAATCAATCCAACCAGTTTTGTATTCCCCAATCAATCCAACCAGTTTTGTATTCCCCAATCAATCCATCCAGTTTTATATTCCCCAATCAATCCAACCAGTTTTGTATTCCCCAATCAATCCATCCAGTTTTATATTACCCAATCAATCCAACCAGTTTTGTATTCCCCAATCAATCCAACCAGTTTTGTATTCCCCAATCAATCCAACCAGTTTCGTATTCCCCAATCAATCCATCCAGTTTTATATTCCCCAATCAATCCAACCAGTTTTGTATTCCCCAATCAATCCAACCAGTTTTGTATTCCCCAATCAATCCAACCAGTTTTGTATTCCCCAATCAATCCAACCAGTTTCGTATTCCCCAATCAATCCAACCAGTTTTATATTCCCCAATCAATCCAACCAGTTTCGTATTCCCCAATCAATCCAACCAGTTTTATATTCCCCAATAAATCCAACCAGTTTTGTATTCCCCAATCAATCCAACCAGTTTTGTATTCCCCAATCAATCCAACCAGTTTTGTATTCCCCAATCAATCCATCCAGTTTTATATTCCCCAATCAATCCAACCAGTTTTATATTACCCAATCAATCCAACCAGTTTTGTATTCCCCAATCAATCCAACCAGTTTTGTATTCCCCAATCAATCCATCCAGTTTTATATTCCCCAATCAATCCAACCAGTTTTGTATTCCCCAATCAATCCATCCAGTTTTATATTACCCAATCAATCCAACCAGTTTTGTATTCCCCAATCAATCCAACCAGTTTTGTATTCCCCAATCAATCCAACCAGTTTCGTATTCCCCAATCAATCCATCCAGTTTTATATTCCCCAATCAATCCAACCAGTTTTGTATTCCCCAATCAATCCAACCAGTTTTGTATTCCCCAATCAATCCAACCAGTTTTGTATTCCCCAATCAATCCAACCAGTTTTGTATTCCCCAATCAATCCAACCAGTTTTGTATTCCCCAATCAATCCAACCAGTTTTATATTACCCAATCAATCCAACCAGTTTTGTATTCCCCAATCAATCCAACCAGTTTTGTATTCCCCAATCAATCCATCCAGTTTTATATTCCCCAATCAATCCAACCAGTTTTGTATTCCCCAATAAATCCAACCAGTTTTGTATTCCCCAATCAATCCAACCAGTTTTGTATTCCCCAATCAATCCAACCAGTTTTGTATTCCCCAATCAATCCAACCAGTTTTGTATTCCCCAATCAATCCAACCAGTTTTATATTCCCCAATCAATCCAACCAGTTTTGTATTCTCCAATCAATCCAACCAGTTTTATATTCCCCAATCAATCCATCCAGTTTTATATTACCCAATCAATCCAACCAGTTTTGTATTACCCAATCAATCCAACCAGTTTTGTATTCCCCAATCAATCCAACCAGTTTTATATTCCCCAATCAATCCAACCAGTTTTGTATTACCCAATCAATCCATCCAGTTTTATATTACCCAATCAATCCAACCAGTTTTATATTCCCCAATCAATCCATCCAGTTTTATATTACCCAATCAATCCAACCAGTTTTATATTCCCCAATCAATCCATCCAGTTTTATATTACCCAATCAATCCATCCAGTTTTATATTCCCCAATCAATCCATCCAGTTTTATATTACCCAATCAATCCAACCAGTTTTATATTCCCCAATCAATCCAACCAGTTTTATATTCCCCAATCAATCCAACCAGTTTTATATTCCCCAATCAATCCAACCAGTTTTATATTCCCCAATCAATCCAACCAGTTTTATATTCCCCAATCAATCCATCCAGTTTTATATTACCCAATCAATCCAACCAGTTTTATATTCCCCAATCAATCCAACCAGTTTTATATTCCCCAATCAATCCAACCAGTTTTATATTCCCCAATCAATCCAACCAGTTTTATATTCCCCAATCAATCCAACCAGTTTTATATTCCCCAATCAATCCATCCAGTTTTATATTCCCCAATCAATCCAACCAGTTTTATATTCCCCAATCAATCCAACCAGTTTTATATTCCCCAATCAATCCAACCAGTTTTATATTCCCCAATCAATCCATCCAGTTTTATATTCCCCAATCAATCCAACCAGTTTTATATTCCCCAATCAATCCAACCAGTTTTATATTCCCCAATCAATCCAACCAGTTTTATATTCCCCAATCAATCCAACCAGTTTTATATTCCCCAATCAATCCAACCAGTTTTATATTCCCCAATCAATCCATCCAGTTTTATATTCCCCAATCAATCCAACCAGTTTTGTATTCCCCAATCAATCCAACCAGTTTTATATTACCCAATCAATCCAACCAGTTTTATATTCCCCAATCAATCCATCCAGTTTTATATTACCCAATCAATCCATCCAGTTTTATATTCCCCAATCAATCCATCCAGTTTTATATTACCCAATCAATCCAACCAGTTTTATATTCCCCAATCAATCCAACCAGTTTTATATTCCCCAATCAATCCAACCAGTTTTGTATTCCCCAATCAATCCAACCAGTTTTATATTCCCCAATCAATCCAACCAGTTTTATATTCCCCAATCAATCCATCCAGTTTTATATTCCCCAATCAATCCAACCAGTTTTGTATTCCCCAATCAATCCAACCAGTTTTATATTCCCCAATCAATCCAACCAGTTTTATATTCCCCAATCAATCCATCCAGTTTTATATTCCCCAATCAATCCAACCAGTTTTGTATTCCCCAATCAATCCAACCAGTTTTGTATTCTCCAATCAATCCAACCATTTTTGTATTCTCCAATCAATCCAACCAGTTTTGTATTCCCCAATCAATCCTACCAGTTTTGTATTCCCCAATCAATCCAACCAGTTTTGTATTCCCCAATCAATCCTACCAGTTTTGTATTCCCCAATCAATCCAACCAGTTTTGTATTCCCCAATCAATCCAACCAGTTTTGTATTACCCAATCAATCCAACCAGTTTTATATTCCCCAATCAATCCAACCAGTTTTGTATTCCCCAATCAATCCAACCAGTTTTGTATTCTCCAATCAATCCAACCAGTTTTATATTACCCAATCAATCCAACCAGTTTTATATTCCCCAATCAATCCAACCAGTTTTGTATTCCCCAATCAATCCAACCAGTTTTATATTACCCAATCAATCCATCCAGTTTTGTATTCTCCAATCAATCCAACCAGTTTTATATTACCCAATCAATCCAACCAGTTTTATATTCCCCAATCAATCCAACCAGTTTTATATTCCCCAATCAATCCAACCAGTTTTGTATTCCCCAATCAATCCAACCAGTTTTATATTCCCCAATCAATCCAACCAGTTTTATATTCCCCAATCAATCCATCCAGTTTTATATTCCCCAATCAATCCAACCAGTTTTGTATTCCCCAATCAATCCAACCAGTTTTATATTCCCCAATCAATCCAACCAGTTTTATATTCCCCAATCAATCCATCCAGTTTTATATTCCCCAATCAATCCAACCAGTTTTGTATTCCCCAATCAATCCAACCAGTTTTGTATTCTCCAATCAATCCAACCATTTTTGTATTCTCCAATCAATCCAACCAGTTTTGTATTCCCCAATCAATCCTACCAGTTTTGTATTCCCCAATCAATCCAACCAGTTTTGTATTCCCCAATCAATCCTACCAGTTTTGTATTCCCCAATCAATCCAACCAGTTTTGTATTCCCCAATCAATCCAACCAGTTTTGTATTACCCAATCAATCCAACCAGTTTTATATTCCCCAATCAATCCAACCAGTTTTGTATTCCCCAATCAATCCAACCAGTTTTGTATTCTCCAATCAATCCAACCAGTTTTATATTCCCCAATCAATCCAACCAGTTTTATATTCCCCAATCAATCCAACCAGTTTTATATTCCCCAATCAATCCAACCAGTTTTGTATTCCCCAATCAATCCAACCAGTTTTATATTACCCAATCAATCCATCCAGTTTTGTATTCTCCAATCAATCCAACCAGTTTTATATTACCCAATCAATCCATCCAGTTTTATATTCCCCAATCAATCCATCCAGTTTTATATTACCCAATCAATCCAACCAGTTTTGTATTACCCAATCAATCCATCCAGTTTTATATTCCCCAATCAATCCATCCAGTTTTATATTCCCCAATCAATCCAACCAGTTTTATATTCCCCAATCAATCCAACCAGTTTTATATTCCCCAATCAATCCATCCAGTTTTATATTCCCCAATCAATCCAACCAGTTTTGTATTCCCCAATCAATCCAACCAGTTTTATATTACCCAATCAATCCAACCAGTTTTATATTCCCCAATCAATCCATCCAGTTTTATATTACCCAATCAATCCATCCAGTTTTATATTCCCCAATCAATCCATCCAGTTTTATATTACCCAATCAATCCAACCAGTTTTATATTCCCCAATCAATCCAACCAGTTTTATATTCCCCAATCAATCCAACCAGTTTTGTATTCCCCAATCAATCCAACCAGTTTTATATTCCCCAATCAATCCAACCAGTTTTATATTCCCCAATCAATCCATCCAGTTTTATATTCCCCAATCAATCCAACCAGTTTTGTATTCCCCAATCAATCCAACCAGTTTTGTATTCTCCAATCAATCCAACCATTTTTGTATTCTCCAATCAATCCAACCAGTTTTGTATTCCCCAATCAATCCTACCAGTTTTGTATTCCCCAATCAATCCAACCAGTTTTGTATTCCCCAATCAATCCAACCAGTTTTGTATTCCCCAATCAATCCAACCAGTTTTGTATTACCCAATCAATCCAACCAGTTTTATATTCCCCAATCAATCCAACCAGTTTTGTATTCCCCAATCAATCCAACCAGTTTTGTATTCTCCAATCAATCCAACCAGTTTTATATTACCCAATCAATCCAACCAGTTTTATATTCCCCAATCAATCCAACCAGTTTTGTATTCCCCAATCAATCCAACCAGTTTTATATTACCCAATCAATCCATCCAGTTTTGTATTCTCCAATCAATCCAACCAGTTTTATATTACCCAATCAATCCATCCAGTTTTATATTCCCCAATCAATCCATCCAGTTTTATATTACCCAATCAATCCAACCAGTTTTGTATTACCCAATCAATCCATCCAGTTTTATATTCCCCAATCAATCCATCCAGTTTTATATTACCCAATCAATCCAACCAGTTTTGTATTCCCCAATCAATCATTACCCATAACCCAAGATATCCACGAACTGGGAGAGTGAGGAAAGAGGTTGATGCGGAACGGATGGCTTGGTAAGGGATAGCAAGCTGCTTGTTCAGGGAACATACCCGAGATATCCACGAACAACTGGGAGAGTGAGGAAAGAGGTTGATGCGGAACGGATGGCTTGGTGAGGGATAGCAAGCTGCTTGTTCAGGGAACATACCCAAGATATCCACGAACTGGGAGAGTGAGGAAAGAGGTTGATGCGGAACGGTATTTGTATTCCCCAATCAATCCAACCAGTTTTGTATTACCCAATAAATCCAACCAGTTTTGTATTCTCCAATCAATCCAACCAGGTTTGTATTCCCCAATCAATCCAACCAGTTTTGTATTCCCCAATCAATCCAACCAGTTTTGTATTCTCCAATCAATCCAACCAGTTTTATATTCCCCAATCAATCCATCCAGTTTTATATTCCCCAATCAATCCAACCAGTTTTGTATTCCCCAATCAATCCAACCAGTTTTATATTCCCCAATCAATCCAACCAGTTTTGTATTCCCCAATCAATCCAACCAGTTTTATATTCCCCCAATCCAACCAGTTTTATATTCCCCAATCAATCCAACCAGTTTTGTATTCCCCAATCAATCCAACCAGTTTTATATTCCCCAATCAATCCAACCAGTTTTGTATTCCCCAATCAATCCAACCAGTTTTATATTCCCCAATCAATCCAACCAGTTTTGTATTCTCCAATCAATCCAACCAGTTTTGTATTCCCCAATCAATCCAACCAGTTTTGTATTCTCCAATCAATCCAACCAGTTTTGTATTCCCCAATCAATCCAACCAGTTTTGTATTCTCCAATCAATCCAACCAGTTTTGTATTCCCCAATCAATCCAACCAGTTTTATATTCCCCAATCAATCCAACCAGTTTTGTATTCCCCAATCAATCCAACCAGTTTTATATTCCCCAATCAATCCAACCAGTTTTGTATTCCCCAATCAATCCAACCAGTTTTATATTCCCCAATCAATCCAACCAGTTTTGTATTCTCCAATCAATCCAACCAGTTTTGTATTCTCCAATCAATCCAACCAGTTTTATATTCCCCAATCAATCCAACCAGTTTTATATTCCCCAATCAATCCAACCAGTTTTGTATTCCCCAATCAATCCAACCAGTTTTATATTCCCCAATCAATCCAACCAGTTTTGTATTCTCCAATCAATCCAACCAGTTTTGTATTCCCCAATCAATCCAACCAGTTTTGTATTCTCCAATCAATCCAACCAGTTTTGTATTCCCCAATCAATCCAACCAGTTTTGTATTCTCCAATCAATCCAACCAGTTTTGTATTCTCCAATCAATCCAACCAGTTTTATATTCCCCAATCAATCCAACCAGTTTTGTATTCTCCAATCAATCCAACCAGTTTTGTATTCCCCAATCAATCCAACCAGTTTTGTATTACCCAATAAATCCAACCAGTTTTGTATTCTCCAATCAATCCAACCAGGTTTGTATTCCCCAATCAATCCAACCAGTTTTATATTACCCAATCAATCCAACCAGTTTTGTATTCTCCAATCAATCCAACCAGTTTTGTATTCTCCAATCAATCCAACCAGTTTTATATTCCCCAATCAATCCATCCAGTTTTATATTACCCAATCAATCCAACCAGTTTTGTATTACCCAGTCAATCCAACCAGTTTTATATTCCCCAATCAATACAACCAGTTTTGTATTCCCCAATCAATCCAACCAGTTTTATATTACCCAATCAATCCATCCAGTTTTATATTACCCAATCAATCCAACCAGTTTTATATTCCCCAATCAATCCAACCAGTTTTATATTCCCCAATCAATCCATCCAGTTTTATATTACCCAATCAATCCAACCAGTTTTATATTCCCCAATCAATCCAACCAGTTTTATATTACCCAATCAATCCAACCAGTTTTGTATTCCCCAATCAATCCAACCAGTTTCGTATTCCCCAATCAATCCAACCAGTTTTGTATTCCCCAATCAATCCAACCAGTTTTGTATTCCCCAATCAATCCAACCAGTTTTATATTCCCCAATCAATCCAACCAGTTTTATATTCCCCAATCAATCCATCCAGTTTAATATTCCTCAATAAATCCAACCAGTTTCGTATTCCCCAATCAATCCAACCAGTTTTGTATTCCCCAATCAATCCAACCAGTTTTATATTCCCCAATAAATCCAACCAGTTTCGTATTCCCCAATCAATCCAACCAGTTTCGTATTCCCCAATCAATCCAACCAGTTTCGTATTCCCCAATCAATCCAACCAGTTTCCTATTCCCCAATCAATCCAACCAGTTTTGTATTGTGCAATCCAACCAGTTTTGTATTGTGCAATCCAACCAGTTTTGTATTGCGCAATCCAACCAGTTTGGTATTGTGCAATCCAACCAGTTTTGTATTGTGCAATCCAACCAGTTTTGTATTGTGCAATCCAACCAGTTTTGTATTGTGCAATCCAACCAGTTTTGTATTGTGCAATCCAACCAGTTTTGTATTGTGCAATCCAACCAGTTTTGTATTGTGCAATCCAACCAGTTTTGTATTGCGCAATCCAACCAGTTTTGCATTACCCTGTCCAACCGGTTTTGTATTGTGCAATCCAACCAGTTTTGTATTGCCCAATCCAACCAGCTTTGCATTGCCCAATCCAACCAGTTTTGTATTGCCCAATCCAACCAGTTTTGTATTGCCCAATCCAACCAGTTTTGTATTGTGCAATCCAACCAGTTTTGTATTGCCCAATCCAACCAGTTTTGTATTGCCCAATCCAACCAGTTTTGTATTGTGCAATCCAACCAGTTTTGCATTACCCTGTCCAACCGGTTTTGTATTGTGCAATCCAACCAGTTTTGTATTGCCCAATCCAACCAGTTTTGTATTGCCCAATCCAACCAGTTTTGTATTGCCCAATCCAACCAGTTTTGTATTGCCCAATCCAACCAGTTTTGTATTGCCCAATCCAACCAGTTTTGTATTGCCCAATCCAACCAGTTTTGTATTGCCCAATCCAACCAGTTTTGTATTTCCCAATCCAACCAGTTTTGTATTGCCCAATCCAACCAGTTTTGTATTGCCCAACCCACAGGTTTTTCTATTGCCTAGTCCAACCGGTCTTGTATTGTCCAGTCTAACTGGTTTTGTATGGCCAATCCAACCAGTTTTTATGGCCAATCCAACCAGTTTTGTATTGCCCAATCTAACCCATTTTGTATTGTCCAGTCCAACCAGTTTTGTATTGCCCAATCTAACTGGTTTTGTATGGCCAATCTAACCAGTTTTTATGGCCAATCTAACCAGTTTTGTATTGCCCAATCCAACCAGTTTTGTATTCTCCAATCAATCCAACCAGTTTTATATTCCCCAATCAATCCAACCAGTTTTGTATTCCCCAATCAATCCAACCAGTTTTGTATTCCCCAATCAATCCATCCAGTTTTATATTCCCCAATCAATCCAACCAGTTTTGTATTCCCCAATCAATCCAACCAGTTTTGTATTCCCCAATCAATCCAACCAGTTTTGTATTCCCCAATCAATCCAACCAGTTTTGTATTCCCCAATCAATCCAACCAGTTTCGTATTCCCCAATCAATCCAACCAGTTTTATATTCCCCAATCAATCCAACCAGTTTCGTATTCCCCAATCAATCCAACCAGTTTTATATTCCCCAATAAATCCAACCAGTTTTGTATTCCCCAATCAATCCAACCAGTTTTGTATTCCCCAATCAATCCAACCAGTTTTGTATTCCCCAATCAATCCATCCAGTTTTATATTCCCCAATCAATCCAACCAGTTTTATATTACCCAATCAATCCAACCAGTTTTGTATTCCCCAATCAATCCAACCAGTTTTGTATTCCCCAATCAATCCATCCAGTTTTATATTCCCCAATCAATCCAACCAGTTTTGTATTCCCCAATCAATCCATCCAGTTTTATATTACCCAATCAATCCAACCAGTTTTGTATTCCCCAATCAATCCAACCAGTTTTGTATTCCCCAATCAATCCAACCAGTTTCGTATTCCCCAATCAATCCATCCAGTTTTATATTCCCCAATCAATCCAACCAGTTTTGTATTCCCCAATCAATCCAACCAGTTTTGTATTCCCCAATCAATCCAACCAGTTTTGTATTCCCCAATCAATCCAACCAGTTTTGTATTCCCCAATCAATCCAACCAGTTTTGTATTCCCCAATCAATCCAACCAGTTTTATATTCCCCAATCAATCCAACCAGTTTTATATTACCCAATCAATCCAACCAGTTTTGTATTCCCCAATCAATCCAACCAGTTTTGTATTCCCCAATCAATCCATCCAGTTTTATATTCCCCAATCAATCCAACCAGTTTTGTATTCCCCAATCAATCCAACCAGTTTTGTATTCCCCAATCAATCCATCCAGTTTTATATTCCCCAATCAATCCAACCAGTTTTGTATTCCCCAATAAATCCAACCAGTTTTGTATTCCCCAATCAATCCAACCAGTTTTGTATTCCCCAATCAATCCAACCAGTTTTGTATTCCCCAATCAATCCAACCAGTTTTATATTCCCCAATCAATCCAACCAGTTTTGTATTCTCCAATCAATCCAACCAGTTTTATATTCCCCAATCAATCCATCCAGTTTTATATTCCCCAATCAATCCAACCAGTTTTGTATTCCCCAATAAATCCAACCAGTTTTGTATTCCCCAATCAATCCAACCAGTTTTGTATTCCCCAATCAATCCAACCAGTTTTGTATTACCCAATCAATCCAACCAGTTTTATATTCCCCAATCAATCCAACCAGTTTTGTATTCTCCAATCAATCCAACCAGTTTTATATTCCCCAATCAATCCATCCAGTTTTATATTACCCAATCAATCCAACCAGTTTTGTATTACCCAATCAATCCAACCAGTTTTGTATTCCCCAATCAATCCAACCAGTTTTATATTCCCCAATCAATCCAACCAGTTTTGTATTACCCAATCAATCCATCCAGTTTTATATTACCCAATCAATCCAACCAGTTTTATATTCCCCAATCAATCCATCCAGTTTTATATCACCCAATCAATCCAACCAGTTTTATATTCCCCAATCAATCCATCCAGTTTTATATTACCCAATCAATCCATCCAGTTTTATATTCCCCAATCAATCCATCCAGTTTTATATTACCCAATCAATCCAACCAGTTTTATATTCCCCAATCAATCCAACCAGTTTTATATTCCCCAATCAATCCAACCAGTTTTATATTCCCCAATCAATCCAACCAGTTTTATATTCCCCAATCAATCCAACCAGTTTTATATTCCCCAATCAATCCATCCAGTTTTATATTCCCCAATCAATCCAACCAGTTTTATATTCCCCAATCAATCCAACCAGTTTTATATTCCCCAATCAATCCAACCAGTTTTATATTCCCCAATCAATCCATCCAGTTTTATATTCCCCAATCAATCCAACCAGTTTTATATTCCCCAATCAATCCAACCAGTTTTATATTCCCCAATCAATCCATCCAGTTTTATATTCCCCAATCAATCCATCCAGTTTTATATTCCCCAATCAATCCAACCAGTTTTATATTCCCCAATCAATCCAACCAGTTTTATATTCCCCAATCAATCCAACCAGTTTTATATTCCCCAATCAATCCAACCAGTTTTGTATTCCCCAATCAATCCAACCAGTTTTATATTCCCCAATCAATCCAACCAGTTTTATATTCCCCAATCAATCCAACCAGTTTTATATTCCCCAATCAATCCAACCAGTTTTATATTCCCCAATCAATCCAACCAGTTTTATATTCCCCAATCAATCCAACCAGTTTTATATTCCCCAATCAATCCATCCAGTTTTATATTCCCCAATCAATCCAACCAGTTTTATATTCCCCAATCAATCCAACCAGTTTTATATTCCCCAATCAATCCAACCAGTTTTATATTCCCCAATCAATCCAACCAGTTTTGTATTCCCCAATCAATCCAACCAGTTTTATATTCCCCAATCAATCCATCCAGTTTTATATTCCCCAATCAATCCAACCAGTTTTGTATTCCCCAATCAATCCATCCAGTTTTATATTCCCCAATCAATCCAACCAGTTTTGTATTCCCCAATCAATCCAACCAGTTTTATATTCCCCAATCAATCCAACCAGTTTTATATTCCCCAATCAATCCATCCAGTTTTAGATTCCCCAATCAATCCAACCAGTTTTGTATTCCCCAATCAATCCAACCAGTTTTATATTCCCCAATCAATCCAACCAGTTTTATATTCCCCAATCAATCCATCCAGTTTTATATTCCCCAATCAATCCAACCAGTTTTGTATTCCCCAATCAATCCAACCAGTTTTGTATTCTCCAATCAATCCAACCATTTTTGTATTCTCCAATCAATCCAACCAGTTTTGTATTCCCCAATCAATCCTACCAGTTTTGTATTCCCCAATCAATCCAACCAGTTTTGTATTCCCCAATCAATCCTACCAGTTTTGTATTCCCCAATCAATCCAACCAGTTTTGTATTCCCCAATCAATCCAACCAGTTTTGTATTCTCCAATCAATCCAACCAGTTTTGTATTCCCCAATCAATCCTACCAGTTTTGTATTCCCCAATCAATCCAACCAGTTTTATATTCCCCAATCAATCCAACCAGTTTTGTATTCCCCAATCAATCCAACCAGTTTTGTATTCTCCAATCAATCCAACCAGTTTTATATTACCCAATCAATCCAACCAGTTTTATATTCCCCAATCAATCCAACCAGTTTTGTATTCCCCAATCAATCCAACCAGTTTTATATTACCCAATCAATCCATCCAGTTTTGTATTCTCCAATCAATCCAACCAGTTTTATATTACCCAATCAATCCATCCAGTTTTATATTCCCCAATCAATCCATCCAGTTTTATATTACCCAATCAATCCAACCAGTTTTGTATTACCCAATCAATCCATCCAGTTTTATATTCCCCAATCAATCCATCCAGTTTTATATTCCCCAATCAATCCAACCAGTTTTGTATTACCCAATCAATCCATCCAGTTTTATATTCCCCAATCAATCCATCCAGTTTTATATTCCCCAATCAATCCAACCAGTTTTATATTACCCAATCAATCCATCCAGTTTTATATTCCCCAATCAATCCATCCAGTTTTATATTACCCAATCAATCCAACCAGTTTTGTATTACCCAATCAATCCATCCAGTTTTATATTCCCCAATCAATCCATCCAGTTTTATATTACCCAATCAATCCAACCAGTTTTATATTCCCCAATCAATCCAACCAGTTTTATATTCCCCAATCAATCCAACCAGTTTTATATTCCCCAATCAATCCAACCAGTTTTATATTCCCCAATCAATCCATCCAGTTTTGTATTCCCCAATCAATCCAACCAGTTTTATATTCCCCAATCAATCCAACCAGTTTTATATTCCCCAATCAATCCAACCAGTTTTATATTCCCCAATCAATCCATCCAGTTTTATATTCCCCAATCAATCCAACCAGTTTTGTATTCCCCAATCAATCCAACCAGTTTTATATTCCCCAATCAATCCAACCAGTTTTGTATTCCCCAATCAATCCAACCAGTTTTATATTCCCCAATCAATCCAACCAGTTTTGTATTCTCCAATCAATCCAACCAGTTTTGTATTCTCCAATCAATCCAACCAGTTTTGTATTCCCCAATCAATCCAACCAGTTTTGTATTCCCCAATCAATCCTACCAGTTTTGTATTCCCCAATCAATCCAACCAGTTTTGTATTCCCCAATCAATCCAACCAGTTTTGTATTACCCAATCAATCCAACCAGTTTTATATTCCCCAATCAATCCAACCAGTTTTGTATTCCCCAATCAATCCAACCAGTTTCGTATTCCCCAATCAATCCAACCAGTTTTATATTCCCCAATCAATCCAACCAGTTTCGTATTCCCCAATCAATCCAACCAGTTTTATATTCCCCAATAAATCCAACCAGTTTTGTATTCCCCAATCAATCCAACCAGTTTTGTATTCCCCAATCAATCCAACCAGTTTTGTATTCCCCAATCAATCCATCCAGTTTTAGATTCCCCAATCAATCCAACCAGTTTTATATTACCCAATCAATCCAACCAGTTTTGTATTCCCCAATCAATCCAACCAGTTTTGTATTCCCCAATCAATCCATCCAGTTTTATATTCCCCAATCAATCCAACCAGTTTTGTATTCCCCAATCAATCCATCCAGTTTTATATTACCCAATCAATCCAACCAGTTTTGTATTCCCCAATCAATCCAACCAGTTTTGTATTCCCCAATCAATCCAACCAGTTTCGTATTCCCCAATCAATCCATCCAGTTTTATATTCCCCAATCAATCCAACCAGTTTTGTATTCCCCAATCAATCCAACCAGTTTTGTATTCCCCAATCAATCCAACCAGTTTTGTATTCCCCAATCAATCCAACCAGTTTTGTATTCCCCAATCAATCCAACCAGTTTTGTATTCCCCAATCAATCCAACCAGTTTTATATTCCCCAATCAATCCAACCAGTTTTATATTACCCAATCAATCCAACCAGTTTTGTATTCCCCAATCAATCCAACCAGTTTTGTATTCCCCAATCAATCCATCCAGTTTTATATTCCCCAATCAATCCAACCAGTTTTGTATTCCCCAATCAATCCAACCAGTTTTGTATTCCCCAATCAATCCATCCAGTTTTATATTCCCCAATCAATCCAACCAGTTTTGTATTCCCCAATAAATCCAACCAGTTTTGTATTCCCCAATCAATCCAACCAGTTTTGTATTCCCCAATCAATCCAACCAGTTTTGTATTCCCCAATCAATCCAACCAGTTTTGTATTACCCAATCAATCCAACCAGTTTTATATTCCCCAATCAATCCAACCAGTTTTGTATTCTCCAATCAATCCAACCAGTTTTATATTCCCCAATCAATCCATCCAGTTTTATATTACCCAATCAATCCAACCAGTTTTGTATTACCCAATCAATCCAACCAGTTTTGTATTCCCCAATCAATCCAACCAGTTTTATATTCCCCAATCAATCCAACCAGTTTTGTATTACCCAATCAATCCATCCAGTTTTATATTACCCAATCAATCCAACCAGTTTTATATTCCCCAATCAATCCATCCAGTTTTATATTACCCAATCAATCCAACCAGTTTTATATTCCCCAATCAATCCATCCAGTTTTATATTACCCAATCAATCCATCCAGTTTTATATTCCCCAATCAATCCATCCAGTTTTATATGACCCAATCAATCCAACCAGTTTTATATTCCCCAATCAATCCAACCAGTTTTATATTCCCCAATCAATCCAACCAGTTTTATATTCCCCAATCAATCCAACCAGTTTTATATTCCCCAATCAATCCAACCAGTTTTATATTCCCCAATCAATCCAACCAGTTTTATATTCCCCAATCAATCCATCCAGTTTTATATTCCCCAATCAATCCAACCAGTTTTATATTCCCCAATCAATCCAACCAGTTTTATATTCCCCAATCAATCCAACCAGTTTTATATTCCCCAATCAATCCATCCAGTTTTATATTCCCCAATCAATCCAACCAGTTTTATATTCCCCAATCAATCCAACCAGTTTTGTATTCTCCAATCAATCCAACCAGTTTTATATTCCCCAATCAATCCAACCAGTTTTATATTCCCCAATCAATCCAACCAGTTTTATATTCCCCAATCAATCCAACCAGTTTTATATTCCCCAATCAATCCAACCAGTTTTATATTCCCCAATCAATCCAACCAGTTTTATATTCCCCAATCAATCCATCCAGTTTTATATTCCCCAATCAATCCAACCAGTTTTGTATTCCCCAATCAATCCAACCAGTTTTATATTCCCCAATCAATCCATCCAGTTTTATATTACCCAATCAATCCATCCAGTTTTATATTCCCCAATCAATCCATCCAGTTTTATATTACCCAATCAATCCAACCAGTTTTATATTCCCCAATCAATCCAACCAGTTTTATATTCCCCAATCAATCCAACCAGTTTTGTATTCCCCAATCAATCCAACCAGTTTTATATTCCCCAATCAATCCAACCAGTTTTATATTCCCCAATCAATCCATCCAGTTTTATATTCCCCAATCAATCCAACCAGTTTTGTATTCCCCAATCAATCCAACCAGTTTTATATTCCCCAATCAATCCAACCAGTTTTATATTCCCCAATCAATCCATCCAGTTTTATATTCCCCAATCAATCCAACCAGTTTTGTATTCCCCAATCAATCCAACCAGTTTTATATTCCCCAATCAATCCATCCAGTTTTATATTCCCCAATCAATCCAACCAGTTTTGTATTCCCCAATCAATCCATCCAGTTTTATATTCCCCAATCAATCCAACCAGTTTTGTATTCCCCAATCAATCCAACCAGTTTTATATTCCCCAATCAATCCAACCAGTTTTATATTCCCCAATCAATCCATCCAGTTTTAGATTCCCCAATCAATCCAACCAGTTTTGTATTCCCCAATCAATCCAACCAGTTTTATATTCCCCAATCAATCCAACCAGTTTTATATTCCCCAATCAATCCATCCAGTTTTATATTCCCCAATCAATCCAACCAGTTTTGTATTCCCCAATCAATCCAACCAGTTTTGTATTCTCCAATCAATCCAACCATTTTTGTATTCTCCAATCAATCCAACCAGTTTTGTATTCCCCAATCAATCCTACCAGTTTTGTATTCCCCAATCAATCCAACCAGTTTTGTATTCCCCAATCAATCCTACCAGTTTTGTATTCCCCAATCAATCCAACCAGTTTTGTATTCCCCAATCAATCCAACCAGTTTTGTATTCCCCAATCAATCCTACCAGTTTTGTATTCCCCAATCAATCCAACCAGTTTTGTATTCCCCAATCAATCCAACCAGTTTTGTATTCCCCAATCAATCCAACCAGTTTTGTATTCTCCAATCAATCCAACCATTTTTGTATTCTCCAATCAATCCAACCAGTTTTGTATTCCCCAATCAATCCTACCAGTTTTGTATTCCCCAATCAATCCAACCAGTTTTGTATTCCCCAATCAATCCAACCAGTTTTATATTCCCCAATCAATCCAACCAGTTTTGTATTCCCCAATCAATCCAACCAGTTTTGTATTACCCAATCAATCCAACCAGTTTTATATTCCCCAATCAATCCAACCAGTTTTGTATTACCCAATCAATCCAACCAGTTTTGTATTACCCAATCAATCCAACCAGTTTTGTATTACCCAATCAATCCAACCAGTTTTATATTCCCCAATCAATCCAACCAGTTTTGTATTACCCAATCAATCCAACCAGTTTTATATTCCCCAATCAATCCAACCAGTTTTGTATTCCCCAATCAATCCAACCAGTTTTGTATTCTCCAATCAATCCAACCAGTTTTATATTACCCAATCAATCCAACCAGTTTTATATTCCCCAATCAATCCAACCAGTTTTGTATTCCCCAATCAATCCAACCAGTTTTATATTACCCAATCAATCCATCCAGTTTTGTATTCTCCAATCAATCCAACCAGTTTTATATTACCCAATCAATCCATCCAGTTTTATATTCCCCAATCAATCCATCCAGTTTTATATTACCCAATCAATCCAACCAGTTTTGTATTACCCAATCAATCCATCCAGTTTTATATTCCCCAATCAATCCATCCAGTTTTATATTCCCCAATCAATCCAACCAGTTTTGTATTACCCAATCAATCCATCCAGTTTTATATTCCCCAATCAATCCATCCAGTTTTATATTCCCCAATCAATCCAACCAGTTTTATATTACCCAATCAATCCATCCAGTTTTATATTCCCCAATCAATCCATCCAGTTTTATATTACCCAATCAATCCAACCAGTTTTGTATTACCCAATCAATCCATCCAGTTTTATATTCCCCAATCAATCCATCCAGTTTTATATTACCCAATCAATCCAACCAGTTTTATATTCCCCAATCAATCCAACCAGTTTTATATTCCCCAATCAATCCATCCAGTTTTATATTCCCCAATCAATCCAACCAGTTTTATATTACCCAATCAATCCAACCAGTTTTATATTCCCCAATCAATCCAACCAGTTTTGTATTCCCCAATCAATCCAACCAGTTTTATATTCCCCAATCAATCCAACCAGTTTTATATTCCCCAATCAATCCAACCAGTTTTGTATTCTCCAATCAATCCAACCAGTTTTGTATTCCCCAATCAATCCAACCAGTTTTGTATTCCCCAATCAATCCTACCAGTTTTGTATTCCCCAATCAATCCAACCAGTTTTGTATTCCCCAATCAATCCAACCAGTTTTGTATTACCCAATCAATCCAACCAGTTTTATATTCCCCAATCAATCCAACCAGTTTTGTATTCCCCAATCAATCCAACCAGTTTTGTATTCCCCAATCAATCCAACCAGTTTTGTATTCTCCAATCAATCCAACCAGTTTTATATTCCCCAATCAATCCAACCAGTTTTATATTCCCCAATCAATCCAACCAGTTTTGTATTCCCCAATCAATCCAACCAGTTTTATATAACCCAATCAATCCATCCAGTTTTGTATTCTCCAATCAATCCAACCAGTTTTATATTACCCAATCAATCCATCCAGTTTTATATTCCCCAATCAATCCATCCAGTTTTATATTACCCAATCAATCCATCCAGTTTTATATTACCCAATCAATCCATCCAGTTTTATATTACCCAATCAATCCATCCAGTTTTATATTCCCCAATCAATCCATCCAGTTTTATATTACCCAATCAATCCATCCAGTTTTGTATTCTCCAATCAATCCAACCAGTTTTATATTCCCCAATCAATCCAACCAGTTTTGTATTCCCCAATCAATCCAACCAGTTTTATATTACCCAATCAATCCATCCAGTTTTGTATTCTCCAATCAATCCAACCAGGTTTGTATTCCCCAATCAATCCAACCAGTTTTGTATTCCCCAATCAATCCAACCAGTTTTGTATTCTCCAATCAATCCAACCAGTTTTATATTCCCCAATCAATCCATCCAGTTTTATATTCCCCAATCAATCCAACCAGTTTTGTATTCCCCAATCAATCCAACCAGTTTTATATTCCCCAATCAATCCAACCAGTTTTGTATTCCCCAATCAATCCAACCAGTTTTATATTCCCCCAATCCAACCAGTTTTATATTCCCCAATCAATCCAACCAGTTTTGTATTCCCCAATCAATCCAACCAGTTTTATATTCCCCAATCAATCCAACCAGTTTTGTATTCCCCAATCAATCCAACCAGTTTTATATTCCCCAATCAATCCAACCAGTTTTGTATTCTCCAATCAATCCAACCAGTTTTGTATTCCCCAATCAATCCAACCAGTTTTGTATTCTCCAATCAATCCAACCAGTTTTGTATTCCCCAATCAATCCAACCAGTTTTGTATTCTCCAATCAATCCAACCAGTTTTGTATTCCCCAATCAATCCAACCAGTTTTATATTCCCCAATCAATCCAACCAGTTTTGTATTCCCCAATCAATCCAACCAGTTTTATATTCCCCAATCAATCCAACCAGTTTTGTATTCCCCAATCAATCCAACCAGTTTTATATTCCCCAATCAATCCAACCAGTTTTGTATTCTCCAATCAATCCAACCAGTTTTGTATTCTCCAATCAATCCAACCAGTTTTATATTCCCCAATCAATCCAACCAGTTTTATATTCCCCAATCAATCCAACCAGTTTTGTATTCCCCAATCAATCCAACCAGTTTTATATTCCCCAATCAATCCAACCAGTTTTGTATTCTCCAATCAATCCAACCAGTTTTGTATTCCCCAATCAATCCAACCAGTTTTGTATTCTCCAATCAATCCAACCAGTTTTGTATTCCCCAATCAATCCAACCAGTTTTGTATTCTCCAATCAATCCAACCAGTTTTGTATTCTCCAATCAATCCAACCAGTTTTATATTCCCCAATCAATCCAACCAGTTTTGTATTCTCCAATCAATCCAACCAGTTTTGTATTCCCCAATCAATCCAACCAGTTTTGTATTACCCAATAAATCCAACCAGTTTTGTATTCTCCAATCAATCCAACCAGGTTTGTATTCCCCAATCAATCCAACCAGTTTTATATTACCCAATCAATCCAACCAGTTTTGTATTCTCCAATCAATCCAACCAGTTTTGTATTCTCCAATCAATCCAACCAGTTTTATATTCCCCAATCAATCCATCCAGTTTTATATTACCCAATCAATCCAACCAGTTTTGTATTACCCAATCAATCCAACCAGTTTTATATTCCCCAATCAATACAACCAGTTTTGTATTCCCCAATCAATCCAACCAGTTTTATATTACCCAATCAATCCATCCAGTTTTATATTACCCAATCAATCCAACCAGTTTTATATTCCCCAATCAATCCAACCAGTTTTATATTCCCCAATCAATCCATCCAGTTTTATATTACCCAATCAATCCAACCAGTTTTATATTCCCCAATCAATCCAACCAGTTTTATATTACCCAATCAATCCAACCAGTTTTGTATTCCCCAATCAATCCAACCAGTTTCGTATTCCCCAATCAATCCAACCAGTTTTGTATTCCCCAATCAATCCAACCAGTTTTGTATTCCCCAATCAATCCAACCAGTTTTATATTCCCCAATCAATCCAACCAGTTTTATATTCCCCAATCAATCCATCCAGTTTAATATTCCTCAATAAATCCAACCAGTTTCGTATTCCCCAATCAATCCAACCAGTTTTGTATTCCCCAATCAATCCAACCAGTTTTATATTCCCCAATAAATCCAACCAGTTTCGTATTCCCCAATCAATCCAACCAGTTTCGTATTCCCCAATCAATCCAACCAGTTTCGTATTCCCCAATCAATCCAACCAGTTTCCTATTCCCCAATCAATCCAACCAGTTTTGTATTGTGCAATCCAACCAGTTTTGTATTGTGCAATCCAACCAGTTTTGTATTGCGCAATCCAACCAGTTTGGTATTGTGCAATCCAACCAGTTTTGTATTGTGCAATCCAACCAGTTTTGTATTGTGCAATCCAACCAGTTTTGTATTGTGCAATCCAACCAGTTTTGTATTGTGCAATCCAACCAGTTTTGTATTGTGCAATCCAACCAGTTTTGTATTGTGCAATCCAACCAGTTTTGTATTGCGCAATCCAACCAGTTTTGCATTACCCTGTCCAACCGGTTTTGTATTGTGCAATCCAACCAGTTTTGTATTGCCCAATCCAACCAGCTTTGCATTGCCCAATCCAACCAGTTTTGTATTGCCCAATCCAACCAGTTTTGTATTGCCCAATCCAACCAGTTTTGTATTGTGCAATCCAACCAGTTTTGTATTGCCCAATCCAACCAGTTTTGTATTGCCCAATCCAACCAGTTTTGTATTGTGCAATCCAACCAGTTTTGCATTACCCTGTCCAACCGGTTTTGTATTGTGCAATCCAACCAGTTTTGTATTGCCCAATCCAACCAGTTTTGTATTGCCCAATCCAACCAGTTTTGTATTGCCCAATCCAACCAGTTTTGTATTGCCCAATCCAACCAGTTTTGTATTGCCCAATCCAACCAGTTTTGTATTGCCCAATCCAACCAGTTTTGTATTGCCCAATCCAACCAGTTTTGTATTTCCCAATCCAACCAGTTTTGTATTGCCCAATCCAACCAGTTTTGTATTGCCCAACCCACAGGTTTTTCTATTGCCTAGTCCAACCGGTCTTGTATTGTCCAGTCTAACTGGTTTTGTATGGCCAATCCAACCAGTTTTTATGGCCAATCCAACCAGTTTTGTATTGCCCAATCTAACCCATTTTGTATTGTCCAGTCCAACCAGTTTTGTATTGCCCAATCTAACTGGTTTTGTATGGCCAATCTAACCAGTTTTTATGGCCAATCTAACCAGTTTTGTATTGCCCAATCCAACCAGTTTTGTATTCTCCAATCAATCCAACCAGTTTTATATTCCCCAATCAATCCAACCAGTTTTGTATTCCCCAATCAATCCAACCAGTTTTGTATTCCCCAATCAATCCATCCAGTTTTATATTCCCCAATCAATCCAACCAGTTTTGTATTCCCCAATCAATCCAACCAGTTTTGTATTCCCCAATCAATCCAACCAGTTTTGTATTCCCCAATCAATCCAACCAGTTTTGTATTCCCCAATCAATCCAACCAGTTTCGTATTCCCCAATCAATCCAACCAGTTTTATATTCCCCAATCAATCCAACCAGTTTCGTATTCCCCAATCAATCCAACCAGTTTTATATTCCCCAATAAATCCAACCAGTTTTGTATTCCCCAATCAATCCAACCAGTTTTGTATTCCCCAATCAATCCAACCAGTTTTGTATTCCCCAATCAATCCATCCAGTTTTATATTCCCCAATCAATCCAACCAGTTTTATATTACCCAATCAATCCAACCAGTTTTGTATTCCCCAATCAATCCAACCAGTTTTGTATTCCCCAATCAATCCATCCAGTTTTATATTCCCCAATCAATCCAACCAGTTTTGTATTCCCCAATCAATCCATCCAGTTTTATATTACCCAATCAATCCAACCAGTTTTGTATTCCCCAATCAATCCAACCAGTTTTGTATTCCCCAATCAATCCAACCAGTTTCGTATTCCCCAATCAATCCATCCAGTTTTATATTCCCCAATCAATCCAACCAGTTTTGTATTCCCCAATCAATCCAACCAGTTTTGTATTCCCCAATCAATCCAACCAGTTTTGTATTCCCCAATCAATCCAACCAGTTTTGTATTCCCCAATCAATCCAACCAGTTTTGTATTCCCCAATCAATCCAACCAGTTTTATATTCCCCAATCAATCCAACCAGTTTTATATTACCCAATCAATCCAACCAGTTTTGTATTCCCCAATCAATCCAACCAGTTTTGTATTCCCCAATCAATCCATCCAGTTTTATATTCCCCAATCAATCCAACCAGTTTTGTATTCCCCAATCAATCCAACCAGTTTTGTATTCCCCAATCAATCCATCCAGTTTTATATTCCCCAATCAATCCAACCAGTTTTGTATTCCCCAATAAATCCAACCAGTTTTGTATTCCCCAATCAATCCAACCAGTTTTGTATTCCCCAATCAATCCAACCAGTTTTGTATTCCCCAATCAATCCAACCAGTTTTATATTCCCCAATCAATCCAACCAGTTTTGTATTCTCCAATCAATCCAACCAGTTTTATATTCCCCAATCAATCCATCCAGTTTTATATTCCCCAATCAATCCAACCAGTTTTGTATTCCCCAATAAATCCAACCAGTTTTGTATTCCCCAATCAATCCAACCAGTTTTGTATTCCCCAATCAATCCAACCAGTTTTGTATTACCCAATCAATCCAACCAGTTTTATATTCCCCAATCAATCCAACCAGTTTTGTATTCTCCAATCAATCCAACCAGTTTTATATTCCCCAATCAATCCATCCAGTTTTATATTACCCAATCAATCCAACCAGTTTTGTATTACCCAATCAATCCAACCAGTTTTGTATTCCCCAATCAATCCAACCAGTTTTATATTCCCCAATCAATCCAACCAGTTTTGTATTACCCAATCAATCCATCCAGTTTTATATTACCCAATCAATCCAACCAGTTTTATATTCCCCAATCAATCCATCCAGTTTTATATCACCCAATCAATCCAACCAGTTTTATATTCCCCAATCAATCCATCCAGTTTTATATTACCCAATCAATCCATCCAGTTTTATATTCCCCAATCAATCCATCCAGTTTTATATTACCCAATCAATCCAACCAGTTTTATATTCCCCAATCAATCCAACCAGTTTTATATTCCCCAATCAATCCAACCAGTTTTATATTCCCCAATCAATCCAACCAGTTTTATATTCCCCAATCAATCCAACCAGTTTTATATTCCCCAATCAATCCAACCAGTTTTATATTCCCCAATCAATCCATCCAGTTTTATATTCCCCAATCAATCCAACCAGTTTTATATTCCCCAATCAATCCAACCAGTTTTATATTCCCCAATCAATCCAACCAGTTTTATATTCCCCAATCAATCCATCCAGTTTTATATTCCCCAATCAATCCAACCAGTTTTATATTCCCCAATCAATCCAACCAGTTTTATATTCCCCAATCAATCCATCCAGTTTTATATTCCCCAATCAATCCATCCAGTTTTATATTCCCCAATCAATCCAACCAGTTTTATATTCCCCAATCAATCCAACCAGTTTTATATTCCCCAATCAATCCAACCAGTTTTATATTCCCCAATCAATCCAACCAGTTTTGTATTCCCCAATCAATCCAACCAGTTTTATATTCCCCAATCAATCCAACCAGTTTTATATTCCCCAATCAATCCAACCAGTTTTATATTCCCCAATCAATCCAACCAGTTTTATATTCCCCAATCAATCCAACCAGTTTTATATTCCCCAATCAATCCAACCAGTTTTATATTCCCCAATCAATCCATCCAGTTTTATATTCCCCAATCAATCCAACCAGTTTTGTATTCCCCAATCAATCCAACCAGTTTTATATTCCCCAATCAATCCATCCAGTTTTATATTACCCAATCAATCCATCCAGTTTTATATTCCCCAATCAATCCATCCAGTTTTATATTACCCAATCAATCCAACCAGTTTTATATTCCCCAATCAATCCAACCAGTTTTATATTCCCCAATCAATCCAACCAGTTTTGTATTCCCCAATCAATCCAACCAGTTTTATATTCCCCAATCAATCCAACCAGTTTTATATTCCCCAATCAATCCATCCAGTTTTATATTCCCCAATCAATCCAACCAGTTTTGTATTCCCCAATCAATCCAACCAGTTTTATATTCCCCAATCAATCCAACCAGTTTTGTATTCCCCAATCAATCCAACCAGTTTTATATTCCCCAATCAATCCAACCAGTTTTATATTCCCCAATCAATCCATCCAGTTTTATATTCCCCAATCAATCCAACCAGTTTTGTATTCCCCAATCAATCCAACCAGTTTTATATTCCCCAATCAATCCATCCAGTTTTATATTCCCCAATCAATCCAACCAGTTTTGTATTCCCCAATCAATCCATCCAGTTTTATATTCCCCAATCAATCCAACCAGTTTTGTATTCCCCAATCAATCCAACCAGTTTTATATTCCCCAATCAATCCAACCAGTTATATATTCCCCAATCAATCCATCCAGTTTTAGATTCCCCAATCAATCCAACCAGTTTTGTATTCCCCAATCAATCCAACCAGTTTTATATTCCCCAATCAATCCAACCAGTTTTATATTCCCCAATCAATCCATCCAGTTTTATATTCCCCAATCAATCCAACCAGTTTTGTATTCCCCAATCAATCCAACCAGTTTTGTATTCTCCAATCAATCCAACCATTTTTGTATTCTCCAATCAATCCAACCAGTTTTGTATTCCCCAATCAATCCTACCAGTTTTGTATTCCCCAATCAATCCAACCAGTTTTGTATTCCCCAATCAATCCTACCAGTTTTGTATTCCCCAATCAATCCAACCAGTTTTGTATTCCCCAATCAATCCAACCAGTTTTGTATTCTCCAATCAATCCAACCAGTTTTGTATTCCCCAATCAATCCTACCAGTTTTGTATTCCCCAATCAATCCAACCAGTTTTATATTCCCCAATCAATCCAACCAGTTTTGTATTCCCCAATCAATCCAACCAGTTTTGTATTCTCCAATCAATCCAACCAGTTTTATATTACCCAATCAATCCAACCAGTTTTATATTCCCCAATCAATCCAACCAGTTTTGTATTCCCCAATCAATCCAACCAGTTTTATATTACCCAATCAATCCATCCAGTTTTGTATTCTCCAATCAATCCAACCAGTTTTATATTACCCAATCAATCCATCCAGTTTTATATTCCCCAATCAATCCATCCAGTTTTATATTACCCAATCAATCCAACCAGTTTTGTATTACCCAATCAATCCATCCAGTTTTATATTCCCCAATCAATCCATCCAGTTTTATATTCCCCAATCAATCCAACCAGTTTTGTATTACCCAATCAATCCATCCAGTTTTATATTCCCCAATCAATCCATCCAGTTTTATATTCCCCAATCAATCCAACCAGTTTTATATTACCCAATCAATCCATCCAGTTTTATATTCCCCAATCAATCCATCCAGTTTTATATTACCCAATCAATCCAACCAGTTTTGTATTACCCAATCAATCCATCCAGTTTTATATTCCCCAATCAATCCATCCAGTTTTATATTACCCAATCAATCCAACCAGTTTTATATTCCCCAATCAATCCAACCAGTTTTATATTCCCCAATCAATCCAACCAGTTTTATATTCCCCAATCAATCCAACCAGTTTTATATTCCCCAATCAATCCATCCAGTTTTGTATTCCCCAATCAATCCAACCAGTTTTATATTCCCCAATCAATCCAACCAGTTTTATATTCCCCAATCAATCCAACCAGTTTTATATTCCCCAATCAATCCATCCAGTTTTATATTCCCCAATCAATCCAACCAGTTTTGTATTCCCCAATCAATCCAACCAGTTTTATATTCCCCAATCAATCCAACCAGTTTTGTATTCCCCAATCAATCCAACCAGTTTTATATTCCCCAATCAATCCAACCAGTTTTGTATTCTCCAATCAATCCAACCAGTTTTGTATTCTCCAATCAATCCAACCAGTTTTGTATTCCCCAATCAATCCAACCAGTTTTGTATTCCCCAATCAATCCTACCAGTTTTGTATTCCCCAATCAATCCAACCAGTTTTGTATTCCCCAATCAATCCAACCAGTTTTGTATTACCCAATCAATCCAACCAGTTTTATATTCCCCAATCAATCCAACCAGTTTTGTATTCCCCAATCAATCCAACCAGTTTCGTATTCCCCAATCAATCCAACCAGTTTTATATTCCCCAATCAATCCAACCAGTTTCGTATTCCCCAATCAATCCAACCAGTTTTATATTCCCCAATAAATCCAACCAGTTTTGTATTCCCCAATCAATCCAACCAGTTTTGTATTCCCCAATCAATCCAACCAGTTTTGTATTCCCCAATCAATCCATCCAGTTTTAGATTCCCCAATCAATCCAACCAGTTTTATATTACCCAATCAATCCAACCAGTTTTGTATTCCCCAATCAATCCAACCAGTTTTGTATTCCCCAATCAATCCATCCAGTTTTATATTCCCCAATCAATCCAACCAGTTTTGTATTCCCCAATCAATCCATCCAGTTTTATATTACCCAATCAATCCAACCAGTTTTGTATTCCCCAATCAATCCAACCAGTTTTGTATTCCCCAATCAATCCAACCAGTTTCGTATTCCCCAATCAATCCATCCAGTTTTATATTCCCCAATCAATCCAACCAGTTTTGTATTCCCCAATCAATCCAACCAGTTTTGTATTCCCCAATCAATCCAACCAGTTTTGTATTCCCCAATCAATCCAACCAGTTTTGTATTCCCCAATCAATCCAACCAGTTTTGTATTCCCCAATCAATCCAACCAGTTTTATATTCCCCAATCAATCCAACCAGTTTTATATTACCCAATCAATCCAACCAGTTTTGTATTCCCCAATCAATCCAACCAGTTTTGTATTCCCCAATCAATCCATCCAGTTTTATATTCCCCAATCAATCCAACCAGTTTTGTATTCCCCAATCAATCCAACCAGTTTTGTATTCCCCAATCAATCCATCCAGTTTTATATTCCCCAATCAATCCAACCAGTTTTGTATTCCCCAATAAATCCAACCAGTTTTGTATTCCCCAATCAATCCAACCAGTTTTGTATTCCCCAATCAATCCAACCAGTTTTGTATTCCCCAATCAATCCAACCAGTTTTGTATTACCCAATCAATCCAACCAGTTTTATATTCCCCAATCAATCCAACCAGTTTTGTATTCTCCAATCAATCCAACCAGTTTTATATTCCCCAATCAATCCATCCAGTTTTATATTACCCAATCAATCCAACCAGTTTTGTATTACCCAATCAATCCAACCAGTTTTGTATTCCCCAATCAATCCAACCAGTTTTATATTCCCCAATCAATCCAACCAGTTTTGTATTACCCAATCAATCCATCCAGTTTTATATTACCCAATCAATCCAACCAGTTTTATATTCCCCAATCAATCCATCCAGTTTTATATTACCCAATCAATCCAACCAGTTTTATATTCCCCAATCAATCCATCCAGTTTTATATTACCCAATCAATCCATCCAGTTTTATATTCCCCAATCAATCCATCCAGTTTTATATTACCCAATCAATCCAACCAGTTTTATATTCCCCAATCAATCCAACCAGTTTTATATTCCCCAATCAATCCAACCAGTTTTATATTCCCCAATCAATCCAACCAGTTTTATATTCCCCAATCAATCCATCCAGTTTTATATTCCCCAATCAATCCAACCAGTTTTATATTCCCCAATCAATCCAACCAGTTTTATATTCCCCAATCAATCCAACCAGTTTTATATTCCCCAATCAATCCATCCAGTTTTATATTCCCCAATCAATCCAACCAGTTTTATATTCCCCAATCAATCCAACCAGTTTTGTATTCTCCAATCAATCCAACCAGTTTTATATTCCCCAATCAATCCAACCAGTTTTATATTCCCCAATCAATCCAACCAGTTTTATATTCCCCAATCAATCCAACCAGTTTTATATTCCCCAATCAATCCAACCAGTTTTATATTCCCCAATCAATCCAACCAGTTTTATATTCCCCAATCAATCCATCCAGTTTTATATTCCCCAATCAATCCAACCAGTTTTGTATTCCCCAATCAATCCAACCAGTTTTATATTCCCCAATCAATCCATCCAGTTTTATATTACCCAATCAATCCATCCAGTTTTATATTCCCCAATCAATCCATCCAGTTTTATATTACCCAATCAATCCAACCAGTTTTATATTCCCCAATCAATCCAACCAGTTTTATATTCCCCAATCAATCCAACCAGTTTTGTATTCCCCAATCAATCCAACCAGTTTTATATTCCCCAATCAATCCAACCAGTTTTATATTCCCCAATCAATCCATCCAGTTTTATATTCCCCAATCAATCCAACCAGTTTTGTATTCCCCAATCAATCCAACCAGTTTTATATTCCCCAATCAATCCAACCAGTTTTGTATTCCCCAATCAATCCAACCAGTTTTATATTCCCCAATCAATCCAACCAGTTTTATATTCCCCAATCAATCCATCCAGTTTTATATTCCCCAATCAATCCAACCAGTTTTGTATTCCCCAATCAATCCAACCAGTTTTATATTCCCCAATCAATCCATCCAGTTTTATATTCCCCAATCAATCCAACCAGTTTTGTATTCCCCAATCAATCCATCCAGTTTTATATTCCCCAATCAATCCAACCAGTTTTGTATTCCCCAATCAATCCAACCAGTTTTATATTCCCCAATCAATCCAACCAGTTTTATATTCCCCAATCAATCCATCCAGTTTTAGATTCCCCAATCAATCCAACCAGTTTTGTATTCCCCAATCAATCCAACCAGTTTTATATTCCCCAATCAATCCAACCAGTTTTATATTCCCCAATCAATCCATCCAGTTTTATATTCCCCAATCAATCCAACCAGTTTTGTATTCCCCAATCAATCCAACCAGTTTTGTATTCTCCAATCAATCCAACCATTTTTGTATTCTCCAATCAATCCAACCAGTTTTGTATTCCCCAATCAATCCTACCAGTTTTGTATTCCCCAATCAATCCAACCAGTTTTGTATTCCCCAATCAATCCTACCAGTTTTGTATTCCCCAATCAATCCAACCAGTTTTGTATTCCCCAATCAATCCAACCAGTTTTGTATTACCCAATCAATCCAACCAGTTTTATATTCCCCAATCAATCCAACCAGTTTTGTATTCCCCAATCAATCCAACCAGTTTTGTATTCTCCAATCAATCCAACCAGTTTTATATTACCCAATCAATCCAACCAGTTTTATATTCCCCAATCAATCCAACCAGTTTTGTATTCCCCAATCAATCCAACCAGTTTTATATTACCCAATCAATCCATCCAGTTTTGTATTCTCCAATCAATCCAACCAGTTTTATATTACCCAATCAATCCATCCAGTTTTATATTCCCCAATCAATCCATCCAGTTTTATATTACCCAATCAATCCAACCAGTTTTGTATTACCCAATCAATCCATCCAGTTTTATATTCCCCAATCAATCCATCCAGTTTTATATTCCCCAATCAATCCAACCAGTTTTGTATTACCCAATCAATCCATCCAGTTTTATATTCCCCAATCAATCCATCCAGTTTTATATTCCCCAATCAATCCAACCAGTTTTATATTACCCAATCAATCCATCCAGTTTTATATTCCCCAATCAATCCATCCAGTTTTATATTACCCAATCAATCCAACCAGTTTTGTATTACCCAATCAATCCATCCAGTTTTATATTCCCCAATCAATCCATCCAGTTTTATATTACCCAATCAATCCAACCAGTTTTATATTCCCCAATCAATCCAACCAGTTTTATATTCCCCAATCAATCCATCCAGTTTTATATTCCCCAATCAATCCAACCAGTTTTATATTACCCAATCAATCCAACCAGTTTTATATTCCCCAATCAATCCAACCAGTTTTGTATTCCCCAATCAATCCAACCAGTTTTATATTCCCCAATCAATCCAACCAGTTTTATATTCCCCAATCAATCCAACCAGTTTTGTATTCTCCAATCAATCCAACCAGTTTTGTATTCCCCAATCAATCCAACCAGTTTTGTATTCCCCAATCAATCCTACCAGTTTTGTATTCCCCAATCAATCCAACCAGTTTTGTATTCCCCAATCAATCCAACCAGTTTTGTATTACCCAATCAATCCAACCAGTTTTATATTCCCCAATCAATCCAACCAGTTTTGTATTCCCCAATCAATCCAACCAGTTTTGTATTCCCCAATCAATCCAACCAGTTTTGTATTCTCCAATCAATCCAACCAGTTTTATATTCCCCAATCAATCCAACCAGTTTTATATTCCCCAATCAATCCAACCAGTTTTGTATTCCCCAATCAATCCAACCAGTTTTATATTACCCAATCAATCCATCCAGTTTTGTATTCTCCAATCAATCCAACCAGTTTTATATTACCCAATCAATCCATCCAGTTTTATATTCCCCAATCAATCCATCCAGTTTTATATTACCCAATCAATCCATCCAGTTTTATATTACCCAATCAATCCATCCAGTTTTATATTACCCAATCAATCCATCCAGTTTTATATTCCCCAATCAATCCATCCAGTTTTATATTACCCAATCAATCCATCCAGTTTTGTATTCTCCAATCAATCCAACCAGTTTTATATTCCCCAATCAATCCAACCAGTTTTGTATTCCCCAATCAATCCAACCAGTTTTATATTACCCAATCAATCCATCCAGTTTTGTATTCTCCAATCAATCCAACCAGTTTTATATTACCCAATCAATCCATCCAGTTTTATATTCCCCAATCAATCCAACCAGTTTTGTATTCCCCAATCAATCCAACCAGTTTTATATTCCCCAATCAATCCAACCAGTTTTGTATTCCCCAATCAATCCAACCAGTTTTATATTCCCCAATCAATCCAACCAGTTTTATATTCCCCAATCAATCCATCCAGTTTTATATTCCCCAATCAATCCAACCAGTTTTATATTCCCCAATCAATCCAACCAGTTTTGTATTCCCCAATCAATCCAACCAGTTTTATATTCCCCAATCAATCCAACCAGTTTTGTATTCCCCAATCAATCCAACCAGTTTTATATTCCCCAATCAATCCAACCAGTTTTATATTCCCCAATCAATCCAACCAGTTTTATATTCCCCAATCAATCCATCCAGTTTTATATTCCCCAATCAATCCAACCAGTTTTATATTCCCCAATAAATCCAACCAGTTTCGTATTCCCCAATCAATCCAACCAGTTTTATATTCCCCAATAAATCCAACCAGTTTCGTATTCCCCAATCAATCCAACCAGTTTTATATTCCCCAATCAATCCAACCAGTTTTGTATTCCCCAATCAATCCAACCAGTTTTATATTCCCCAATCAATCCAACCAGTTTTATATTCCCCAATCAATCCATCCAGTTTTATATTCCCCAATCAATCCAACCAGTTTTATATTCCCCAATCAATCCAACCAGTTTTATATTCCCCAATAAATCCAACCAGTTTCGTATTCCCCAATCAATCCAACCAGTTTTATATTCCCCAATCAATCCAACCAGTTTTATATTCCCCAATCAATCCAACCAGTTTTATATTCCCCAATCAATCCAACCAGTTTTATATTCCCCAATCAATCCAACCAGTTTTATATTCCCCAATCAATCCAACCAGTTTTATATTCCCCAATCAATCCAACCAGTTTTATATTCCCCAATCAATCCATCCAGTTTTATATTCCCCAATCAATCCAACCAGTTTTATATTCCCCAATCAATCCATCCAGTTTTATATTCCCCAATCAATCCAACCAGTTTTATATTCCCCAATCAATCCAACCAGTTTTATATTCCCCCAATAAATCCAACCAGTTTCGTATTCCCCAATCAATCCAACCAGTTTTATATTCCCCAATCAATCCAACCAGTTTTATATTCCCCAATCAATCCAACCAGTTTTATATTCCCCAATCAATCCAACCAGTTTTATATTCCCCAATCAATCCAACCAGTTTTATATTCCCCAATAAATCCAACCAGTTTCGTATTCCCCAATCAATCCAACCAGTTTTATATTCCCCAATCAATCCAACCAGTTTTATATTCCCCAATCAATCCAACCAGTTTTGTATTCCCCAATCAATCCAACCAGTTTTATATTACCCAATCAATCCAACCAGTTTTGTATTCCCCAATCAATCCAACCAGTTTTATATTCCCCAATCAATCCAACCAGTTTTATATTACCCAATCAATCCAACCAGTTTTGTATTCCCCAATCAATCCAACCAGTTTTATATTACCCAATCAATCCAACCAGTTTTATATTCCCCAATCAATCCAACCAGTTTTGTATTACCCAATCAATCCATCCAGTTTTATATTCCCCAATCAATCCAACCAGTTTTATATTCCCCAATCAATCCAACCAGTTTTGTATTCCCCAATCAATCCAACCAGTTTTATATTCCCCAATCAATCCAACCAGTTTTATATTCCCCAATCAATCCAACCAGTTTTATATTCCCCAATCAATCCAACCAGTTTTGTATTCCCCAATCAATCCAACCAGTTTTATATTCCCCAATCAATCCAACCAGTTTTATATTCCCCAATCAATCCAACCAGTTTTATATTCCCCAATCAATCCAACCAGTTTTGTATTCCCCAATCAATCCAACCAGTTTTATATTCCCCAATCAATCCAACCAGTTTTATATTCCCCAATCAATCCAACCAGTTTTATATTCCCCAATCAATCCAACCAGTTTTATATTCCCCAATCAATCCAACCAGTTTTATATTCCCCAATCAATCCAACCAGTTTTGTATTCCCCAATCAATCCAACCAGTTTTATATTCCCCAATCAATCCAACCAGTTTTATATTCCCCAATCAATCCAACCAGTTTTATATTCCCCAATCAATCCAACCAGTTTTATATTCCCCAATCAATCCAACCAGTTTTGTATTCCCCAATCAATCCAACCAGTTTTATATTCCCCAATCAATCCAACCAGTTTTATATTACCCAATCAATCCATCCAGTTTTATATTCCCCAATAAATCCAACCAGTTTCGTATTCCCCAATCAATCCAACCAGTTTTATATTCCCCAATAAATCCAACCAGTTTCGTATTCCCCAATCAATCCAACCAGTTTTATATTCCCCAATCAATCCAACCAGTTTTGTATTCCCCAATCAATCCAACCAGTTTTATATTCCCCAATCAATCCAACCAGTTTTGTATTACCCAATCAATCCAACCAGTTTTATATTCCCCAATCAATCCAACCAGTTTTGTATTCCCCAATCAATCCAACCAGTTTTGTATTCCCCAATCAATCCAACCAGTTTTATATTCCCCAATAAATCCAACCAGTTTTGTATTCCCCAATCAATCCAACCAGTTTTGTATTCTCCAATCAATCCAACCAGTTTTGTATTCTCCAATCAATCCAACCAGTTTTGTATTCTCCAATCAATCCAACCAGTTTTGTATTCTCCAATCAATCCAACCAGTTTTGTATTCCCCAATCAATCCAACCAGTTTTGTATTCTCCAATCAATCCAACCAGTTTTGTATTCTCCAATCAATCCAACCAGTTTTGTATTCTCCAATCAATCCAACCAGTTTTGTATTCTCCAATCAATCCAACCAGTTTTGTATTCCCCAATCAATCCAACCAGTTTTGTATTCTCCAATCAATCCAACCAGTTTTGTATTCTCCAATCAATCCAACCAGTTTTGTATTCTCCAATCAATCCAACCAGTTTTATATTCCCCAATCAATCCAACCAGTTTTATATTCCCCAATCAATCCAACCAGTTTTATATTCCCCAATCAATCCAACCAGTTTTGTATTCTCCAATCAATCCAACCAGTTTTGTATTCCCCAATCAATCCAACCAGTTTTGTATTCTCCAATCAATCCAACCAGTTTTGTATTCTCCAATCAATCCAACCAGTTTTGTATTCTCCAATCAATCCAACCAGTTTTGTATTCTCCAATCAATCCAACCAGTTTTGTATTACCCAATCAATCCAACCAGTTTTATATTCCCCAATCAATCCAACCAGTTTTATATTCCCCAATCAATCCAACCAGTTTTATATTCCCCAATCAATCCAACCAGTTTTATATTCCCCAATCAATCCAACCAGTTTTGTATTCTCCAATCAATCCAACCAGTTTTGTATTCTCCAATCAATCCAACCAGTTTTATATTACCCAATCAATCCAACCAGTTTTGTATTCTCCAATCAATCCAACCAGTTTTGTATTCCCCAATCAATCCAACCAGTTTTATATTCCCCAATCAATCCAACCAGTTTTGTATTCCCCAATCAATCCAACCAGTTTTATATTCCCCAATCAATCCAACCAGTTTTGTATTCCCCAATCAATCCAACCAGTTTTATATTCCCCAATCAATCCAACCAGTTTTGTATTCTCCAATCAATCCAACCAGTTTTGTATTCCCCAATCAATCCAACCAGTTTTGTATTCTCCAATCAATCCAACCAGTTTTATATTCCCCAATCAATCCAACCAGTTTTATATTCCCCAATCAATCCAACCAGTTTTGTATTCCCCAATCAATCCAACCAGTTTTATATTCCCCAATCAATCCAACCAGTTTTGTATTCTCCAATCAATCCAACCAGTTTTGTATTCCCCAATCAATCCAACCAGTTTTGTATTCTCCAATCAATCCAACCAGTTTTGTATTCCCCAATCAATCCAACCAGTTTTGTATTCTCCAATCAATCCAACCAGTTTTGTATTCTCCAATCAATCCAACCAGTTTTATATTCCCCAATCAATCCAACCAGTTTTGTATTCTCCAATCAATCCAACCAGTTTTGTATTCCCCAATCAATCCAACCAGTTTTGTATTACCCAATAAATCCAACCAGTTTTGTATTCTCCAATCAATCCAACCAGGTTTGTATTCCCCAATCAATCCAACCAGTTTTATATTACCCAATCAATCCAACCAGTTTTGTATTCTCCAATCAATCCAACCAGTTTTGTATTCTCCAATCAATCCAACCAGTTTTATATTCCCCAATCAATCCATCCAGTTTTATATTACCCAATCAATCCAACCAGTTTTGTATTACCCAATCAATCCAACCAGTTTTATATTCCCCAATCAATACAACCAGTTTTGTATTCCCCAATCAATCCAACCAGTTTTATATTACCCAATCAATCCATCCAGTTTTATATTACCCAATCAATCCAACCAGTTTTATATTCCCCAATCAATCCAACCAGTTTTATATTCCCCAATCAATCCATCCAGTTTTATATTACCCAATCAATCCAACCAGTTTTATATTCCCCAATCAATCCAACCAGTTTTATATTACCCAATCAATCCAACCAGTTTTGTATTCCCCAATCAATCCAACCAGTTTCGTATTCCCCAATCAATCCAACCAGTTTTGTATTCCCCAATCAATCCAACCAGTTTTGTATTCCCCAATCAATCCAACCAGTTTTATATTCCCCAATCAATCCAACCAGTTTTATATTCCCCAATCAATCCATCCAGTTTAATATTCCTCAATAAATCCAACCAGTTTCGTATTCCCCAATCAATCCAACCAGTTTTGTATTCCCCAATCAATCCAACCAGTTTTATATTCCCCAATAAATCCAACCAGTTTCGTATTCCCCAATCAATCCAACCAGTTTCGTATTCCCCAATCAATCCAACCAGTTTCGTATTCCCCAATCAATCCAACCAGTTTCCTATTCCCCAATCAATCCAACCAGTTTTGTATTGTGCAATCCAACCAGTTTTGTATTGTGCAATCCAACCAGTTTTGTATTGCGCAATCCAACCAGTTTGGTATTGTGCAATCCAACCAGTTTTGTATTGTGCAATCCAACCAGTTTTGTATTGTGCAATCCAACCAGTTTTGTATTGTGCAATCCAACCAGTTTTGTATTGTGCAATCCAACCAGTTTTGTATTGTGCAATCCAACCAGTTTTGTATTGTGCAATCCAACCAGTTTTGTATTGCGCAATCCAACCAGTTTTGCATTACCCTGTCCAACCGGTTTTGTATTGTGCAATCCAACCAGTTTTGTATTGCCCAATCCAACCAGCTTTGTATTGCCCAATCCAACCAGTTTTGTATTGCCCAATCCAACCAGTTTTGTATTGCCCAATCCAACCAGTTTTGTATTGTGCAATCCAACCAGTTTTGTATTGCCCAATCCAACCAGTTTTGTATTGCCCAATCCAACCAGTTTTGTATTGTGCAATCCAACCAGTTTTGTATTGCCCAATCCAACCAGTTTTGTATTGCCCAATCCAACCAGTTTTGTATTGCCCAATCCAACCAGTTTTGTATTGTGCAATCCAACCAGTTTTGTATTGTGCAATCCAACCAGTTTTGCATTACCCTGTCCAACCGGTTTTGTATTGTGCAATCCAACCAGTTTTGTATTGCCCAATCCAACCAGTTTTGTATTGCCCAATCCAACCAGTTTTGTATTGCCCAATCCAACCAGTTTTGTATTGCCCAATCCAACCAGTTTTGTATTGCCCAATCCAACCAGTTTTGTATTGCCCAATCCAACCAGTTTTGTATTGCCCAATCCAACCAGTTTTGTATTTCCCAATCCAACCAGTTTTGTATTGCCCAATCCAACCAGTTTTGTATTGCCCAACCCACAGGTTTTTCTATTGCCTAGTCCAACCGGTCTTGTATTGTCCAGTCTAACTGGTTTTGTATGGCCAATCCAACCAGTTTTTATGGCCAATCCAACCAGTTTTGTATTGCCCAATCTAACCCATTTTGTATTGTCCAGTCCAACCAGTTTTGTATTGCCCAATCTAACTGGTTTTGTATGGCCAATCTAACCAGTTTTTATGGCCAATCTAACCAGTTTTGTATTGCCCAATCCAACCAGTTTTGTATTGCCCAGTCCAACCAGTTTTGTATTGTGCAATCCAACCAGTTTTGTATTGTGCAATCCAACCAGTTTTGTATTGCGCAATCCAACCAGTTTTGTATTGTGCATTCCAACCAGTTTTGTATTGTGCAATCCAACCAGTTTTGTATTGTGCAATCCAACCAGTTTTGTATTGTGCAATCCAACCAGTTTTGTATTGTGCAATCCAACCAGTTTTGTATTGTGCAATCCAACCAGTTTTGTATTGTGCAATCCAACCAGTTTTGTATTGTGCAATCCAACCAGTTTTGTATTGCGCAATCCAACCAGTTTTGCATTACCCTGTCCAACCGGTTTTGTATTGTGCAATCCAACCAGTTTTGTATTGCCCAGTCCAACTGGTTTTGTATTGCGCAATCCAACCAGTTTTGTATTGTGCAATCCAACCAGTTTTGTATTGCGCAATCCAACCAGTTTTGTATTGCCCAGTCCAACTGGTTTTGTATTGTGCAATCCAACCAGTTTTGTATTGTCCAGTCCAACCTGTGTTTTATTGTCCATTCCAACCGGTTTTGTATTGTCCAGTCTAACAGGTTTTGTATGGCCAATGCAACCGGTTTTGTATTGTGCAATCCAACCAGTTTTGCATTGCCCAATCCAACCAGTTTTGTCTTGCCCAATCCAACCAGTTTTGTATTGTGCAATCCAACCAGTTTTGTATTGCCCAATCCAACCGGTTTTGTCTTGCCCAATCCAACCAGTTTTGTATTGCCCAATCCAACCAGTTTTGTCTTGCCCAATCCAACCAGTTTTGTATTGCCCAATCCAACCAGTTTTGTATTGCCCAAACCAACCAGTTTTGTATTGCCCAGTCCAACTGGTTTTGTATTGCACAATCCAACCAGTTTTGTATTGTGCAATCCAACCAGTTTTGTATTGCGCAATCCAACCAGTTTTGTATTGCCCAGTCCAACTGGTTTTGTATTGTGCAATCCAACCAGTTTTGTATTGTCCAGTCCAACCTGTGTTTTATTGTCCAGTCCAACCGGTATTGTATTGTCCAGTCTAACAGGTTTTGTATGGCCAATGCAACCGGTTTTGTATTGTGCAATCCAACCAGTTTTGCATTGCCCAATCCAACCAGTTTTGTCTTGCCCAATCCAACCAGTTTTGTATTGTGCAATCCAACCAGTTTTGTATTGCCCAATCCAACCGGTTTTGTCTTGCCCAATCCAACCAGTTTTGTATTGCCCAATCCAACCAGTTTTGTCCTGTCCAATCCAACCAGTTTTGTATTGCCCAATCCAACCAGTTTTGTATTGCCCAATCCAACCAGTTTTGCATTGCCCAATCCAACCAGTTTTGTCTTGCCCAATCCAACCAGTTTTGTATTGTGCAATCCAACCAGTTTTGTATTGCCCAATCCAACCGGTTTTGTCTTGCCCAATCCAACCAGTTTTGTATTGCCCAATCCAACCAGTTTTGTCTTGCCCAATCCAACCAGTTTTGTATTGCCCAAACCAACCAGTTTTATATTTCCCAACCCAACAGGTTTTTTTATTGCCCAGTTCAACCGGTCTTGTATTGTCCAGTCTAACTGGTTTTGTATGGCTAATCCAACCAGTTTTGTATGGCTAATCCAACCAGTTTTGTATTGCCAGATCCAACCAGTTTTGTCTTGCCCAAACCAACCAGTTTTGTATTGCCCAACCCAACAGGTTTTTTTATTGCCCAGTTCAACCGGTCTTGTATTGTCCAGTCTAACTGGTTTTGTATGGCTAATCCAACCGGTTTTGTATGGCTAATCCAACCAGTTTTGTATTGCCAGATCCAACCAGTTTGTATTGGCCAGTCTTACCAGTTTTGTATTATCCAGTGTAACCGTTTTTAAAATTATCCAGTCCAACCGGGTTTGGATGTTCCAATCCAACCAGTGTGGTGTGGCTTATAAATCTACTACATGTCAAGATAGCTTGGTTGTAGCTCTCTCACCTTTAAGGTCAAATTTAAATGAAAAAGCATTGAATACACATTAATATTGGTGTATGAAACATGGAATTCTTTGGAAAGGGCATTAAGCTGGCTGTTCTAATCTTTACCCAAGCCCAGATTCAAACACATATATGTTGGCATTCATTTCTGGAAGAATGTAATATATCCCTGCCTGTGGGTGAAGCAGGTGGTTTTGCCAACCTGCCTTATTGGGACCTTTCCCAGACTGTGACTGGCCCGAGCAAGCATGAGGAATCGCCAGGGCAAGGATTCCAATGGGAAATGATTGAACTCAAATACTCCCTGTCGACCTGTCCATAAGTGTTCATCTGCAAAAAAAGTCACAGAGCCGAGGGTGAAACACCTGTATTAGATGTCAGAGATAATGCTGGCACTCCTTCCTCTTGGACCTGTCAGGGGATCGGCTGCCGGCACCTGCAATTTATCACCTAGCCACTCCCGGTGTGCAGGACAGTGCGTGTGCTGCGATGCAATGTGCCACCTCGTAAAAAAAAAACTCTCCCATAATTCCCAGCCCAGAGGCATTGGTACCTTTTAAATAAGTTTCCATTCTTTTTTTTCTTTTTTCTTTTCTTTCTGAGTTCATATATCTCCTGAGACACGTCGAGCTTGTCAGTGGAGATACAACACCGCATGCATTTTGTCCATTTGGTTGGACATTTGCTGGATCTGCTTTAGTCTGCACTTTTTGCATACAGATTACAAACGACGAGGAGCCCTGGTTGATGAGCTTTCCATGAGTAGGTGGATTCGACGAACACATGTAGTTTTATGAATGCCTCCATTTAACAAGCTGGTGCATTTGACAGGGCACGTGGATGTGATGAGCTCGAACATTTGAGTTCTAGCGTTTGATGAAATTTTATGATTGATGAAATTTGATCTTTACTCTTCTTTATCCATGAAAACAAAATTCACACTGCACTTAAATTTATAGAGTACACGGTTTGTTTGTTTTTAACCTGGAGTCATTGTTGGTGGAAATGAATACGTTGTGGATTTAACCTGTTTGGACCATCCTTTTGGATCAATTTATGGGTGCCATCCTTTTGGATCAATTTATGGGTGCCATCCTTTTGGATCAATTTATGGGTGCCATCCTTTTGGATCAGTGTATGGGTGCCATCCTTTTGGATCAATTTATGGGTGCCATCCTTTTGGATCAATTTATGGGTGCCATCCTTTTGGATCAGTGTATGGGTGCCAGACTTTTGGATCAATTTATGGGTGCCATCCTTTTGGATCAATTTATGGGTGCCATCCTTTTGGATCAGTGTATGGGTGCCATCCTTTTGGATCAATTTATGGGTGCCATCCTTTTGGATCAGTGTATGGGTGCCATCTTTTTGGATCAATTTATGGGTGCCATCCTTTTGGATCAGAGATATCCTTTTGCATATGTGTGCCATCCTGGTGTTGGGCTAGCGGCTAGGGTGCTGGCTTCGGATACCTAGGATCCTGGGTTCGAATCCCGGTCGATCACTGAATTAACGCCAGGGGGGTTGACTCAGCCTGTCATCCTTCCGAGGTCGGCAAATTGAGTACCAGTTCACTGGTAATTCCCTGTTTGTCGTTAAAGGCGACAAAAAGGGCTGGCGTCAGGAAGGGCATCCGGCCGTAAAACATTGCTTCAAAAAGGGGACCAAAAAACAACAACAACCACGGTTCCCGAAAAAGGCCAACCCCCGCTTTGCGGGGAAAAATGGCCTCTAAAGGTGGTTATTTTATTTATATTTATCCTTTTGGATCAGCGTATGGGTGCCAGACTTTTGGATCAATTTATGGGTGCCAACCTTTTGGATCGGCGTATGGGTGCCAGACTTTTGGATCAATTTATGGGTGCCAACCTTTTGGATTGGCGTATGGGTGCCAGACTTTTGGATCAATTTATGGGTGCCAGACTTTTGGATCAATTTATGGGTGCCAACCTTTTGGATCGGCGTATGGGTGCCAGACTTTTGGATCAATTTATGGGTGCCAACCTTTTGGATTGGCGTATGGGTGCCAGACTTTTGGATCAATTTATGGGTACCAACCTTTTGGATCAGCGTATGGGTGCCAGACTTTTGGATCAATTTATGGGTGCCAATCTTTTGGATCGGCGTATGGGTGCCAGACTTTTGGATCAATTTATGGGTGCCAACCTTTTGGATCAGCGTATGGGTGCCAGACTTTTGGATCAATTTATGGGTGCCAACCTTTTGGATTGGCGTATGGGTGCCAGACTTTTGGATCAATTTATGGGTGCCATCCTTTTGGATCAGCGTATGGGTGCCAGACTTTTGGATCAATTTATGGGTGCCATCCTTTTGGATCAGCGTATGGGTGCCATCCTTTTGGATCAATTTATGGGTGCCATCCTTTTGGATCAGCGTGTGGGTGCCAGACTTTTGGATCAATTTATGGGTGCCATCCTTTTGGATCAGCGTATGGGTGCCATCCTTTTGGATCAATTTATGGGTGCCATCCTTTTGGATCAGCGTGTGGGTGCCAGACTTTTGGATCGGTGTATGGGTGCCATCCTTTTGGATCAGCGTGTGGGTGCCAGACTTTTGGATCAATTTATGGGTGCCATCCTTTTGGATCAGCGTATGGGTGCTAGACTTTTGGATCAATTTATGGGTGCCATCCTTTTGGATCAGCGTGTGGGTGCCAGACTTTTGGATCGGTGTATGGGTGCCAGTGTATGGGTGCCATCCTTTTGGATCAGTGTATGGGTGCCAGACGTTTGGATCAGTGTGTGGGTGCCATCCTTTTGGATCAGTGTGTGGGTGCCATCCTTTTGGATCAGTGTATGGGTGCCATACGTTTGGATCGGTGTGTGGGTGCCATCCTTTTGGATCAGTGTGTGGGTGTCATCCTTTTGGATCAGTGTATGGGTGCCATACGTTTGGATCAGTGTGTGGGTGCCATCCTTTTGGATCAGTGTATGGGTGCCAGAATTTTGGATCAGTGTGTGGGTGCCATCCTTTTGGATCAGTGTATGGGTGCCAGACTTTTGGATCAGTGTATGGGTGCCATCCTTTTGGATCAGTGTATGGGTGCCAGACTTTTGGATCAGTGTATGGGTGCCATCCTTTAGGATCAGTGTATGGTTGCCAGACTTTTGGATCAGTATATGGGTGCCAGACTTTTGGATCAGTGTATGGGTGCTCGTGTATGGGTGCCATCCTTTTGGATCGGTGTATGGGTGCCAGTGTATGGGTGCCATCCTTTTGGATCAGTGTATGGGTTCCAGTGTATGGGTGCCATCCTTTTGGATCGGTGTATGGGTGCCAGTGTATGGGTGCCATCCTTTTGGATCAGTGTATGGGTGCCAGACTTTTGGATGAGTGTATGGGTGCCCTCCTTTTGGATCGGTGTATGGGTGCCATCCTTTTGGATCAGTGTATGGGTGCCAGACTTTTGGATCAGTGTATGGGTGCCATCCTTTTGGATCAGTGTATGGGTGCCAGACTTTTGGATCGGTGTATGGGTGCCAGACTTTTGGATCAGTGTATGGGTGCCATCCTTTTGGATCGGTGTATGGGTGCCAGACTTTTGGATCAATTTATGGGTGCCATCCTTTTGGATCAGTGTATGGGTGCCATCCTTTTGGATCAGTGTATGGGTGCCAGACTTTTGGATCAGTGTATGGGTGCCATCCTTTTGGATCAGTGTATGGGTGCCATCCTTTTGGATCGGTGTATGGGTGCCAGACTTTTGGATTAGTGTATGGGTGCCAGACTTTTGGATCAGTGTATGGGTGCCATCCTTTTGGATCAGTGTATGGGTGCCATCCTTTTGGATCGGTGTATGGGTGCCAGACTTTTGGATCGGTGTATGGGTGCCATCCTTTTGGATCGGTGTATGGGTGCCATCCTTTTGGATCGGTGTATGGGTGCCAGACGTTTGGATCAGTGTGTGGGTGCCATCCTTTTGGATCAATTTATGGGTGCCATCCTTTTGGATGAGCGTATGGGTGCCAGACTTTTGGATCGGTGTATGGGTGCCATCCTTTTGGATCAGTGTATGGGTGCCATCCTTTTGGATCAGTGTATGGGTGCCAGACTTTTGGATCAGTGTATGGGTGCCATCCTTTTGGATCAGTGAATGGGTGCCATCCATTTGGATCAGTGTATGGGTGCCATCCTTTTGGATCAGTGTATGGGTGCCAGACTTTTGGATCAGTGTATGGGTGCCATCCTTTTGGATCAGTGTATGGGTGCCATCCTTTTGGATCAGTGTATGGGTGCCATCCTTTTGGATCAGTGTATGGGTGCCATCCTTTTGGATCGGTGTATGGGTGCCAGACTTTTGGATCAGTGTATGGGTGCCATCCTTTTGGATCAGTGTATGGGTGCCATCCTTTTGGATCAGTGTATGGGTGCCATCCTTTTGGATCGGTGTATGGGTGCCAGACTTTTGGATTAGTGTATGGGTGCCAGACTTTTGGATCAGTGTATGGGTGCCAGACTTTTGGATCGGTGTATGGGTGCCATCCTTTTGGATCAGTGTATGGGTGCCATCCTTTTGGATCAGTGTATGGGTGCCATCCTTTTGGATCGGTGTATGGGTGCCAGACTTTTGGATTAGTGTATGGGTGCCAGACTTTTGGATCAGTGTATGGGTGCCATCCTTTTGGATCAGTGTATGGGTGCCATCCTTTTGGATTAGTGTATGGGTGCCATCCTTTTGGATTAGTGTATGGGTGCCATCCTTTTGGATTAGTGTATGGGTGCCAGACTTTTGGATCAGTGTATGGGTGCCATCCTTTTGGATTAGTGTATGGGTGCCATCCTTTTGGATTAGTGTATGGGTGCCAGACTTTTGGATTAGTGTATGGGTGCCAGACTTTTGGATCAGTGTATGGGTGCCATCCTTTTGGATTAGTGTATGGGTGCCATCCTTTTGGATCAGTGTATGGGTGCCATCCTTTTGGATTAGTGTATGGGTGCCATCCTTTTGGATTAGTGTATGGGTGCCATCCTTTTGGATCAGTGTATGGGTGCCATCCTTTTGGATCAGTGTATGGGTGCCATCCTTTTGGATCGGTGTTTGGGTGCCAGACTTTTGGATCGGTGTATGGGTGCCAGACTTTTGGATCGGTGTATGGGTGCCAGACTTTTGGATCAGTGTATGGGTGCCAGACTTTTGGATCAGTGTATGGGTGCCAGACTTTTGGATCAGTGTATGGGTGCCATCCTTTTGGATCGGTGTTTGGGTGCCATCCTTTTGGATCAGTGTATGGGTGCCATCCTTTTGGATCAGTGTATGGGTGCCAGACTTTTGGATCAGTGTATGGGTGCCATCCTTTTGGATCAGTGTATGGGTGCCATCATTTTGGATCAGTGTATGGGTGCCATCCTTTTGGATCAGTGTATGGGTGCCAGACGTTTGGATCAGTGTGTGGGTGCCATCCTTTTGGATCAGTGTATAGGTGCCATCCTTTTGGATCAATTTATGGGTGCCATCCTTTTGGATCAGTGTATGGGTGCCAGACTTTTGGATCAGTGTATGGGTGCCATCCTTTTGGATCAGTGTATGGGTGCCATCCTTTTGGATCAGTGTATGGGTGCCAGACTTTTGGATCAGTGCATGGGTGCCAGACTTTTGGATCATTGTATGGGTGCCAGACTTTTGGATCAGTGTGTGGGTGCCATCCTTTTGGATCAATTTATGGGTGCCATCCTTTTGGATCAGTGTATAGGTGCCATCCTTTTGGATCAGTGTATGGGTGCCATCCTTTTGGATCAGTGTATGGGTGCCAGACTTTTGGATCAGTGTATGGGTGCCATCCTTTTGGATCAGTGTATGGGTGCCATCCTTTTGGATCAGTGTATGGGTGCCAGACTTTTGGATCAGTGTATGGGTGCCATCCTTTTGGATCAGTGTATGGGTGCCATCCTTTTGGATCGGTGTTTGGGTGCCATCCTTTTGGATCCATTTATGAGTGCTAGAGAAACTGGAACTCAAAATCTTTTAATCAATATGTGTGCCCAGCCTTTGGGAAAGACCAATAGCTGCTCAGTTCAGGTCTTGCTTGTCAAATCCAGAACCCTGACCCCGATTGCTGCGTAATACCCAGCGCCATGAATAATGCAAGAACGAGGTGAGGGGATGGATTTTAATTACTAATGATTGTGCCATTTCCCTCTCGGCCTTCCTCAGACAGGCAGTAAATTAAGCTTCTGTTCCAGGCATCACTACCCAAGCAAAACTCATTACATTAGCAGTGGCTATCGTTTCGCGCCCATTTGCGACTCGGCCTCCTCGTTAACCCATCCGAAACGCACCTTGCGGCGGTTCAGGCTCGCTGGGATTTGCACCATCTTGGTCTCACCCAAAGTGAATCTCCAGCGTTTCGAGGGGCTTTTCTTGGTAGTGATTTCCCGACAAAGCAATAAGGTCGAGAGCGTGCTTTGAGCAACCAAGGCATTCCGTTTCATGAACAGCAGCAGGATTGATGCCCACAGGCCCACAGACAAGCAGATGTGTCTGCCTACACCAGGCCGAGGAGAAATCCCACACCACTGAAAGATATCTTTCACTGCAAATGGTGTTGGAGACTCATCTGGATCCACCTTGCCACACCTGCAGCTCCTGAAAGCCATGATCAAAACATTTTTTTGAAATTTTGAAATCCATGGCTGCTTAACAAACACAACCAAGGTTTGTATGAAATGCTTGGGCAGGAGTTTCATCCTGACCACGTAGACCAGATTTCTATAAAGACTGAATATTTGTGGATATCTGTTTCTCATCCTGCACAACTGCACAAAGGGAGTGTCTGGTTTAACCAGAATAAGTAAAACCAACAATGTCGTCTCTAGGCCGGCGGAACACACAACCATGCCTCACCCTGCAAAACACACTGCCATGCTTAGGCCTGCAGAACACAAACTGCCATGCTTAGGCCTGCAGAACACACACTACCATACCTAGGCCTGCAGAACACAAACTGCCATGCTTAGGCCTGCAGAACACACACTACCATACCTAGGCCTGCAGAACACACACTGCCATGCATAGGCCTGCAGAACACACACTGCCATGCCTAGGCCTGCAGAACACACACTGCCATGCATGAACCTGCAGAACACAAACTGCCATATCTAGCCCTGCAGAACACACACTGCCATATCTAGACCTGCAGAACACACACTGCCATATCTAGACCTGCAGAACACACACTGCCATATCTAGACCTGCAGAACACACACTGCCATGCATGGACCTGCAGAACACAAACTGCCATATCTAGACCTGCAGAACACACACTGCCATGCATGGACCTGCAGAACACACACTGCCATATCTAGACCTGCAGAACACAAACTGCCATATCTAGACCTGCAGAACACACACTGCCATATCTAGACCTGCAGAACACACACTGCCATGCATGGACCTGCAGAACACAAACTGCCATATCTAGACCTGCAGAACACACACTGCCATGCATGGACCTGCAGAACACACACTGCCATATCTAGACCTGCAGAACACACACTGCCATATCTAGACCTGCAGAACACACACTGCCATATCTAGATCTGCAGAACACAAACTGCCATATCTAGACCTGCAGAACACACACTGCCATATCTAGACCTGCAGAACACACACTGCCATATCTAGACCTGCAGACCACACACTGCCATGCATGGACCTGCAGAACACAAACTGCCATATCTAGACCTGCAGAACACACACTGCCATGCATGGACCTGCAGAGCACACACTGCCATATCTAGGCCTGCAGAACACACACTGCCATATCTAGACCTGCAGAACACACACTGCCATGCATAGACCTGCCGAACACAAACTGCCATATCTAGACCTGCCGAACACAAACTGCCATATCTAGACCTGCAGAACACACACTGCCATATCTAGACCTGCAGAACACACACTGCCATGCATGGACCTGCAGAACACAAACTGCCATATCTAGACCTGCAGAACACACACTGCCATGCATGGACCTGCAGAACACAAACTGCCATATCTAGACCTGCAGAACACACACTGCCATGCATAGGCCTGCAGAACACACACTGCCATGCATAGGCCTGCAGAACACACACTGCCATGCATAGGCCTGCAGAACACACACTGCCATGCATAGGCCTGCAGAACACACACTGCCATGCATAGGCCTGCAGAACACACACTGCCATGCATAGGCCTGCAGAACACACACTGCCATGCATAGGCCTGCAGAACACACACTGCCATGCCTAGGCCTGCAGAACACACATTGCCATGCATGGACCTGCAGAAGACAAACTGCCATATCTAGACCTGCAGAACACACACTGCCATATCTAGACCTGCAGAACACACACTGCCATGCATAGGCCTGCAGAACACACACTGCCATATCTAGACCTGCAGAACACACACTGCCATATCTAGACCTGCAGAACACACACTGCCATGCATAGGCCTGCAGAACACACACTGCCATATCTAGACCTGCAGAACACACACTGCCATATCTAGACCTGCAGAACACACACTGCCATGCATAGGCCTGCAGAACACACACTGCCATATCTAGACCTGCAGAACACACACTGCCATGCATGGACCTGCCGAACACAAACTGCCATATCTAGACCTGCAGAACACACACTGCCATATCTAGACCTGCAGAACACACACTGCCATATCTAGACCTGCAGAACACACACTGCCATATCTAGACCTGCAGAACACACACTGCCATATCTAGACCTGCAGAACACACACTGCCATATCTAGACCTGCAGAACACACACTGCCATATCTAGACCTGCAGAACACACACTGCCATGCATAGACCTGCCGAACACAAACTGCCATATCTAGACCTGCAGAACACACACTGCCATATCTAGACCTGCAGAACACACACTGCCATATCTAGATCTGCAGAACACACACTGCCATATCTAGACCTGCAGAACACACACTGCCATATCTAGACCTGCAGAACACAACTACCATGCCTGTTGTGCACCAGTGCGACATCAGCATTTGCCACCATTGCGGTAATTTGTCGCTTAATTCAGTGGCTTCAGTCTCATTCTTCAGCTGGTTCATTAACACATCACATTTGTAAATTGTAATTAAATAGCAGATGAAATTACTGTACTTTCAATTATGAGGCAATTGCTCTTCCTCACAGACAGGCGCACACCTCACCTGTGACCACCTTGGGTACATTCTCAGAATGACAACGACATGTGTTTGTGCGTGTCATGGTGGTTTGATGTCTCGGTTCAACGTGTTACTTTTAAGCATATTAAAATGTTTCCAGGTTTAGTTATCAATAACATGATAATTCGGTTTGAAACCACCTAATCACCTGGTGTTTCCCAGACAGATGTATATCTTTGAGGACCTCTCATACCTCGTACAATTCAACGCACTCTTGGCTTCATCATGCTTGTGTTACATCGATTGTCCAGCTTACGCAGATCATTAGATTATGATTATGCAATGGAGAAAAGGGGCAACATTCTGGATATGTGGGGGCATAGCACAAGCACCTTACACGACTCAGTATTGAGAAAAAGGACATGAGAATGGTCTTACAATCTCACTTTGCATGTCTGAGCACCATCTACAGACTTGGCATTTAATATGGAGTTTTTTTTTTCTTGACTTGGGTTTACTTTCTGAACTCAGTATATCAATCTGGTGAGTTTCTTTTACACTTTGGTGATTTATTTGTAAAAAGAACCATGTCACTGATTGTCTGTCGCAGCAAGAAGTCAACAACAGGATTATATCACAGGTGGCGTGGCAAAATGTACAGACAGGTGCATTTGATGATTGGCTTCACAGTCGGGTATACAAGGGTTGCTGCGTTCTGTATTAGTGGAAAACAACTGCTGCACGTCTCCAAAAGTTATTGCCGCTTCCTCTGGAGATGGTCCGTCAACTCGACAATGCTGTTTGTCATGGAGTGGTGACTTTACGAAATTCTGGCATGAAACAGCGTGCTATTGCTCGGCAGTATGGCATCACTCAAGGTCAGGTGTCAAAGATCCTGAAACGAAATGCTCAGAGGGGTGTCCCTACTTCAATACCGAGGCCAGGACGTCCCCGCAGAACCACAAGGAGGGATTATCGCCAGCTGCACCGGTTTGACCGCAATGGCCGTACCAAGTCAGCTAATCGGCTTAGGGCTGAGTGGCAGCAACTGACAAATGTGCCTGTATACAGAAGGCTAGTCAACCAACGACTGGTTCAAGCAGGCTATTGTGCCAGGCGTCCCCTGAGAAAGCCACGCCTGAGCAGACAACACCGCCAGCGTCGATTGCAGTGGACCAGAGAGCACCGTCAATGGCAGCCAGGACACTGGAATCACGTGATCTTCAGTGACGAGTCTAGATTTCTGGTCTGTCATCAAGATGGTCGTGTCCGAGTGCGCAGACAAGTGCATGAAGCCTACAACAAAGATTGTATAGTGCCAAGAGTCCAAGCTGGAGGTGGTGGGGTGACCGTTTGGGCTGCTTTTCATGCAGGGGTCAAAACTAACCTGGTTGTTCTGAATGGAAACCTGAACCAGTTCAAGTTCAGGGCCATTCTGGAAGAAACATTGCTTCCATTTGCTCGTGCAGCCTTTCGAGGAAACTTTGTCTTCCAAGATGACAATGCACGGCCTCATCGTGCTCGCATGATCCAACACTTTCTTGCTGACCGTGGTGTAGAGCATATGGAGTGGCCTGCCATGTCCCGGGATATGAATCCGATGGAGAACTTGTGGGCAGAATTAACGCGTCAAATCGACCACTTGGACCAGCAGCCGACCTCTGTGCGTGAATTGCAGCAGGCTATTGTCACTGCATGGCAAGCGATTCCTGTCCAAACCTTGGCAAATCTCGTGAACAGCATGCCTCAACGTATACGTGCTCTCCTGAATGCTCGTGGGGGTTACACGAAGTACTGAACTGTAATTTTACTGTCCGTAATCCCAGTCATAATTTAACTTTTGTTTTTGTTAAAAAAAAATTTGGCTAATGTGCAAAATAAAGAGATACTTCTGGAAAACGTGCAGAAGTTTAACACAGTACTGTCCGTGAATTGAGTTCGATATCAGTTTACATCACTTTCAAGGATCAATTTATTTGTTTCGAAATGTCAAATGTGGTTTTTGTTTCTTTTAAAGGTCACATTAACAAAATCTAGAATAATTTCAACATAATTCCAATGAACTTTTGGTTCTAGGTCATCTTGAAAAGTAAGTTAACCCCCACAAAAAAAATATTCCATATTAAATGCCAAGTCTGTATATTTCCTGCAAGCCGCCATTTTGTCTAAATCTTGCCATACCCCCACCGTAGATCACGAGCGGCAAATTTGATTGGTCGAGATAGAGTAATATTTTGTCCTAAGTACCGTGAAATGGGGGGGGAATAGGGGCAGCAAGGTGAATAGCGACACAAACTGAAAAAATGTTCGGAAACTTTTTTCGCTGAAAATTGATAACCATACTGATTTGTTGATATTTGGGTTGAAAGTGTTCTCTTGTTTTTTTTAAAAGCAACTTATAGTCCCTATTAACCCCATATATGGGTTAAATAGGAATAAATAGGATTTTTATGGCTGTCCCTATTCACCCCGTTTTTCCGGGTGAATAGGGATAGTCACTAATACCAAAAAATAATAATCAAGAAATAGGGACAGTTTGGAGAAACTTTTTATCCCATATTTGTTTTCATTGGCACCGTGGTTTATATTATGGGAGCATATCATGTGCATCCATCTGAGCTATCAATTTAGCAATTAGTTGGAAACTCAGGATTGTTTCTTGATTATTATTTTTTTGTATTAGTGACTGTCCCTATTCATCCGTAAAACGGGGTGAATAGGGACAGCCATAAAAATCCTATTTATTCCTATTTAACCCATATATGGGGTTAATAGGGACTATAAGTTGCTTTAAAAAAAAAGAAAGAAAAGAGAACACTTTCAACCCAAATACCCAAATATTTATGGAAAAAGGCCATCAATTTTCAGCGAAAAAGTTTCCGAACTTTTTTTCAGTTTGTGTCCCTATTCACCTTGCTGTCCCTATTCACCCCATTTCACGGTACTCTACTCTGATCCTAAACGGAAGGTTTTTGGAAGTGCTAAAAAATATGATTTGTGGTCAACAGTGTTCAAGTATGTAATTCAATTTAAATAAAATAAAGATTTTGAAGGTTGTAGAAAAAAATATTCCTTAAGTTTACCGCCGTTGATGCAATGTCTTTTACATCAACGTATCTGACACGTTACATCAACAACTAGATGGTATTCATAGAATACTTACCCTGCGCAGTCAACTAATTGCGTGCCAACTATTCTGTTTTTGAACTTTTTTTTCTTTGATCCAATATGGCTGCCAGACAACGTGAGCGATGACATCATAAATTAATATTCTCTAATATAATTGTTGCATAGATCAGGCTCAATACATTTCAAACTGATCAGACTAAGTGTTGTCCCTGTCGAATTATGACGTCATAATTATGGCACCAATGACGTCATCGTTAACAACACCTATTCCCCATATGGAGTTCTTTACAATGAGCCATGTTTCAATTTTTTCCATGCAACGGTTTTGGAGATATAGAAGTGAAACATTTTTCGGTTTTTCTAAGATGGCGCCCATACCCCTTGAGCTATGATGTCATAATTATCATTAAAAAATTATACAGGTGGAGTTGCACCTGTGGTGAAAATTTCCTGTCAATCAGACCAACGGTTGAATTGGAAATCATATTTATTCTGTGCGGACAAACAAAGAGACAGACAGACAGACAAACAGACAGACAAACAGACTCAAGTGCAATATACTCTCCTCATAGACTAGATGGATTTATGGAAAAAAGCCATGTATAAGCTTCTAGGTGCATTTTTGGGTAAAAGTTGTAAAGTTAAGGTAAAAGAGCTGCATGTATATACAGTCACGTGAAAAAGTAAGTACACCCCATGTAAAGTTTTGACTTTTTCAACATATTTCAACATACAGCTATTTGATCTTCATTTCAACAATATTGATAGATAAAGGTGATATAATATAACAAATATCATGAAACATTTACATTTTGTAGTCCATTGTATAATTTAAATAAACATAAATGCAAATTTCGCATGTGGAAAAAGTAAGTACACCCCTACATGTATCACCACTTCAAATACCTAAAATTAGAATCAGGTGCACCAGCTCAGGTGCAAATGATTAGAACATCTTTAGAGAGGATCTTGGAGGAACCTGTCTTGTTTAAACCTCAGACATTTCGTTTGGTTTGCTCTTTGTTGTTGAAGCGGGCGGCGTCACCATGCCGAGATCAAAAGAGCTCTCTGAGGCCTTCAGAAAGAAGGTTATAGATGCCTACGAGTCTGGGAAGGGATTTAAAAAGATCTCTAAACAATTTGAAATCAATCATTCGACTGTCGGGAAGATCATCTACAAGTGGAGAAGATTCCAAACAACTGCCAACTTGTTCAGGCCAGGCCGCCCCAGCAAGTTCAGCCCGAGAGCAGTCCGCAAGGTGCTGAAAGAAGTCTCTAAGAACCTCAGAATGTCATCATGGGACCTACAGGTAGCTCTTGCCACTGTTGATGTCAAAGTGCATGAGTCCACCATTAGAAAGAGGCTGCACAAATTTGATCTACATGGGAGGTGTGCCAGGAGGAAACCTTTGCTGTCCAGAAAGAACATCAGGGCAAGACTAAAGTTTATCAATGAACACCTCGGCAAAGACCAGCACTTCTGGAACAATGTGCTCTGGACAGATGAGTCAAAGGTAGAGCTATTTGGCCACAGTACCAGAAGACATGTTTGGCGAAAACCAAAGACAGCATTTGACCACAAGAACCTGATACCAACTGTAAAGCATGGAGGTGGAAATATTATGGTTTGGGGCAGCTTTGCTGCATCAGGGCCTGGGAATCTCACCATCATAGAATCCACTATGAATTCTTCATTGTACCAGAGGGTGCTTGAGGATAATGTGAGGCCATCTGTCGGTGAGTTGAAGCTCAACCGAAGGTGGACCTTGCAACATGACAATGACCCTAAACATACCAGTAAATCCACCAAGGAATGGCTGAAAAGAAAGAAATGGAGGGTTCTGGAATGGCCAAGTCAAAGCCCAGATCTATATCCCATCGAGATGTTGTGCGGGGATTTGCAACGAGCTGTGCATGCAAGAAACCCCTCAAACATCGCATAGCTGAAAGAATTCTGCATGGAGGAGTGAGCAAAAATTTCTCCCAGGCGATGTCAGAGACTGGTAGACAGTTATAAGAAATGCCTACTTGAGGTTGTTTCTGCAAAAGGGGGCAATACCACCTATCAGAGCCAAGGGTGTGCTTACTTTTTCCACATGTGGAATTTGCATTTATGTTCATTTAAATTATACAATGGACTACAAAATGTAAATGTTTCATGCTATTTGTTATATTATATCACCTTTATCTATCAATATTGTTGAAATGAAGATCAAATAGCTGTATGTTGAAATATGTTGAAAAAGTCAAAACTTTACATGGGGTGTACTTACTTTTTCACGTTACTGTACATGACATATAAATGCTTGTTCAAAGAAATTGTCCAAAAATGGCAATTTGGCGGCCATTTTGTTTATGCTAATTAGAAGGTCAAAAACTCAAAATTCGGCTTTGGAACCGGGTTAATCGAATTCAGCATACCCTAATTATGTTAAAAAGTGAGGTTCCCAACTTTTATCCAAAAATGCACCTAACATTCACATTTCTCAGAAATCCGTCTCGTCTATTAGGCGAGGGTAACTATCGGTGACGCCTCTTCGCAGTGGTTGTACGCCCCCCACCCAACGCAAGTTGGGGGCCAAATCTTCCCCATTCTTCCCTGCTGCCCAGATTTGTTAGAGCAGCGCGGTCATTGTCATAGTGCCGATCAGTTCCCATGGACCGTCTCTCCGTGTCTCTCCGTGTCTCTCCGTGTCTCTCCGTGTCTCTCCGTGTCTCCATGTCTCTCTCTCCGTCTGTCTCTCTCTCTCTCTCCGTCTCTCTCTCTCTCTCTCTCTCTCTCTCTCTCTCTCTCTCTCTCTCTTTCTCTCTTTCTCTCTTTCTCTCTTTCTCTCTTTCTCTCTTTCTCTCTTTCTCTCTCCTTCGTGAAGGCGGGTACACCATTCTGGATGTAGGGGGATCTCGGGCTCGCTCCTGGGAGATCGATCGGTTGTCTCCGTGTGGTGGGCTTGTTTGAGAGCACTGTCTGGGGCTATACAACAACATCATCAACAACAACAACATGTTACATTAGTTCTTGGTGCCTGTTGTTTGTGTCCTTTATGAAGTGCATAATTTATATATACTGTATATATATATATATATATATACATGTCGAAAGATTTGCAACTCAGGATTCATATTGTAAATGATAGCACACTGAGCAGGAAAATAATTTAAATTCTTTATTAATAGCCGAACAAACTAGTTTGCTTCCTCAGAGGCGTTGAGTGTGGTGTTAACCGTTAAGTTCCGTTCACGTCATGGATTGGTCCAAGTCCTTGCCAATCACAGGGCTTCCCTGCATTCAAATGACTGCCGTTTTTGACGTTGTAATTGATTGTGCAGTGCTATGTATGTGGGGTGTAAGTCGATGTGTCGGTTGATGGAGTTTTTATGAGAGTATCAGGCCTCGACAATCTCGCGGTTCACTCTCAAAGATCCTGTGCCAAGGATCGTGGTCTGTTTCCATGTGTGTGTGTGTGTGTGTGTGTGTGTGTGTGTGTGTGTGTGTGTGTGTGTGTGTGTGTGTCGCAACCAATGACAACCTGTCTTGTCATCTTACAGCAAGTTGGTGTTCAGTTAGCCTTGTGGTTAAGCATTCGGACGTTTGGCCCACATAATTGGCTTCACAGTCTTCACATTGTATGATGTAGATGACATTCTTTCTGTCAAATTTGTTCACCTGGTCTTTTGGAATATTGGAGGGAAAACTTTTTGAATACTGGACATGTCAGAAGTGTTGTATGTCAGTATATTGGACCCTAAATATAACAGGTAACCATGCTACGTCGGACCCATCTACATCTTGTGGAAAATGAAGGGGAGGTATATTAAGTACCGGTACATGGAAATTTAGGGAGAAAAGGAGGCAGGATAGAGGAGAGAGGGCAGAAGTGGAATGGAGAACAACTGGAACATATGACATCACCTTTTTTGGAGCAAAGATGCACTCACAATTGAAACAGGCCTCTCACACTCCTGACGACCATTGATGTCAGCTGTCATTAGGCCAGCTCCAACACTGAGAGTACATGAGAATATATAATCCGACAAAGTGTTCCACTTCTCTGCACTCTCCCCCATGGGAGAAAGAGTGACAGTCGAAGAGTTGTGGGAGAGAACGGAAATTTGTGGTCGGGGGGAAGGAGAGAAGAGAGAAGGAAAACGTTTGATGAGAGAGTTGTGACGTGGTGTGATGTGGTGTAGAGGGCGGGGTAGGGGGTGTGTTATTTATTTATTTATTAGCCCCCGTTGGACTAGTCTTATGGATTTGGTCTCATCTTATGGATTTGATTATGGAAAAGTGGGTCAAAACTCATCTTATGGCGGGAAAAGGGGACTTATGGATTTGGTCTCATCCGTTCATCCATGCATCCGTGCATCCGCAACCATATCTCGGAGATGTATGAACCGATTTTGTTCATCCTTGGCACAAATACAACACATGACGGATTACATATGCACATCATTTTGTTTCGCGATGCGATCAAATTTGGCCGATTGGCGGCCATTTTAGTTAAAAAAAAAAAAAGCAATGTTGAACACGTCCTCAACCATTTCTCAGACATCCATTTACCGATGTAGTTCAAATTTGGCACACAGATAATGAATGACGGCTTACCTGTGCACGTCATTACATATGTTGACATATGCACTAATATGAACCTACTGCAAAGCCGCAATGAGCCGGCGAAGCCAAAGCCTCTTGCCACTATTTTACCCATCACTATGGTATCAGTAGGTTAGGTAGTTGGTAGTAGGTAGGTGTAGTAGGTACCGTACCTGGTAAGACTTGGTAAAAGAGAAGAGCAGACAGTCCTCCCCAATACCTGCATACCTCTTGCCACTATTTTACCCATCACCATGGCATCAGTAGGTTAGGTAGTTGGTAGTAGGTAGGTAGGTAGTTGGTAGTAGGTAGGTGTAGTAGGTACCGTACCTGGTAAGACTTGGTAAAAGAGAAGAGCAGACAGTCCTCCCCAATACCTGCATACAATAAATGTCACAAGAAGCTTAAGGAAGTAACGATACGATGTGCTAGCTTAAGGCCTATTTTAAGAAGTAGGAAAATTCTCAAGCTCAAACAGTGAAAAAAACATGACCCATCACCAGGGACATCTACTGCTGCTGCTATTTCTAGCAGCGTATGCTTACGCGTGATTCGGTTGTTTTGCACCAACCTCGTTCCCGGCGTCGCAGACGTGTCGAGGGCGCTGGTAAGATGTCCTGTGTCGAGGGCGCTGATTGGCTGATTCGGTTCTCCGACGGCCACGAGATTTCTAAAAAATAATTTTTCGTCAATGTGAGAATATTTGACGCCGTTTTCACCTTCCGAAACGCGTTATAAGCTTGTAAAAAAATATTTTTTCAAATGCTCGAATCTCATTGGTTCTGGTCTTTGATGACGATTTTCGTTGAAGATAACGAGGTTGGTCTTAACGTATTTTAATTACTAATGAGAGGTTTCATTAGATTATGAATCAAAGAACGACGGGTGAAACAAACTCCTATTGAACTTTTTCGCAATTGTTTTATGCAAACTTCCGCATCCGGTCGATGGCTGTCTCCAGCACTCCATCCAGTGAGTGATTTCATTTTAGAAATATTTTTGCAAATGCTCGACTCTCATTGGGTCCGGTGTTTGGTGACGCGTTTTGTTGAAGATAACCAGGCCCGTGCGGGCCGATGTTGGTCTTAAATTATTTTATTAATACATCGGAGGTGCATAAGATTGTGAATCAAACGACGACGGGTGAAAGAAACTCCTAATGAACGTTTTAAATTTGTTATGCATACTTCCGCCTCCGCAAGATGGCTGCACCCACTGCGCTTCGGATTCTCGAGCCAAGGCATAATCAGGTTTTCAACATAATACGTACTCGTTTATTGACAACACCGGTTTCGCCGGCTATAAAGTATTTTAATTACAAATTAGAGGTGCATGAGATTGTGAATCAAAAAAAGACGGGTGAAACAAACTCCTGTTGAACTTTTTCGCAATTTTGATGCATACTTCCGCATCCACAAGATGGCGGCCTCATGGAGAGATTTGGTGCGTCAAAGCTTCAAAATTCTCAAAAGATCCAGCAAAATCTGGCTTTTCAACATAATACGTATGCGTTCATTCACAACACCGGCTTCGCCGGCTACTAGTACCCGACTGCAAAGCCGCAATGAGCCGGCGAAGCCAAAGCCTCTTGCCACTATTTTACCCATCACGATGGCATCAGTAGGTTAGGTAGTTGGTAGTAGGTAGGTGTAGTAGGTACCGTACCTGGTAAGACTTGGTAAAAGAGAAGAGCAGACAGTCCTCCCCAATACCTACATACAATACTAATAGTCAATAAATGTCACAAGAAGCTTAAGGAAGTAACTATACGATGTGCTAGCTTCAGGCCTATTTTAAGAAATTTTAACTGGGCTTAACATACGTTTTCACAGTATGTGTGTAGTCTTCTAACTTCAGTCGCTGTCAGGGCTGGTTCTCTCCAGGCACTACGGCTTCCTCCACCAGAAGAAGTTAGCTTGCAGTGAGATCAGTGCAGACAGATCAGACGATAGCGCCGTTTCAACGGCAATGTGTGACTGTCGTTAATCAAACCGAGCTTTCTTTCTTTATGTAAACCGCTTATACCGTATTTCTGGCCGTGAAAAACTATCCCCGACGGCCACGAGATTTATAAAAAATATTTTGACCCTCTGAAACGCGTAATAAGCTTTTTAAAAATATTATTCAAATGCTCGAATCTCATTGGTTCCGGTGTTTGGTGACGATTTTCGTTGAAGATAACGAGGTTGGTCTTAACGTATTTTAATTACAAATTAGAGGTGCATTAGATTGTGGATCAAAGAAAGACGGGTGAAACAAACTCCTATTGAACTTTTTCGCAATTGTTTTATGCAAACTTCCGCATCTGGTCGATGGCGGCCTCCATTGCGTGATTTGGTTTTAGAAATATTTTTTCAAATGCTCGAATCTCATTGGTTCCGTTGTTTGGTGACGCTTTTCGTTGAAGATAACCAGGCCCGTGCGGGCCGAGGTTGGTCTTAAAGTATTTTAATTACAAATTAGAGGTGCATAAGATTGTGAATCAAACAAAGACGGGTGAAAGAAACTCCTGTTGAACGTTTTTCAATTTGTTATGCACACTTCCGCATCCGCAAGATGGCGGCCTCCATTGAGCTTCGGAATTCTCAAGCCAAGGCATAATCAGGTTTTCGACATAATACGTACGAGTTTATTGACAACACCGGCTTCGCCGGCTATTATTGTATTATTGTAGGACATATGTTGACATATGCAACCCTGGTGTTGGGCTAGCGGCTAGGGTGCCGGCTTAGGATCCTAGGATCCTGGGTTCGAATCCCGGTCAATCGCTGAATTAACGCCAGGAGGGTTGACTCAGCCTGTCATCCTTCCGAGGTCGGCAAATTGAGTACCAGTTCACTGGTAATTCCCTGCTTGTCGTTAAAAGCGGCAAAAAGGGTTGGCGTCAGGAAGGGCATCCGGCCGTAAAACATTGCTTCAAAAAGGGGACCGAAAAACAACAACAACCACAGTTCCCGAAAAAGGCCAACCCCCGCTTGTGGCGAAAAATGGCCTCTAAAGGTGTTTTTTTTTTTGTTTTTTTTTAAATATGTTGACATGCACGTCACGCTATATTTTCGAGATCAGATCCAAGATGGCCGACTGGCGGCCATATGTTACTTAACCGTTTCCCCGACCATTTATTGGACATGCATGGACCGATTTTCTTCAAACTTGGCACAAAGACAATATATGCGTCTACATTTGCAGATTTGGTTTTGTCATCCGACCAAAGATTGCTGACTGACGGTCTTAACTACATACAGCAAAATTACTAAATCCATGCCGGGGGCTATGACATTTAATGTCTTTTTGTTCTTGTTCATTTTTTTTTAGAAAAAAGTTTTTTTTTTAAAGTTAAACTTTCTGCTATATTTATATGCATAATATATGTAAATGGCCTTCTTTTTTTTCTTTCTTTTTTTTTTGTATACAAGATCGAGGCTCGTGAAAGAGCTCATTAATCACACAAAAAGACAAACCGACACACAAAACACAAAAAACAAGGGGAGCGGCAGACAAGATGGGGAGAGAGGGGGAAGGACACAAAAGAGAGGGGGAAGAGGGGGAAGGACACAAACACAACATTTGAGAGCAGGGACATCGGGAGGACTTGGGGGGAGGTGGGAGAGGAATAAAACATATGAACACTGCAAGGACTCTGGGGTGAATTACCGGGGGTAGAAAAGATCAAGGTTTTCGATGGGGGAAGATAAGAGATGGTGGTGAACAGCTGTTTTAAAGACCTGGAGGGAGGAGTGGGATTGAAGGGAGTGGGGGAGTTTGTTCCAGAGGCGGGAGAAAAGGGGGATGAAAGAGTGAAGGTGAGCAGAGAGCCTAGACTTTGGCAGTTTAACCATAAGAGGGTTACAGGCAGATCTTGTGCGACCTGAAGGAATATTGGGGGGACAGAGCACAGAGAGAGCTGGGGGAGCAAGGCCGGAGAGGAGTCGGTAGAAGACAGAAAGACCACCAACCTGCCTGTGGTGAGTGAGTGAAAGGCCCTCGGTGTTGACGACATCGCAGGAGATTCCAATGATTCTGAAAGCTTTGACCTCAACAGCGTGAAGCCGAGCAAGGTGTGAGGCAGGAGCACCAGCCCAGAGGGGGGAACAGTATTCCATTGAGCTGCGGATGAAAGCCTTGTATGTGGTGAGGAGCTCAGGTGTGCCAAGGAAGGACTTCGCACGACCGAGGATGCCTAGTCGGCGACTGGCTTTGGAGGCCAGCTTGGAAATGTGGTTTTCCCAAGAAAGATCATGGCAGATAGTGAGACCCAAAAGCTTGAGCGACAGAACTTCTTGGAGAGGATTGTTGAGAAAGTAGATGGGAGGGTTGTCCAGTCGGTCCTTTCGGAGAGACATTGTAAGAGTGTGAGATTTGTCAGGATTGAAAGACATGTTCCACTTGTTTGACCAGTCTGTGATTTTGTCCAGGTCTGCAGAGAGTGAGGAGGCTGCAAACTGCCGATCTGAGGGATGAGGAATGGAGCGACAGAGAGTAGAGTCGTCAGCAAAGAGATAGAGAGGATTTTCAAGAGAGTCAGAGAGATCATTGATGAAGACCAGAAAAAGCACAGGGCCCAGAACACTACCTTGGGGAACTCCAGCCTGAACAGGAAGAGGAGATGAGAGAAACCCATTCAGGGCCACACGTTGACTACGACCAGAGAGGAAGTCCGCCAGCCATGCGTGGAGATTTCCATGGATACCAAAGGAGGAGAGTTTGGTGAGCAGAGCAGGGTGCCAGACCGTATCGAAGGCACGTGAAATGTCAAGGGAGACAGCTCTAATTTCCTGTTTGGCGTTGAGGACCTCCATCCATTGTTGAGAAAGCAGAAGCAGCATGTCCAGAGTAGAGTGACCAGGTCTGAAACCAAATTGATGATCAGAGATCAAGCCATTGGAGAAGAGGAAATATTTAATATCTGAAGCAATGATGGATTCCATGACTTTGCTGATAATTGGGAGAAGGCTGATTGGTCTGTAGTTGCTGGGATCTGTTTTTGAACCTTTTTTGTGCAAAGCGGTGATGTTGGCCGATTTCCAAGCAGATGGCAGATGACCTTGAGCAAAAGAGAGGGTGAAGAGAACAGAAAGAGGGAGTGAAAGAGCAGAAGAACATGCTTTTAGGACCCGTGGGCTGATGCCGTCAGGACCAGTTGCAGAATCAGAGTCGAGGGTTGACAGAAACTTTTCCACCTTGTCAGGAGGAAAGGACACAGAGTCCAGGAGCAGCTGGGTACGACTGGGTACGGTGGGTTCAGAGAGGGATGGGTTTGGGACACAAGATTTAGAGGCAAACACAGAGTTGAGGTATTCAGCTTTTTCACGTGCGGAGTCAGCCGTTAAGCCGTTTGAGGTGAGGGAGGGGATGGAGGGGGAACAAACACCAGAAACAGATTTGACCAGACGCCACCAGGATTTGGAAGAGGGAGACAGATAAGAGAGTTCGGTCTTGAGAATGGTGAGATATTGTTTCCTGGCTCTCCTGAGGGTGGACACACACTTGTTTCGGGCTTTGTGAAAGGAAATGAGATTTCCTTCCATTGGATTTGCTTTCCAGGAGACGAAAGCAAGTTGTTTCAGGGCAACAGCCTCACCACAAGATTCCGTGTACCATGGACGGGAGGAAGGGTATGACAACTGAAGACGAGATGGTATAAATCTGTGCATGAGAGAGAGCAATTTACTTTGAAAGAATTCCCAGGATGAGTTGATGTCAGAGGCGGTAGAGATGGGAGACCAGTCCAGATGATTGATGGCTGCTTGAAGACCGTGCCAGTTGGCCTGAGTGAAATGCCAGACTCGTCGACGCTGAGGAGGCTCTCTGAGAATGGCCAGAGAGATGTCCACTTTGACAAGCACATGATCAGATGAGCCGATTGGAGCAGAAGAAGAGCAGCAGACATTTTCAGGGAAGTTTGTCATAACCAAATCCAGAAGAGAAGATGCTCCGTTGACTGAGATCCGGGTCGGGAAATTGACAGATTGTGTCAGTCCCAGTGAGTCGCAGAAGTCCTTTGCTGAAGAGCCATGGCTGGTGAGAGAGGTACCCACACCCAGCCAACTGGCATGGTGACAATTGAAATCACCACATATGAGGAAGAGAGAGTTGGGATGGGTAGATAGAAGTTGGTCCATATTATCAGACAGTGAGATGTAGATGGAGTCATCGCTGTTTGGTGGACGGTACAACACACATATGAACAAAAGGTGGGAGCGAAGGGGAAGCCGAAGCCAAAGGTATTCCTGGGGGTGAGGTGGAGAGAGGGCAGTGGAGGGCGAGTGAGGAAGAGAGTTTTTTATGAAGATAGCAACCCCACCTCCAGGACGAGGCTCAGGTCTATCATACCGGAGGAGGGAGTAACCTGGGAGAGATACCAAGGCATCAGAGACATCATGAAGGAGGAAAGTTTCTGTTAAGCAGATCACATCTGGTTTGTCAGAAGCAACCTGTATGGAGAGGTCATTCAAGTTTGAGCGAAGGCCCCGGATGTTTGAGGTCCATACCGTTAATGAAGAGGAAGGGGGAGCATCGGGTCCAGAACAGGGGGGGGGGGGGTAGGGTAAGATGTGGAAGAGGAGGAAGAGGTAGGGAGAGCTGTTGAAGGTGTGTCAGAGATTTCAGAGATTTCAGAATAGCTTGGAGAAAGGGAAGAATGGGGCGGACAAAAGGTTTGATGGAGATTGGGTGAGGCACAGTGAGGTGTTATTTGAGGAGGGGGAAGAGCGAGGCAGAAGGTTTGGGGAGATGAAGGTGAAAGTTGGAAGGGGGAAGAAGCAGGGAGGATGCTTTGAGGAGGAGGGGTGAGAGGGGAGTCTAGGAGGGGAGGAGCGAGGGAGAGTCTCGGAGGGGAGGGGTGTGGGGGGAGTTTAGGAGGGAGGGGAGGGAAGGGGCAAGGGGGGAGATTTGAAAGGGATGGGTGATGGGGAGGATTTGGAGGGGAGGGGTGAGATTGGATTTTGAAAAGTGTACGATTCATGGGAAACGAACATTTTTTGCAAAATGAGTTTGAGACCTTCGAGTCAAAAATACGTTTGAGGACACTGGAGGAGGGGTGGAGTTCTGGATAGTTTAGGGAATGTAGAAAGGAGGAACTGTAAGAGATGGTATTATATATATTTTTTGGAATGAATAGATTTGGTGAGCAAGACGAAAGCATCCTTTTGTAGGAAAAGAAGAAAAGGGTGTTATAATATATGAGAGAAAATAGTTGTTCAGGGGAGAGATTATACATTTCTAACCGCGTGATCGCGAACGAAGAACGAACGAACACAAAAGAACAACAAATAAACGAATAAGACCTGGGAAGGAAATATTTTTTTGGGGTTTTTTTTTTTTTTTTTTGTGAGTACAGATATTAAACAATGAGGTACGGGGTGAACGACTGGTACGAAACAGAGAACGAAAATAATTTCAGCGCATTCGACGAATCGCTGAGAGAAAAACAAAACCACAAGGTCGGAGACGGTACGGTAGTCTAAGCCTACGAGTACTAGGCCGCAGAATACTCGATACCATTAACCGACGATTGTGTATACATGTACGAAAAATTAGCACCGAAAATTTTCCAAAAGATACGCTATAGGTACACACACCGAAAGATAGATACAGTCTCGACAAAAACACGATTGTGAAAGATCACTTAGCTTCGAGAGCGTGAGCGCATGGAGCAGCTTCGAAAAGACGTGACCTCGCCGTGATCTCGCGAGACTTTCTTACTGATAATTTCAAAGTGTAGGGTACATCCTGGTAGCCTGGGAATCTCCCTTTGGATGACGTCACAAAGAAAAATGTTGACAAATGTATCTTACCATCTGGGTGGATAATAAGGAAGTAAAGTGTTCAGAAATAAATGGTGGGGTTACAAAGCCGGTCGTAAATTGTTATTCTTTCCTCCATACTTTTATCTATTTTCCATTTTTCTTGATGCCAGCATCCATCCGTCTTTTCACTGCACCTGTTTGGCCCTGCGGAGTAAAGTGAGCAGGGAATGAGATTACGTCTGCCCAAGTCCCCAGAAAGCGGATTGTATGATCCTCTGAAGTCTGAGCAATCCAATTTCCTGCAGACTTGGGCAGACATGCTTAGCCTCATGTCTGCCAGCCTCCAAAGTCAACTAGTACATGCGAGTCAGATGCGATGAGACACTGCACCGATTATACCGCCATGGTCATTTGTTTGTCCACAATTTGGTTAATAACTCAGCTCCTTGTCAAAAGACACCATGGGACCTTAACATCCACCAACCAACTAATGATAGTAGACATGTGCAGAGCATAACATCCATCTGAGAAATGCCACACTTTGAAATGCAACACCCTACCTCTGCACCTTCCCGTCTGAACACGGATCAATGTCATTGGTCCTTGAGGATGACAAGAGATTGTCATAAATTTGGATGTATCTTGATGTTTTTACCTTTGCTCTGGCAATTGGTCTCAAGAAGGGATAGGTACTCGTGATTCGGAGTTGGTTAGGTATCAGGTTCGAGAAAAGTAGGTCAAAACATAAAGTTGGAGATGTAAGTGAAATTGAGATCCAATGGAATTGCGTTATGATATAATGACATCTTTGAACTGCACAACAGATTGTATGAAAATTCAAGATTACATTAAAGCTGTTTATTTACAGTTGCCTTTAAAACCACAGGTTGGTTCTACAGAATGACAATACAAGGCTTTTGGAGAAATATTTTGCCAAAAACAAACGACTCCAGCATTGAGACTATGAGAATCGAATATTGAGTAAATTAGAATCGGACATTGGGCATATTATTGTAGGACATTGAGCATATCGGAATCTATTATTAATTGAGTAAGTCAGAATAGGACATTGAGCATATTATTGTAGGAAATTGAGCATATTATTGTTGGACATTGGGTGTATTATTGTAGGACATTGAACATATTATTGTAGGACATTGAGCATATTATTGTAGGACATTGAGCATATTGGAATCTAATATTCATTGAGTAAGTCAGAATAGGACATTCGGTGTATTATTGTAGGACATTGAGCATATTATTGTAGGACATTGAGCATATTATTGTAGGACATTGGATGTATTATTGTAGGACATTGAGCATATTATTGTAGGACATTTAGCATATTATTGTAGGACATTGAGCATATCGGAATCTAATATTCATTAAGTCAGAATAGGACATTGGGCATATTATTGTAGGACATTGAGCAAATCGGAATATAATATTCATTGAGTAAGTCAGAATAGGACATTGGGCATATTATTGTAGGACATTGAGAGACTATCAGGATAGGATATTGAGTTTACCAAAGCATAATATGTCGATGGGTCTGAATGAAGGTACAGTTGTGGATGTGTTTTCTTCAATGATGCTACATTCACAACAGGGAAGGTCTGTATGAGTAGATGTAACATACATTTTCTGCTGAGATGGGTTCCTTTGTTGTGGAAATGACAGTATTTTTTATTTTTTGATGAAATCATGCTTGCAGCAAAGAATTGCACATAGCTCCAGATTTATCCCTTCAATTATCCCAAACTTTGACCCTGAATCAAAACAGCAGCACTCGAAGTAGATTCCACATCTTTCCTGTGATATTCACGAGTGCAATTTCTTGTTATTGATGTGAAAGCCATCTCCATTCTTTTTTTAAGTATACCGAGTTCCACACCCGCTTTTGGCTGCGTAGGTTTTCCTACATCATTTGCTAAATGGGATCAAAGTGTCTCGTTGAATCACCTGTTCATTTAGGGCTGGTAGAGCTGGGAGAAATTGACGTATTAAAGATCTAACCTTATCTATGCACCTATTTTGTTATCTATCGTAGGTCTCCTCCGCAACCTGAGGTTCCATACAAGCTGGTATAATAGTTGCGATGTGATCGACGCAAGAGCTATGGCAAGAACAAATCTGAAGTACATTAAAACGGTATTCTAACCTGGCAAACAATTGATGCCTACCTTTGGAGGCAATTTATTTCAGCGTTCATCATCATCTTTGGTTCATATTGAGTACCAGTTCACTGGTAATTCCCTGTTTGTCGTTGAAGGCGGCAAAAAGGGTTGGCGTCAGGAAGGGCATCCGGCCGTAAAACATTGCTTCAAAAAGGGGACCAAAAAACAACAACTACCACGGTCCCCGAAAAAGGCCAACCCCCGCTTTGCGGGGAAAAATGGCCTCTAAACGGTGGTTGGTTGTTGTTGTTCATCGAGTTTCTCCAAAAGATGAAAAACTTCCTTACAAGTACCTTTTTGTTTGTGCAATCAATAACCTAATGATTTGACGGAAGGTTGTGCGGCTAAATTTTTGCGTCCCAAAACGCTCCGACTTTTGAAATGGCGTAAACCGCCCCAGAATGCTCGGTGCGCATGCGCAGAATCCCCATGTTCAAACTGCCGGGTTCAGGGCAAATATATATTTATTGTGCGTTCAAGATCTCCCCGATCATGTAACCCACCTCTGCAATCATCACCGTCAGTGAGAGGTCATATATGGGGCTTGTCGATGCACAGGGTAAGTTCAAAATGATGATATTTACTATTCGTCATGTTTGGATGAAGTGTGTGGAGGGGGGTTGGGGGATGGGAGGTGTATGGGCTATATGCCCTTTTAAATATGTATATTTATTTTGTTCCACAAGTTCCTTCTGGGTCCAAAAGGGAAATTAACCTCGATTTTTGCATCTATTGGTGATAGGAGAAGCGTGGGTATGCATGCACACACGTGTTCTCCATGACCACCGCTAAGCTTGCATTAACAGGAAATGATAGAAAACCAACACCTCTCTGTCTCATCCACTGATATTTCTTGTCTTCCTATATTCTCGTGAGTCCAATTTTCATTCAGGAACAGAACAATTATGGTTAACTATTTTAAAATTTCAAGCCCGTGTCATGCCGTTGAATTAACAGCAGGTGGGTTGATTCAGTCTGTCATCCTCCCGAGGTTGGCAAAATGAGTACCAGTTTACTGGAATGAATGAACCATTCCGTTATCCTGCGTCGGAGTGGCAACCCATCCAGGATTGTGCCCAATAGCCAAGAAACTGCTTCGGCAACCAAATGCATCATCACGATGCAAAGAGGAGTGGTCATCATCATTTTGAAATTGCCACTTTTGTATAAATGCTGTAAATTACTAAGTTGTAGAGATAGTCACAACTGAGAAGCCTATTGATTTTGAGGTGAAAGGTCAAAGGTCATCTTGAGATCAAATTTCTAAAACCGTCGTTTTTCATCCGGTTGACTTAAAGGTTGAAAAATATTTGCAAATTCGGTCACTGAATTAGGAAACCAACCATTTTTGAGCTCAAAAGGTCAAAGGTCACCAAAGGATATCAATGTCAAACTTCTGAAATTATCAATTTTCTTCTGAAAAATCATCCATTTTCCATCCAATTGACTTCAAATTAGAATAACAATTGCATATTGCATCACTGTATTGGGAAAGCATCTATTATTTTAATTTTTAAAAATAATCAATTTTAATCTTAAAGAAATGAACAATTTGATGTCTCCATGGCAACCTTTTTGTGGGGGGAGGGCAGAGGGGTGGATTTTGCAATTATTGTGCTCTGCATGACGTCTTTCTTGTTTGTCTGTGAACAAGATACACTACATGATCAAAAGTATGCGGACACCCCTTCCAATTAGTGGATTCAGCTGTTTCAGCCACATCCATTCCTTGCAGGTACATATAATCAAGCACACAGCCATGCAATCTCCATAGACAAACATTGGCCGTAGAATAGGCCGTACTGATGAGCTCATTGACTTTCGACGTGGCACCGTCATAGGATGCCACCTTTCCAAAAAGTCAGTTCGTTAAATTTCTGCCCTTCTAGAGCTGCCCCCGTCAACTGTAAGTGCTGTTATTGTGAAGTGGAAACGTTTTGGAGCAACAACAGCTCAGCCGCGAAGTGGTAGGCCACACAAGCTCACAGAACGGGACCGCCAAGTGCTGAAGTGCGTAGCGCGTAAAAATCGTCTGTCCTCAGTTGCAACACTCACTACCAAGTTTCAAACTGCCTCTGGAAGCAACATCAGCACAACAACTGTTTGTAGGGAGCTTCATGAAATGGGTTTCCATGGCCGAGCAGCCGCACACAAGCCTAAGATCACCATGCGCAATGCCAGGCGTCGGCTGGAGTGCTGTAAAGCTCGCCGCCATTGGACTCTGGAACAGTGGAAACGTGTTCTCCTGAGTGATGAATCATGCTTCACCATCTGGCAGTCTGAAGGACGAATCTAGGAGAGCGCTACCTGCGCGAATGGATAGTGCCAACCGTAAAATGTGGTGGAGGAGGAATAATGGTCTGGGGCTGTTTGTCATGGTTCAGGTTAGGCCCCTTAGTTCCAGTGAAGGGAAATTTTAACGTTACAGCATACAAGGACATTCTAGAATCTAGACGATTGTGTGCTTCCAACCTTGTGGCAACAGTTTGGGGAAGGCCCTTTCCTGTTTCATCATGACGATGCCCCCGTGCACAAAGCAAGGTCCATACAGAAATGGTTTGTCGAGATCGGTGTGGATGAACTTGACTGGCCTGCACAGAGCCCTGACCTCAACCCCATCGAACACCTTTGGGATGAATTGGGACACCGACAGCGAGCCAGGCCTTATCGCCCAACATCAGTGCCCGACCTCACTAATGCTCTTGTGGCTGAATGGAAGCAAATCCCCACAGTAATGTTCCAACAACTAGTGGAAAGCCTTCCCAGAAGAGTGGAGGCTGCTATAGCAGCAAAGGGGGGCCAACTCCATATTAATGCCCATGATTTTGGAATGACATGTTCGATGTTCAGGTGTCCGCATACTTTTTGTCATGTAGTGTATTGTCGAGTTCAAAATGTTGTGGATGGCTTATGACAAAACCTGATGTATGAGTTGGTTAGGTGACAATAACAAGCCAATTAGATTTTCGTTCAGGTCCGAATCCAGGTCTGGCCTATCAGTGGATACAAACGTAAACTGTTCAGCCTGGTGAAGGTGTGATTTCTACCGAGTGCCATATACAGAGGGAATTGTAGAATTGTAGAGAGTCCTAAATGTGATGATGCTTCTCAGCACTCATCCCACAACTGTGGGCGTTCACCGAGGCCATTAGTGTCTCAGTTGCCCTTTTTGAGCATGGCATCCCATCACTCTGAGCGATCTTCAGAGGATACCATGAATCAATCTCTGGGCTTTTGGCACAACTTACACATGAATATTATAACCTGAGTTTCTATCTCCTCACTGCACACTGGTGGCACTGTGCCACACTGCCCGAAGGGGATTCCGCCATCATTGAGTGCTAATGCGGAAAACTGAAAAATAAAGAAAGGAAAATGTGCCGGACGCCACATATTTCACACACACACGATATACTCATTCCAAAATGCCAGAATCTTTACATTTCATCGCAACTGGAAATTGCTAGCTGTGTTTGATAAATAATTGGCCTGTAGCCAGAAAGTTGTGCCATGGAGGAGAGGGGAGCTGTAAGTGGCACAGAACATGATGACCTGCATGGGGACACAAAAAGCTAAACATCTTGACTATAGGAATCTGCAAAGCGTAAGACTAATTCACCAAATGTACAACTCTCAAACACCTTGTTTCGGGTATTGTGCATAAATGGTAAGTTTGAATGTTGTTGTTTTTTCAGAACAGAGCTCTGTTTTATTGAACTTTCTTTGTGCAATGTTGCACAATGTAGTTATTACCCTCGCCAAAGGAGTGGGAATTGCATTTGAGTCGTTTGTTTGTTTGTTTGTCCACATAGAATAAATATGATTTTATCTGCAACCGTTGGTTCGATTGACAGGAAATTTTCACCATAGGTGCAACTCCACCTGTATAATTTAATGATAATTATGACGTCATTGGTCATGTGGTATGGGCGCCATCTTGGAAAAACCGAAAAACCTTGCACCTCTATATCTCCTACTGCATAGAAAGCGTAGAAAGCATAGTAAGCGCTGCATAGAAAAAACGAGACCTGGCTCATTGTAAAAACTCTCCATGGGGAATAACGTATGTTAATGATGATGTCATAGGTTCCTCCATTATGACGTCATAATTCGACAAGTACAAAACTTTATCCGATCAAGATGAAATTTCTTGAGCGTCATATATGGATAAATTGGTGGAGAAAAAAATAATGATGACGCCATCGGTCAGGTGGTTCGGCCGCCATAATCGTTTTAACACAAAAGCCTTAAAAAACACTAAAAACACGTCCTGGCGAGGGTCTGCACTTTCTGATTTCTCTTTTCTTGTTTGTAATTAGAAGGCTGTAGACTCGTGGAGAAGCTGAATGACAATACGTCCCTTGGATGGAGAGATACGTACAGATGACAAAGGCTACCAGGTTCACAAAGCACAGGTGGTGGTAGGTGAGAGGTAGTAGACATACACAAGGAGGACGAACACACAAACAAGTACCAATGGCCTGGAGAGGAACAGAATGGAAGAGATTGAGCGTGTGTGTGGAGGAGATCGTGCATGGGGATGAATGAGTGCATAAGGCAGTGATGGGTAGTGTATTTGAGAGACTGAAGTGAAGAGGGCGAGACAATGGACACAAGGAGACAATCCCACAATTGGGAGAACAAGGGGATGAATGAATGCAGGTGGGTAGGCAGCCTGGACTTTGGGAGGATTTTTAGAGGAACTTGTGTGATCTGGGGTCACCGGACGGGGTGAAGAGGTAAGAGAATAGGAATCATTGATTGGTGGGGGATGGTTAGAGTGTGTGCTCTGAGTTGGGGAGGTCGGTTGTTCGAACTGAGTCATACTGAAGACTTTTGAAAAATGTGCATTTTGTCTGTGAGCACGATATCTCCGAAGGTTATGATTGGATTCGGCCGAAACTTGGTGGATAAGTTTGTTTGGTGATAAGAACAAGCTGATTCGATTTTGGTTTAGGTCCGGATCCAGATCTGACCTATCAGTGGATACAAAACGTAAACTGTTCAGTCTGGCGGAGGTATGCTCTCTACCGAGTACCCGTTCTAGTTTTCGTTTTGTTTTGTTTTTTTCAAATTTGGTTTGAGTCCAGAGCGGACGCAGACGGGCTTTGCATTTTGGGATGCGTTCTAGTTCTTTCTTTGCTTTCGTTCTGCTTCTGCCAGCAGTCATCCTACTCACTCATCCTCCCATAACCTGTGCAACTATCTCTGCGATGATACATGAGGGCACACCAGGTGAGAACCCATGAAATAAGACAAGTGGAAGAAGCGATGAGCATTGCAATGGAGAAGGAAAGAATGGAAGTTGCCCACGTATTAATTGGTAGAGTTTAGTGAGACATGAGAGGGCATTTCCAATGAGAAACGGTATTTATTATTCCGTAACACTTTTGTCTTGAGACCGACTTAATCATGCCATATCTGTCATGGCGGATCCACCATTTCATACGATTATCTCTGGCACAAAGTTTTAAGGCCTGACTTCTCATCCACACGGAGTGTGAAGCGATTCTTCAATATTATAGCAACAGCAATCGTCAGGTGTGGGGAAGGTGCTATAACATCGAGCACATCGCTTTGAATGGACGAATTATGCGAGCAGTCGGCACCCCGGAGGCTCGCGTATTACTCGGACACAGAAAAAATAAATAAAAGACATCATTGACTGCCGAAAACTTTTGGGTCCATCTGGCAAAGAATTACCATTAGACATCAAACATTATATTAACTGAAGAACATATGGCCCATCTTGCATTGGCATCGTGATATATCGGCCAGGACGCTGCCGCCATGACACTTTTTGAGTCTCGATTCTACATCGCCTGCAGCGCTGACCTTTTTTTTTTGATGAACAGTACTCGTTACAGAGCGTCAGTGCTGCCGAAGCGTTTTCTTGGCACGGATTATACTGGGTGGTTTGTCATTGCCCTCCTAGCGTTTTTTATTTATTTGTTTTTTTGATACAAGTTCGAGGCTCGTGTAAGACCTAACATTAATGACAAAAAACAAACAAAAAAAAAAACGGACACTAAGAGGAAATAAAGGGAGCGGAAGACAAGATGTGGAGAGAGGGGGAAGCGCACAAGTACAACATTTGAGAGCAGGGACATCGGGAGATCTGTGGGAGGGAGAGGGCTTGGGGGGAGGAGGCTTGGGAAGGGGGTGGGGGTGGGAGAGGTAAAAAAAAACATGGACCGTGCTCTAAAAAAACACATGAACGTTTGTCCGTGCTCTATCGTCTTAAATGCCGAGCGGGCTGCATACCATGACTCGGGCGGGATTATTATCTTTTCTCCACGAACCATTGACCTCCCGTAATTGCACCGCCGAGTCTGGTATGCAACACTTAAAATGTATTTCATTCATGACAAAACTCAGCAATGGTGAATGTCAAAGTTTAGGCAGTCTGCCATTTCCAGAGGTCAACGGTTACAATATTGTCACCTGGCAGCCACATAAATTAGGTTTGGTCGGTTTGCAATTGGGAAAAAGGAAGTGGAAGTGGACAGCACTACTGAGGAAAGCATATTGAGGCAAAAGGTTCAGAAGAAAAAGACTAAGGATGTCACGGAAGGAATTCTGTGGAGAACAGGACGTGGGTCATGGGAGGCTCTCAGGGAGGGAACAGGCTTTGTTTGTTTGTAACTGAGGGCCATTCAAGTGTTAATGTACAGTAACGGTGAGCAGGACATGAGTGTGAAAGATGTCGAGCGTTATTTGAAATGTACATAAGAACGAGGTTGACTTGACCTCCACTTGTTGTCAGGCATAAGGGCAGCCGAGACAGATTGCCTGGTAGGGCCGCACAGCCTTGACGGCAAAACCCACCGTTCACGGCTGACGGGTCTGCTTGGGATGACACATGCCAGCCGGAAGAAACGCTCCTCGGTGTCAACAAGATGGCAACATTTGTGAGCAAACACAGGGTCGGTGGATCACTACAACACGTCGGATAGACCCCACACTGACATGCCACTCGATGTCAAACAACGCTTAGTGAAAAGCGATTTGCCTCCGCATTGCGACTGCACTTTAGGGGATAATCCCGAGGAAAGCGGATCCATTTGTACTCGGCTTAACCTATCGGTTACTATTCTTACAAGAAGCATATACCGGTAGTTGAAAAATAGATTCATTACGACAACCTAAAGTATTAAGGCTCTAAGCATCACTTTTTTTAACATTGAGGTAGTAACGACAAAAATATGGACAACTGAATGGACATTTCGGACAACAGAAGGCTTATAAGCACGAGCCTAATTCTCGAGCTCACGAATGGATTCCGTGCCAGTAGCAGTAAGCCTTTGTTGCATCTCCAGAAAACATTCCGCAACAAGAAAGAGCAATCAGAGATTGCAAACCCTCGCCAGGATGTATTTTCAGTGGTTTTTAAAGCTTTTGTGTTAAAACAAAAATTGCGGCCCAACCACGTGACCGATGACGTCATCATTATTTTTTTCTCCACTAATTTATTCCTAGATTATGCTCAAGGAATTTAAACTTGATCGGATGAAGTTTTGTACTTGTCGAATTATGACGTCATAATGGAGGCACCTATGACATCATCATTAACATATTTTATTCCCCATGGAGAGTTCTTTACAATGAGCCATGTCTCAATTTTTTTTCTGTTCAACGCTTTCGGAGATATGGACTATGGAGGTGCAAAGCTTTTCGGTTTTTCCAAGATGGCGGCCGAACCACACTGGCATATGACGTCATAATCATCATTAAAAAATTCTACAGGTGGAGTTGCACCTATGGTGAAAATTTCCTGTCAATCGGACCAACGATTGCAGAGAAAATCATATTTATTCTCTGCGGACAAACAGACAGATACACAAACAGACAGACAAATGAAAAATCACTCATAGAGCGAAACTTGATAAAACAGAACAAACTAGAATGGCACTCAGTAGGGCATCCTTTTGACTTCAAAAATAATTTGTGGTGGAATTCAGTTAGCTGATATGCAAATCGTCTTCAAAGTTTCAGTTAATCGGATGAAAATTGACAATTTTAGAAATTTGGCCTACGTTGACCTTCTGGCCCATGTTAACCTTAAAAATAGTTGGTGGTTGGTTTCAGTTAGCTGATATGCAAATCCTATTCAGATTTCAACTCAATCGGATGAAAATTGAGGATTTTACAAATTCGAAAAAAAGTGGTTGACCTTTGGCCTATGTTGACCTTTTAGCCCATATTGATCTCAAAAATAGTTGGTGGTTGAATTCAGTTAGCTGATATGTAAATCCCATTCAAATTTCAAGTGAAGGATTTCAGAAAATCGTCATCATTGGACAGTAGTGGACAGACAAGAGGGTAATTTTTAGAAATTCAACCTCAAAAATAGTTGGTTAAATTCAGTTCGCTGATATGTAAATCCCATTCAATTTTCAAGTCAATCTGATGAAAATTGAGGATTTTAGAAATTTGAAATGGTTGTTGACCTTTGGCCTATGTTGACCTTTTGGTCTATGCTGATCTCAAAAATAGTTTATGGTTGAATTCAGTTTGCTTATATGAAAATCCTATTCAAATTTCAAGTCAATCGGATGAAAATTGAGGATTTTACAAATTCGAAAAAAAGTGGTTGACCTTTGGCCTATGTTGACCTTTTAGCCCATATTGATCTCAAAAATAGTTTGTGGTTGAATTCAGTTCGCCGATATGTAAATCCTTCTCAAATTTCAAGTTAATCAGATGAAAATTGAGGATTTTAGAAATTCGAAAGAAGTGGTTGACCTTTGGCCTATGTTCACCTTTTTGCCTATGCTGATCTCCAAAATAGTTGGTGGTTGAATTCAGTTAGCTGATATGTAAATCCCATTCAAATTTCAAGTGAAGGATTTCAGAAAATCGTCATCATTGGACAGTAGTGGACAGACAAGAGGGTAATTTTTAGAAATTCAACCTCAAAAATAGTTGGTTAAATTCAGTTCGCTGATATGTAAATCCCATTCAATTTTCAAGTCAATCTGATGAAAATTGAGGATTTTAGAAATTTGAAATGGTTGTTGACCTTTGGCCTATGTTGACCTTTTGGTCTATGCTGATCTCAAAAATAGTTTATGGTTGAATTCAGTTTGCTTATATGAAAAGCCTATTCAAATTTCAAGTCAATCGGATGAAAATTGAGGATTTTAGAAATTCGAAAAAAGTGGTTGACCTTTGGCCTATGTTGACCTTTTGGCCTATGCTGATCTCAAAAATAGTTTATGGTTGAATTCAGTTTGCTTATATGAAAATCCTATTCAAATTTCAAGTCAATCGGATGAAAATTGAGGATTTTAGAAATTCGAAAAAAGTGGTTGACCTTTGGCCTATGTTCACCTTTTGGCCTATGCTGATCTCAAAAATAGTTTATGGTTGAATTCAGTTTGCTTATATGAAAAGCCTATTCAAATTTCAAGTCAATCGGATGAAAATTGAGGATTTTAGAAATTCGAAAAAAGTGGTTGACCTTTGGCCTATGTTGACCTTTTGACCTCAAAAATATATAAGATTTTGTCGGACCACGAACTTTACCATTTGGCGAAGTTTCGTGAAGATCGGTTTAAAATTGTGACCTGTAGGCAAGTATAAGTGAGCGGACAGACAAAAAACACACAAACACACAAACACACACACACAAACGAGGGTGATCAACATACATACTTGCAATTTTTTTTTTTTTTTTGCCAAGTATCAAACGGACTTAAAATGCAATACCCTCTCCTCGGGCAAGGGTAACTAGAGGTCTGCGATCGGAGATCGCCGATGATTCCCGGTCTAGCCAACTCGTAATATTAGCCAATTGGTAGCACTTGAAATTCTGCCTCATGATAAAAACAAACGTTTTTTCCCCCCAAAGGGTTCATTATCCCATTTAAATTAAACAAGCGTTAAGCCTAGGTGCCCCGTCGTTGAAGTGACGTGAGTTGACAAAATGGCAGACGCAAGGCGGCCAATCGCAACCGCAATCAAGGCGGCCAAGACGCAATCTTGGATTTTGACGTGGCGACCCAATTTTCAATAGCGTTCTTCCTTATGCCGAGATACACCCACACACCAGATTAGAAGTTGGTAGTTCGTTTATTTTTAAAGATATTTCGCTCACAAGGTTCAGACATATATATGGTGGCGGCCATCATGGATTTTGACGTGGCGACCCAATTTTCAATAGCGTTCTTCCTTATGCCTAGATACACCCACACACCAGATTAGAAGTTGGTACTTCGCTTATTTTTGTCCCCCATCGCACCGTGGAGCGAAAGGGGGACTATGGTTTTCCCCTCCGTCCGTGTGTCCGTCCGTCCGTCCGTCCGTGCGTGCGGGCGTGCGTGCGGGCGTACGTGCGTAAGCGAAGGACGGCATTCGAATTTGGTGTGTGGGTGCAACCCACGTCAAAATCCAAGATGGCCGCCGCCATGTATGTCTGATGCCATGTATGTCTGAACCTTGTGAGCGGAATATCTTGAAAAATAAGCGAAGTACCAACTTCTAATCTGGTGTGTGGGTGTATCTAGGCATAAGGAAGAACGCTATTGAAAATTGGGTCGCCACGTCAAAATCCAAGATGTCCGCCGCCATGTATGTCTGAACCTTGTGAGCGAAATATCATATCACAGTATGTTTTCTGCGTCTTCCACTTTGTCAACTCACATCACTTCCCCGACGGTGGACCGAGGCGTAACGCTTGTTCAAGATATTCCACTCACAAGGTTCAGACGTACAAGGCGGCGGCCATCTTGGATTTTGACGTGGCGACCCAATTTTCAATAGCGTTCTTCCTTATGCCTAGACACACCCACACACCAGATTAGAAGTTGGTACTTCGGTTATTTTTCAAGATATTCCACTCACAAGGTTCAGACGTACAAGGCGGCGGCCATCTTGGATTTTGACGTGGCGACCCAATTTTCAATAGCGTTCTTCCTTATGCCTAGACACACCCACACACCAGATTAGAAGTTGGTACTTCGCTTATTTTTCAAGATATTCCACTCACAAGGTTCAGACATACATGGCGGCGGCCATCTTGAATTTTGACGTGGGTTGTACCCACACACCAAATTAGAATTCAGTCCTTCGCTTACGCACGCACGCACGCACGCACACATGCACGGACGCACACACGGACGCCCGCACACACGGACGGAGGGGAAAACCATAGTCCCCCTTTCGCTCCGCAGTGCGACGGGGGAACAATAATGGGGAAATTAAATAATTGGAAAATTAAATAATCGGAAAATTAAATAATCGGAAAATCAAATAATTGAAAATTAAATAATTTCGACATTAAATAATTGGAAAATTATTTGAGAAAAATTGAAAAGGGGAAAAATAAATAATTAACCAATGGAAAAATTATTTATTGTTCATGAAGCGGGACACCACAGTTCATCATATGTGTCCATCATGTATATATATATACAGGTGTTGTATTATCTCATTCATCACCACTTACCTTTTCCTATGAATGAGACCTTTGTAATCATTCCTCGTTTTCCCCTGAGTATTCCAGGCCGTGTTTTACATAATAATTTAAATGGGGGAAAATTAGAGTAACATGTGGCAAGATATGACCGTTGGAAGAAAGGAGGGACAAGATCAACCCCGATCCCCAAATCCCCACTTCGGTCCTGGTTACCTGGAGCATCCAATCAAACCTTGTTTATTGAAGTCATGGATACAGACACATTCGGGTTTTTTCAATTAATCATAAACTCATCAGACTATGTGGAGTCAGACAGAGGAGATCCTACTGTTCAGCCCCATACCTCCCACCTCACCCCTGAGGCAGATGGTCCTCCCCTGGAATGACCTAAAGGTCAGGAACGTAATGTTCTCGGACCTACAACACTGCAGGAAGACCGATGAATACGCTTCACAATCCTGATTATCTCTTGGATGAGGGAACATTTTCAAAATAAACAATTTTGCTTAATAAGTGGAATGCTGCAGGATGAACCCAGATGTCCACTCACTCGCTCGAGGCTATCGATTCTGGGTTCGAATCCCGACCCAGCTATAAACTGGCGTTCTGGTGATTCACATGCTGGGAAATGTGTCCATGTGTGTGCCGTCCGTCGATGTATGTTAAGCTGCAGGACTTGTCTGTCAGAACCAGTAGTTGGTGAACGTTAAAGATCCCTCGATGTATTTTGTGAAAATGATTAGTGAACATACAACAAGGTAAAATGAGTAGTGGACAGACAAGAGGGTAATTAGTACTGGACAGACGAGAGGGGAAGATGAGTAGTGGACAGACAAGAGGGTAAGATGAGTTGTGGACAAACAAGAAGGTAATTAGTACTGGACAGACGAGAGGGGAAGATGAATGGTGGACAGACAAGAGGTTAAGATGAGTAGTGGACAGACAAGAGGATAAGATGAGTTGTGGACAAACAAGAGGATAAGATGAGTTGTGGACAAACAAGATGGTAATTAGTACTGGACAGACGAGAGGGTAAAATGAGTAGTGGACAGATAAGAGGGTAAAATGAGTAGTGGACAGACAAGAGGGTAAGATGAGTAGTGGACAGACAAGAGGGTAAAATGAGTAGTGGACAGACAAGAGGATAAGATGAGTTGTGGACAAACAAGAGGATAAGATGAGTTGTGGACAAACAAGAAGGTAATTAGTACTGGACAGACGAGAGGGTAATTAGCACTGGACAGACGAGAGGGGAAGATGAATGGTGGACAGACAAGAGGATAAGATGAGTTGTGGACAAACAAGAGGATAAGATGAGTTGTGGACAAACAATATGGTAATTAGTACTGGACAGACGAGAGGGGAAGATGAATGGTGGACAGACAAGAGGTTAAGATGAGTACTGGACAGACAAGAGGATAAGATGAGTTGTGGACAAACAAGAGGATAAGATGAGTTGTGGACAAACAAGATGGTAATTAGTACTGGACAGACGAGAGGGTAAAATGAGTAGTGGACAGACAAGAGGTTAAGATGAGTACTGGACAGACAAGAGGATAAGATGAGTTGTGGACAAACAAGAGGATAAGATGAGTTGTGGACAAACAAGATGGTAATTAGTACTGGACAGACGAGAGGGTAAAATGAGTAGTGGACAGACAAGAGGGTAAAATGAGTAGTGGACAGACAAGAGGGTAAGATGAGTAGTGGACAGACAAGAGGGTAAAATGAGTAGTGGACAGACAAGAGGATAAGATGAGTTGTGGACAAACAAGAGGATAAGATGAGTTGTGGACAAACAAGAAGGTAATTAGTACTGGACAGACGAGAGGGTAATTAGCACTGGACAGACGAGAGGGGAAGATGAATGGTGGACAGACAAGAGGATAAGATGAGTTGTGGACAAACAAGAGGATAAGATGAGTTGTGCACAAACAAGAAGGTAATTAGTACTGGACAAACAAGAAGGTAATTAGTACTGGACAGACGAGAGGGGAAGATGAATGGTGGACAGACAAGAGGGTAAGATGAGTAGTGGACAGACAAGAGGATAAGATGAGTTGTGGACAAACAAGAAGGTAATTAGTACTGGACAGACGAGAGGGGAAGAAGAATAGTGGACAGACAAGAGGGTAAGATGAGTAGTGGACAGACAAGAGGATAAGATGAGTTGTGGACAAACAAGAGGATAAGATGAGTTGTGGACAAACAAGATGGTAATTAGTACTGGACAGACGAGAGGGTAAAATGAGTAGTGGACAGACAAGAGGGTAAAATGAGTAGTGGACAGACAAGAGGGTAAAATGAGTAGTGGACAGACAAGAGGGTAAGATGAGTAGTGGACAGACAAGAGGGTAAAATGAGTAGTGGACAGACAAGAGGATAAGATGAGTTGTGGACAGACAAGAGGATAAGATGAGTTGTGCACAGACAAGAGGATAAGATGAGTTGTGGACAAACAAGAGGATAAGATGAGTTGTTTTCAAACAAGATGGTAACTAGTACTGGACAAACGAGAGGGTAAGATGAGTAGTGGACAGACAAGAGGGTAAAATGAGTAGTGGACAGACAAGAGGATAAGATGAGTTGTGGACAGACAAGAGGATAAGATGAGTTGTGGACAAACAAGAGGATAAGATGAGTTGTTTTCAAACAAGATGGTAATTAGTACTGGACAAACGAGAGGGTAAAATGAGTAGTGGACAGACAAGAGGTTAAGATGAGTAGTGGACAGACAAGAGGATAAGATGAGTTGTGGACAAACAAGAGGATAAGATGAGTTGTTTTCAAACAAGATGGTAATTAGTACTGGACAAACGAGAGGGTAAAATGAGTAGTGGACAAACGAGAGGGTAAAATGAGTAGTGGACAAACGAGGTAATGAGTAGTGGACTAACTACCCACCTGTTCAATTATAATCGTGAAATCCACCTGCTCCAGTTGGAATCGTGAAATCCACCTGCTCATGTTGGAATCGTGAAATCCACCTGTTCCTGTTGGCATTGGGAAATCCACCTGTTCCTGTTGCCATTGGGAAATCCACCTGTTCAATTGTAATCGTGAAATCCACCTGTTCCTGTTGGTATTGGGAAATCCACCTGCTCCTGTTGGCATTGGGAAATCCACCTGCTCCTGTTGGCATTGGGAAATCCACCTGCTCCTGTTGGTATTGGGAAATCCACCTGCTCCTGTTGGCATTGGGAAATCCACCTGTTCCTCTTGGCATTGGGAAATCCACCTGTTCAATCGTAATCGTGAAATCCACCTGTTCCTCTTGGCATTGGGAAATCCACCTGTTCAATCGTAATCGTGAAATCCACCTGTTCCTCTTGGCATTGGGGAATCCACCTGTTCCTCTTGGCATTGGGAAATCCACCTGTTCCTCTTGGCATTGGGAAATCCACCTGTTCAATTGTAATCGTGAAATCCACCTGCTCCTGTTGGCATTGGGAAATCCACCTGTTCAATTGTAATCGTGAAATCCACCTGCTCCTGTTGGCATTGGGAAATCCACCTGTTCAATTGTAATCGTGAAATCCACCCGCAACTGTTGGCATTGGGAAATCCACCTGTTCAATTGTAATCGTGAAATCCACCTGCTCCTGTTGGCATTGGGAAATCCACCTGTTCAATTGTAATCGTGAAATCCACCTGTTCCTGTTGGCATTGGGAAATCCACCTGTTCAATTGTAATCGTGAAATCCACCTGCTCCTGTTGGCATTGGGGAATCCACCTGTTCAATTGTAATCGTGAAATCCACCTGCTCCTGTTGGCATTGGGAAATCCACCTGTTCAATTGTAATCGTGAAATCCACCCGCTCCTGTTGGCATTGGGAAATCCACCTGTTCAATTGTAATCGTGAAATCCACCTGTTCCTCATGGCATTGGGAAATCCACCTGTTCAATTGTAATCGTGAATTCCACCTGTTCCTGTTGGCATTGGGAAATCCACCTGTTCAATTGTAATCGTGAATTCCACCTGTTCCTGTTGGCATTGGGAAATCCACCTGTTCAATTGTAATCGTGAATTCCACCTGTTCCTGTTGGCATTGGGAAATCCACCTGTTCAATTGTAATCGTGAAATCCACCTGCTCCTGTTGGCATTGGGAAATCCACCTGTTCAATTGTAATCGTGAATTCCACCTGTTCCTGTTGGCATTGGGAAATCCACCTGTTCAATTGTAATCGTGAAATCCACCTGCTCCTGTTGGCATTGGGAAATCCACCTGTTCAATTGTAATCGTGAAATCCACCTGCTCCTGTTGGAATTGGGAAATCCACCTGTTCCTGTTGGTATTGGGAAATCCACCTGTTCAATTGGAATCGTGAAATCCACCTGTTCCTCATGGCATTGGGAAATCCACCTGTTCAATTGTAATCGTGAAATCCACCTGCTCCTGTTGGCATTGCGAAATCCACCTGTTCAATTGTAATCGTGAAATCCACCTGTTCCTGTTGGCATTGGGGAATCCACCTGTTCAATTGTAATCGTGAAATCCACCTGCTCCTGTTGGCATTGGGAAATCCACCTGTTCAATTGTAATCGTGAAATCCACCTGCTCCTGTTGGCATTGGGAAATCCACCTGTTCAATTGTAATCGTGAAATCCACCTGCTCCTGTTGGCATTGGGGAATCCACCTGTTCCTCTTGGCATTGGGAAATCCACCTGTTCAATTGGAATCGTGAAATCCACCTGTTCTTCTTGGCATTGGGAAATCCACCTGTTCAATTGTAATCGTGAAATCCACCTGCTCCTGTTGGCATTTGGAAATCCACCTGTTCCTCTTGGCATTGGGAAATCCACCTGTTCAATTGGAATCGTGAAATCCACCTGTTCCAGTTGGCATTGGGAAATCCACCTGTTCCTGTTGGCATTGGGAAGCCCAACCACTGATGGTGAGAATATGCGAAGTTGGAAACGACAGACAAGAGGACTTGCACCTGTCTTACACCTACCGGTGTTGAGTTTTGCTTCACGGTTAGAGAAACACCTTTGAGTGCTATTTGCATGGTGTAAATTTACAGGCTCCACCCTAACCTCATCCTTGCTCGTCCTCGTGCATATGTAATAAATAGATGATCCCAAAGTGGCTTACAGCAGGGACATTTGCATATCACGTCTCGTGACTGGTCACGTGTTTAGCAAACCAGCACAACGTCGGTCACATATATTGCTAATGGATCGCTTATGATTTATTGATGATTATGAGCTTATCTGGAATTCCAGATAATTATAAGGTAGGCCTATTGTCATCGCGCACCGTCTGTCCGTCCGTCCGTCACCTATTTCAACTTTACCGGCCAAACCGCTGGGCGGTTCTGGCTGAAATGTGGCAGCAAGGTTCTGCTCCTGACTGTTAATGACGTAATGGGATTGCAAAGCTCGGTCCGATCACGTGACAGGAAGTGTGGCAAAATGGCGGACTTAGTAAATTCCGTTAAAAAAAATTTCCTCCGCAACCCACCAGTCAGAATGCTACCAAATTTGGGTTACAACATTAGGACGAGGTAGGGATGTTAAATTTCGCAGGCCGTGCCGATCACGTGAGCGGAAGTAAGTAAAAATGGCGGTCGTTTCAATCCCTTCAAAAATCTTCTTCTCCAGAACCAGGAGTCAGAATACGACCAAATTTGGGTTTCAACATTAGGACAGCGTAGGAATTTTAAATTGCGGAGTTTATGCCGATGACGTGACCGAAAGTGTGCCAAAATGGCCGGCTTGGTCAATGTTTTGGAAAATCATGTAAATTCCTTCAAAAATCTTCTTCTCCAGAACCACGAGTCAGAATACGACCAAATTTGGGTTTCAACATTAGGACAGCGTAGGAATTTTAAATTGCGGAGTTTATGCCGATGACGTGACCGAAAGTGTGCCAAAATGGCCGGCTTGGTCAATGTTTTGGAAAATCATGTAAATTCCTTCAAAAATCTTCTTCTCCAGAACCACGAGTCAGAATACGACCAAATTTGGGTTTCAACATTAGGACAGCGTAGGAATTTTAAATTGCGGAATTTATGCCGATGACGTGACCGAAAGTGTGCCAAAATGGCCGGCTTGGTCAATGTTTTGGAAAATCATGTAAATTCCTTCAAAAATCTTCTTCTCCAGAACCACGAGTCAGAATACGACCAAATTTGGGTTTCAACATTAGGACAGCGTAGGAATTTTAAATTGCGGAGTTTATGCCGATGACGTGACCGAAAGTGTGCCAAAATGGCCGGCTTGGTCAATGCTTTGGAAAATCGTGTAAATTCCTTCAAAAATCTTCTTCTCCAGAACCACGAGTCAGAATACGACCAAATTTGGGTTTCAACATTAGGACAGCGTAGGAATTTTAAATTGCGGAATTTATGCCGATGACGTGACCGAAAGTGTGCCAAAATGGCCGGCTTGGTCAATGTTTTGGAAAATCATGTAAATTCCTTCAAAAATCTTCTTCTCCAGAACCACGAGTCAGAATACGACCAAATTTGGGTTTCAACATTAGGACAGCGTAGGAATTTTAAATTGCGGAGTTTATGCCGATGACGTGACCGAAAGTGTGCCAAAATGGCCGGCTTGGTCAATGTTTTGGAAAATCATGTAAATTCCTTCAAAAATCTTCTTCTCCAGAACCACGAGTCAGAATACGACCAAATTTGGGTTTCAACATTAGGACAGCGTAGGAATTTTAAATTGCGGAGTTTATGCCGATGACGTGACCGAAAGTGTGCCAAAATGGCCGGCCTGGTCAATGTTTTGGAAAATCGTGTAAATTCCTTCAAAAATCTTCTTCTCCAGAACCACGAGACAGAATGCTACCAAATTTTGGTTTCAACATCAGGACAGCGTAGGGATTTTAAGTTGCGGAGTTTATGCTGATGACGTGACCGAAAGTGTGCCAAAATGGCCGGCTTGGTCAATGTTTTGGAAAATCGTGTAAATTCCTTCAAAGATCTTCTTCTCCAGAACCACAAGTCAGAATACGACCAAATTTGGGTTTCAACATTAGGACAGCGTAGGAATTTTAAATTGCGGAGTTTATGCCGATGACGTGACCGAAAGTGTGCCAAAATGGCCGGCTTGGTCAATGTTTTGGAAAATCGTGTAAATTCCTTCAAAAATCTTCTTCTCCAGAACCACGAGTCAGAATACGACCAAATTTGGGTTTCAACATTAGGACAGCGTAGGAATTTTAAATTGCGGAGTTTATGCCGATGACGTGACCGAAAGTGTGCCAAAATGGCCGGCTTGGTCAATGTTTTGGAAAATCATGTAAATTCCTTCAAAAATCTTCTTCTCCAGAACCACGAGTCAGAATACGACCAAATTAGGGTTTCAACATTAGGACAGCGTAGGAATTTTAAATTGCGGAGTTTATGCCGATGACGTGACCGAAAGTGTGCCAAAATGGCCGGCTTGGTCAATGTTTTGGAAAATCATGTAAATTCCTTCAAAAATCTTCTTCTCCAGAACCACGAGTCAGAATACGACCAAATTTGGGTTTCAACATTAGGACAGCGTAGGAATTTTAAATTGCGGAGTTTATGCCGATGACGTGACCGAAAGTGTGCCAAAATGGCCGGCTTGGTCAATGTTTTGGAAAATCATGTAAATTCCTTCAAAAATCTTCTTCTCCAGAACCACGAGTCAGAATACGACCAAATTTGGGTTTCAACATTAGGACAGCGTAGGAATTTTAAATTGCGGAGTTTATGCCGATGACGTGACCGAAAGTGTGCCAAAATGGCCGGCCTGGTCAATGTTTTGGAAAATCGTGTAAATTCCTTCAAAAATCTTCTTCTCCAGAACCACGAGACAGAATGCTACCAAATTTTGGTTTCAACATCAGGACAGCGTAGGGATTTTAAGTTGCGGAGTTTATGCTGATGACGTGACCGAAAGTGTGCCAAAATGGCCGGCTTGGTCAATGTTTTGGAAAATCGTGTAAATTCCTTCAAAGATCTTCTTCTCCAGAACCACAAGTCAGAATACGACCAAATTTGGGTTTCAACATTAGGACAGCGTAGGAATTTTAAATTGCGGAGTTTATGCTGATGACGTGACCGAAAGTGTGCCAAAATGGCCGGCTTGGTCAATGTTTTGGAAAATCGTGTAAATTCCTTCAAAAATCTTCTTCTCCAGAACCACGAGTCAGAATACGACCAAATTTGGGTTTCAACATTAGGACAGCGTAGGAATTTTAAATTGCGGAGTTTATCCCGATGACGTGACCGAAAGTGTGCCAAAATGGCTGGCTTGGTCAATGTTTTGGAAAATCATGTAAATTCCTTCAAAAATCTTCTTCTCCAGAACCACGAGTCAGAATACGACCAAATTTGGGTTTCAACATTAGGACAGCGTAGGAATTTTAAATTGCGGAGTTTATGCCGATGACGTGACCGAAAGTGTGCCAAAATGGCCGGCCTGGTCAATGTTTTGGAAAATCGTGTAAATTCCTTCAAAAATCTTCTTCTCCAGAACCACGAGACAGAATGCTACCAAATTTTGGTTTCAACATCAGGACAGCGTAGGGATTTTAAGTTGCGGAGTTTATGCTGATGACGTGACCGAAAGTGTGCCAAAATGGCCGGCTTGGTCAATGTTTTGGAAAATCGTGTAAATTCCTTCAAAAATCCTCTTCTCCAGAACCATGAGTCAGAATGCTACCAAATTTGGGTTTCAACATTCGGACAGCGTAGGGATTTTAAATTGCAGAATTTATGCCGATGACGTGACCGAAAGTGTGCCAAAATGGCCGGCTTGGTCAATGTTTTGGAAAATCGTGTAAATTCCTTCAAAAATCCTCTTCTCCAGAACCACGAGTCAGAATGCGACCAAATTTGGGTTTCAACATTCGGACAGCGTAGGGATTTTAAATTGCAGAATTTATGCCGATGACATGACCGAAAGTGTGCCAAAATGGCAGGCTTGGTCAATGCTTTGGAAAATCGTGTAAATTCCTTCAAAAATCCTCTTCTCCAGAACCACGAGTCATAATACTACCAAATTTGGGTTTCAACATTAGATAATACCACCAAATTTGGGTTTCAACATTAGGACAACGTGGGGATTTTAAAGTGCGGAGTTTATGCCGATGACATGACCGAAAGTGTGCCAAAATGGCCGGCTTGGTCAATGCTTTGGAAAATCGTGTAAATTCCTTCAAAAATCTTCTTGTCCAGAACCACGAGTCAGAATGCTACCAAATTTGGGTTTCAACATTAGGACAGCGCAGGGATTTTAAATTGTGGAATTTATGGCGATGACGTGACCGAAAGTGTGCCAAAATGGCCGGCTTGGTCAATGCTTTGGAAAATCGTGAAAATTCCTTCAAAAATCCTCTTCTCCAGAACCACGAGTCAGGATACTACCAAATTTAGGTTTCAACATTAGGACAGCGTAGGGATTTTAAATTGCGGAGTTTATGCTGATGACGTGACCGAAAGTGTGCCAAAATGGCCGGCTTGGTCAATGTTTTGGAAAATCGTGGAAATTCCTTCAAAAAGCTTCTTCTCCAGAACCACGACTCAGAATGCTACCAAATTTGTGTTTAAACATTAGGGCAGGGCCCAGATAAGGTACACTGGCTACAGGGTCCAGCCTTCCTATTTTTATTTCATTGTTTTGAAAAATCAACACATTATTGATACGCAGCCATATGCTGTCTAACACCCCACCCCACCCCCCACCCCCAAATGCACAAATAATTGTACATATACAGTGCTTCACACGAGAAAGCCAAGACTTTCAGATCGAGGAACCTACCTACACCTTCCCCACGCACCACCTGCTCGCACCTGGACGAGGAACAAACAAAAGCCAGCAGCACACCATCAGAAAGTAAAAATCTCATTTAAAATGGAGTTTTACAACTGCATCAGAATTCACACAATCAGGAATCCTCACAATACAGTCAATGCACCTCATCAGAATTCACACAATCAGAAACCCTCACAATACAGTCAATGCACCTCATCAGAATTCACACAATCAGAAACCCTCACAATACAGTCAATGCACCTCATCAGAATTCACACAATCAGGAATCTTCACAATACAGTCATTGCACCTCATCAGAATTCACACAGTCAGGAATCATCACAATACAGTCAATGCACCTAATCAGAATTCACACAATCAGGAATCATCACAATACAGTCAATGCACCTCATCAGAATTCACACAAACAGGAATCATCACAATACAGTCAATGCACCTAATCAGAATTCACACAATCAGGAATCCTCACAATACAGTCATTGCACCTCATCAGAATTCACACAATCAGGAATCATCACAATACAGTCAATGCACGTAATCAGAATTCACACAATCAGGAATCCTCACAATACAGTCATTGCACCTCATCAGAATTCACACAATCAGGAATCATCACAATACAGTCATTGCACCTCATCAGAATTCACACAATCAGGAATCATCACAATACAGTCAATGCACCTCATCAGAATTCACACAATCAGGAACCCTCACAATACAGTCACTCCACCTCATCAGAATTCACACAATCAGGAATCCTCACAATACAGTCATTGCACCTCATCAGAATTCACACAATCAGGAATCCTCACAATACAGTCAATGCACCTCATCAGAATTCACACAATCAGGAATCCTCACAATACAGTCATTGCACCTCATCAGAATTCACACAATCAGAAACCCTCACAATACAGTCATTGCACCTCATCAGAATTCACACAATCAGGAATCATCACAATACAGTCAATGCACCTCATCAGAATTCACACAATCAGAAACCCTCACAATACAGTCATTGCACCTCATCAGAATTCACACAATCAGAAACCCTCACAATACAGTCATTGCACCTCATCAGAATTCACACAATCAGGAATCCTCACAATACAGTCAATGCACCTCATCAGAATTCACACAATCAGGAATCCTCACAATACAGTCATTGCACCTCATCAGAATTCACACAATCAGGAATCCTCACAATACAGTCAATGCACCTCATCAGAATTCACACAATCAGAAACCCTCACAATACAGTCATTGCACCTCATCAGAATTCACACAATCAGGAATCCTCACAATACAGTCAATGCACCTCATCAGAATTCACACAATCAGAAACCCTCACAATACAGTCATTGCACCTCATCAGAATTCACACAATCAGGAATCATCACAATACAGTCAATGCACCTCATCAGAATTCACACAATCAGAAACCCTCACAATACAGTCATTGCACCTCATCAGAATTCACACAATCAGAGACCCTCACAATACAGTCATTGCACCTCATCAGAATTCACACAATCAGGAATCCTCACAATACAGTCAATGCACCTCATCAGAATTCACACAATCAGGAATCCTCACAATACAGTCATTGCACCTCATCAGAATTCACACAATCAGGAATCCTCACAATACAGTCAATGCACCTCATCAGAATTCACACAATCAGAAACCCTCACAATACAGTCAATGCACCTCATCAGAATTCACACAATCAGGAATCCTCACAATACAGTCAATACACCTCATCAGAATTCACACAATCAGAAACCCTCACAATACAGTCATTGCACCTCATCAGAATTCACACAATCAGGAATCCTCACAATGCAGTCATTGCACCTCATCAGAATTCACACAATCAGGAATCCTCACAATGCAGTCATTGCACCTCATCAGAATTCACACAATCAGGAAGCCTCACAATACAGTCATTGCACCTCATCAGAATTCACACAATCAGGAATCCTCACGATACAGTCAATGCACCTCATCAGAATTCACACAATCAGGAATCCTCACAATACAGTCATTGCACCTCATCAGAATTCACACAATCAGGAATCCTCACAATACAGTCAATGCACCTCATCAGAATTCACACAATCAGGAATCCTCACAATACAGTCACTGCACCTCATCAGAATTCACACAATCAGGAATCCTCACAATACAGTCAATGCACCTCATCAGAATTCGCACAATCAGGAATCCTCACAATGCAGTCATTGCACCTCATCACAATTCACACAATCAGGAATCCTCACAATGCAGTCATTGCACCTCATCAGAATTCACACAATCAGGAACCCTCACAATGCAGTCATTGCACCTCATCAGAATTCACACAATCAGGAATCCTCACAATGCAGTCATTGCACCTCATCAGAATTCACACAATCAGGAACCCTCACAATGCAGTCATTGCACCTCATCAGAATTCACACAATCAGGAATCCTCACGATACAGTCAATGCACCTCATCAGAATTCACACAATCAGGAATCCTCACAATACAGTCATTGCACCTCATCAGAATTCACACAATCAGGAATCCTCACAATACAGTCATTGCACCTCATCAGAATTCACACAATCAGGAACCCTCACAATGCAGTCATTGCACCTCATCAGAATTCACACAATCAGGAATCCTCACGATACAGTCAATGCACCTCATCAGAATTCACACAATCAGGAATCCTCACAATACAGTCAATGCACCTCATCAGAATTCACACAATCAGGAATCCTCACAATACAGTCATTGCACCTCATCAGAATTCACACAATCAGGAATCCTCACAATACAGTCAATGCACCTCATCAGAATTCACACAATCAGGAATCCTCACGATGCAGTCATTGCACTTCATCAGAATTCACACAATCAGGAACCCTCACAATACAGTCATTGCACCTCATCAGAATTCACATAATCAGGAATCCTCACAATACAGTCAATGCACCTCATCAGAATTCACACAATCAGGAATCCTCACGATACAGTCATTGCACCTCATCAGAATTCACACAATCAGGAACCCTCACAATACAGTCATTGCACCTCATCAGAATTCACACAATCAGGAATCCTCACAATACAGTCAATGCACCTCATCAGAATTCACCCAATCAGGAATCCTCACAATGCAGTCATTGCACCTCATCAGAATTCACACAATCAGGAATCCTCACAATACAGTCAATGCACCTCATCAGAATTCACCCAATCAGGAATCCTCACAATGCAGTCATTGCACCTCATCAGAATTCACACAATCAGGAACCCTCACAATAGTCACAATTTTCATCCAATTGACCTGAAATTTCAATTTACCATTTAAGCTTTGTCATAAAATTTTCCACAAAGCTTTGTTATGAGAATATGGAGAAGGCAAATTAATAATTTGGTCGAAAGGTCAAAGGTCAGTCACACAAAATCGTCATTTTTTTATCCGATTGACCTGAAATTTTAAGAATTTGCATATTCGGTCACAGAATTGGTTCATTAATCAAATGCTAGGAGCTGATTTTCTTTTTCTATTTTTTAGTTCAAAAGGTCAAAGGTCAGCATCACATAAAATCATCACTTCTCACCTGAATGACCTGAAATTTTAAGAATTTGTATATTGGGTTACAGAATTGTTTTACCAATCAAAAGCTAGAAGCTGATTTTGTTTTTTAATCTAAAACATTTTTTGGATAATGATGACATCATGATAATGATGACATCATAGGTGAAGTGGTATACCAGCCAAAAATGTTTTAATCGAATTCCTTATCCTAAAAATCTGAAATTGCATGCACATTATCTATGACCCATTTGTATTGAAATATTAAATTTATGACATCATAGGTCACATGGTTTGGCAGCCATATTGGATTGAAGGACAATATTAAATAATTATATCTCTTAAAACCGCTTACCCTATTGATGCGAATTTTTACAAATATCATCCAACACCACTGTTGCATATAGTTTGAAAATGATGACATCGTAGGTCAAGGCTGCATAAAATTGTCAATTTCCATTTTGTATTTTTTAAAGTTGTTTTTCTCGTGCTTAGCAAAAGGAAGAAGAACAAAACATCTGAAGTTTCAGTACAAATGGATTTTTTTTTTTTTTTTTTTGTATACAAGATCGAGGCTCGTGAAAGAGCTAACATTAATCACACAAAAAGTCAAACCGATACACAAAACACAAAAAACAAGGGGAGCGGCAGACAAGATGGGGAGAGAGGGGGAAGGACACAAACACAACATTTGAGAGCAGGGACATCGGGAGGACTTGGGGGGAGGTGGGAGAGGAATAAAACATATGAACACTGCAAGGACTCTGGGGTGAATTAGCGGGGGTAGAAAAGATCAAGGTTTTGGATGGGGAAAGATAAGAGATGGTGGTGAACAGCTGTTTTAAAGACCTGGAGGGAGGAGTGGGATTGAAGGGAGTGGGGGAGTTTGTTCCAGAGGTGGGAGAAAATAGGAATGAAAGAGTGAAGGTGAGCAGAGAGCCTAGACTTTGGCAGTTTAACCATAAGAGGGTTGCAGGCAGATCTTGTGCGACCTGAAGGAATATTGGGGGGACAGAGCACAGAAAGAGCTGGGGGAGCAAGGCTGGAGAGGAGTCGGTAGAAGACAGAAAGACCACCAACCTGCCTGCGGTGAGTGAGTGAAAGGCCCTCGGAGTTAGCTTCATCGCAGGAGATTCCAATGATTCTGAAAGCTTTGGCCTCAACAGCGTGAAGCCGAGCTAGGTGTGAGGCAGGAACACCAGCCCAGAGGGGTGAACAGTATTCCATTGAGCTGCGGATGAAAGCCTTGTATGTGCTGAGGAGCTCAGGTGTGCCAAGGAAGGACTTCGCACGACGGAGGATGCCCAGTCGGCGACTGGCTTTGGAGGCCAGCTTGGAAATGTGGTTTTCCCAAGAAAGAACAGACGTTTGTTTCCCAACAAACACCAGAAACGGATTTGACCAGACGCCACCAGGATTTGGAGGAAGGAGACAGGTTTGAGAGTTCAATCTTGAGTGTGGAGAGATAGTGCTTCCTGGCACTCCTGAGGGTAGACATACACTTGTTTCGAGCTTGGTGGAAGGAACTGAGATTGCCTTCAGTTGGATTTACCTTCCAAAAGGCAAAGGCAAGTTGTTTCAGGGCAACTGCCTCACCACAAGATTCAGTGTACCATGAACGGGAGGAAGGGTAAGACAACTGAAGACAAGATGGGATAAATCTGTGCATGAGAGAGAGCAGTTTGCTTTGGAAGAATTCCCAGGAAGAATTGATGTCAGAGGCAGTAGAGATGGGAGACCAGTCCAGATGATTGATGGCTGCTTTCATCCCGTGCCAGTCGGCCTCAGTGAAATGCCAGACTCGTCGGCGCTGAGGAGGCTCTCTGAGAATGGCCAGAGAGATGTCCACTTTAACAAGCACATGATCAGAAGAACCGATTGGAGCAGAAGAAGAGCAGCAGACATTTGCAGGGAAGTTAGTCATAACCAAGTCCAGAAGAGAAGATACTCCATTGACTGAGATCCGGGTCTGGAAATTGACAGATTGTGTCAATGTGTCAGTCCCAATGAGTCGCAGAAGTCCTTTGCTGAGGTGCCATGGCTGGTGAGAGATGAACCCACACCCAGCCAGCTGGCATGATGACAGTTGAAGTCGCCACATATGAGGAAGAGAGAGTTTGGATGAGTTGATAGAAGTTGGTCCATGTTGTCCGACAGCGAAATGTAAATGGAGTCATCACTGTTTGGAGGACGGTACAGAACACATCTGAACAAAAGGTGGGAGCGGAGAGGAAGCCGTAGCCAGAGGTACTCCTGGGGGTGGGGTGGAGAGAGGGCAGTGCAGGGAGAGTGAGGAAGAGAGTTTTTGATAAAGATAGCCACCCCACCACCAGGACGAGGCTCAGGTCTATCATACCGGAGGAGGGAGTAACCAGGAAGAGATATTAAGGAATCAGAGACATCTTGAAGGAGGAAACAGGAAAGTTTCTGTTAAGCAGATCAAGTCTGTATTGTCAGAAGCAACCTGAATGGAGAGATCAATCAGGTTTGAGCGAAGGCCCCGGATGTTTGAGGTCCATACCGTTAATGAGGTGAGAGGGGGAGCATCGGGTGCAGGACAGGGGAAGGGAGGGGTAGGGTCAGATGAAGGGTGAGAGTGGGAGGTAGGAAGAGCAGTTGATAGTGTGTCAGAGATTACAGAAGAGTTACAAGAAAGGGAAGGATGAGGAGGACGAAAGGTTTGATGGTGATGGGATGAGGCACAGTGAGGGGTTGTTTGAGGGGTGGGGGGGGGGGCAGAGGAAAGTAGAAGGTTGGGGGAGGTGGAGGTATGAGATGGAAGGGAGACAAAGTGGGGAGGAGGCAGCTTTGAGAAGGAGGTTGGAGGAGGGAGAATTTGGGAGGGATGGTTGGGGGGGAGATTTGAAGGGGAGGGGTTGGGGGAGAGAGTTGAATGGGAGGGGAAAGGGGGGAGTTTAGGAGGGGAAGGGCAAGGGGGGAGTTTAGGAGGGGAGGGGCAAGGGTGGAGTTTAGGAGGGGAGGGGCAAGGGGGAGATTTGGAGGGGAGGGGCAAGGGGGGAGATTTGGAGGGGAGGGGAAGGGGGGAGTTTAGGAGGGGAGGGGTAAGGGGGGAGTTTAGGAGGGGAGGGGCAAGTGGGGAGTTTAGGAGGGGAGGGGCAAGGGGGGAGTTTAGGAGGGGAGGGGCAAGTGGGGAGATTTGGAGGGGAGGGGCAAGGGGGGAGTTTAGAAAGTGGATGATTAATGAAAGATGAACATTTATAACAAATTGGGTTTGTTGTGATTTTCAAGTTAGCGATCCGTTTAAGAACGATGGAGGAGGGGTGGAATGAATGAGAATTTAGAGCATGGAGTGATTTGGAATCATAAGAGATTGAATATTTTTTTGAAATGGAATGAGTTGAAGAGGAAATTGAAAGGAGCCTTTTAAATAGTAAGAAAAACAGCGTGTTGTAATATACGACTGAATAAAACACTGCAGGGGAAAGTTTAAACATATTTAAACAGAACCGTGAAGAACAATCTTATATTCACAAAATTCTAATGGGGAGAGGGAGCCTCGAGGGATGACCACGAGTCACTTGAACAGGGCAAAAGGTGGAAGGCAAGGGGAAAATGGGGGCGGGGCGAGACAGCGCACGTGGGCAGAGGCAAAAGCACATGATGGGATAAAAGCACACAAGGAGAAAGGGAAATAAAAGTTTTTTTTGTTTGTTTTTTTTGTTTGTTTTGGGGGGGGGGGGGTGGTTGGGGGTTACAACTTTAGACAAATAGTAGATGTTCGGTGAAGTTTGGGCGAGAAGGGAAAATCAAAAAACCTCGCAAAACCAGCGAAGGAAGAAACAAACTTCCTTCGACGGGAGAAGCCTGAGGCTGCAAGGCCTCACACGCCGCATGGCAAACAAACGATTAATTTATGATAAACAACGAGATAAACACCGAGAAACATCCAAGGGCTTTACATTTTCAGAGGCTTTCTAGTTTAAAACTTGTGTTCTATTGTTTAATTGTCTCCACCATCACACTTGCCTCCAGTTCATTGTCTCTTCATATCCCCGTACAGTGATTGCCCACTGATAGTTCTTGATGTCCTTGTCCTGCATATAACATGTAGTACGAGGTCCTCACTGAGTCTCACGACACTGTTTCAAAAGCCTACAACAGGTAAGTAAAGTAATATCATTATTTATATTTTAATTTGATTGGAGGCTTGTGAGCAGAATTTTCATGCACTTGCCAAGATGCCCAATGGGTGTTTAAAAGTCAAACACAAAGCACTGATAGGCACATGTAGGACAGACCAGGCAGATACCCACTCCCTGAGGGCCACGAGTGAACCAATGGGACATCATTAACAATCTCATTGTGACAAAAACATTCTCCCGAGCAGGGCTCCCGGCTCTCCAAGGGCTCCGAGTGAACCAATGGGACATCACTAACAATCTGATTGTGACAAAAACATTCTCCCGAGCAGGGCTCAGTTTTCTCAAAGCTTGTAGACTCCCCATTCTTAATCATGTTTACCTGCAGCGGGATTTGAACTCGCAATGTCGAAACATTCCAGTCCTCATCACCAACCTCTGCTCTGATGATGCCGCAAAGCAAAGTTCACTATCCACATAAATCTTTGTGTCGTTATTAATAAATAGCAGATAACCTAGTTATACTGGGCTGTTTGCGAACCAGCGACTCTGAGTCTACGCACCGCCTATGTGCGCAACCTCGGCACAAAAATGCACACAAGTCAAAATTGTGTGAATAGCGATATTGTTGAACCTCTGCATGCACTGTCCAGACCCAATAGCTCTTAAATGAAGTATCATTCAGCATTATATATGCTGTGGTTACATCGTTTACCCAGTTCAGACACGATCACGCACCTTGCATTCAAATAGGTAGATAGATAGATATAGATTGGTCCCTTTCAGTCTTTCATCAATACTTGTAAATGAACTCCTCTCACTTCCGACGCACTCATGATCGTGCTTGCGTTTGGGCCTCTCATGGTGTTTCTCTGTAAGTGGCCCTGACTCTCACCCCAGCCACACATGTGTTTCCGAGTCATGCCAAGTTCCCTAGTTTGGTTTTACTTGCCAAAGGAATACGTTCGAGCGATAAACTATCATTTTCATGATCTGTAGTCAAAACAATCCATCATAGATTATTAAGTTAGCTCTTCATCAATTATTGGATTCTCAGAATGTGCGAACCAGCGACTCTAAGCCTATACACCGCCCATGCCCGCAACCTAGAAAATATAAATGTTGCAATTATCTGAATGTTAAAGATACTGTGCCGTTTGTATGAAGAAGATGTAATTTTTTAAATAAAACGAATCGGTATCCTTCCTGGGCAATTCAATTAAAAGTATTTTTTACACTGTGGACCAGACTTATGGTTGAGCACCTTTCATCATAAGGCCACTTATGTGTCTCAAACATCCATGGGCAATTAGCTCACTGTACCCATCGGGTATCCGTAATGAGTCTCGTGCAGGATAATCGATGAAACAGACTTTTGTTCATTTCACTTTTTGTGACCCCACATTATTATTAAATCGATTTTGTCGAAGTTCACAAAATTAGATTGTAAGTCCATGGTACCAGGTGTGTCCTATAATAATTAGTCTGGAGGTACATCGCACTGGATTGTAGTTCTGTGGTACTGGGAGTAATGTTTTCCAACGCTGGCTGGATTGTCGGTTTATGATGTAGTTTTATTTCACTGACTAAAGCTCATGCACCTTCCCATGTCACGTTACACATTTTGAAACTACACCAGGTGACATTTGTAGTCATAGTGGAACACAGGCCAAAGCTAAGTGATGAGGTTGACACTCACAGAAAGATTTTGTCCCATGTATCCATAATGAAGTCCCTATTTTTACCCCATGCACACAAAGTGAAAAGCGGGGTTAAGCAATTGATTCACTTTGTCTGTCTGTCTGTCTGTCTACAAACGTCCGTTTATGATTGAGGAACAACTTGATTTCAATTGAATGTTGTATTTGGTGCATGAAACGAAACATGCATTGGAAAACGAACCTGTAGTTTATCAGAACTTTGGCTTTGAATTTATCCCAATCACGTGTGCGCACAGAGTGAGATTTTTTTTTTAAATCTGTCTACCTGCCTGGCAGTCAAACGAACTTGAAAATCATTCCAAACAGGAAACTTACTGTTTTTATGCCTCCGTCTCCGAAGGTGGCCGGAGGCATTATGTTTTCGGGTTGTCTGTCTGTCCGTACGGGCTAAACCTCGTTTTTCTCAGCAACTACATATCCAATTGAGACGAAACTTTCAGGGTAGGAGTGACACCCATGCAGAATGTTTATATGACAATTGTGACGTCATAGGTCACGTGGTGTGGCAGCCACCTTGGATTAACCGCAAATCATTAAAAATTCTTTCTCGGAAACCGCTGAATGGAAAAAATTGAAATTTGCCACATGTCAAGTGCTCCCAATGGGGACCAAAAGCATGATAAAAATGACATCATAGGTAAAGTGGTATACCAGCCAAAAATGTTTTAATCGAATTCCTTATCCTAAAAATCTGAAATTGCATGCACATTATCTATGACACATTTGTATTGAAATATTAAATTTATGAAATCTTAGGTCACATGGTTTGGCAGCCATATTGGATTCAAGGAAAATATTAAATAATTATATCTGAAACCACTTACCCTATTGATGCAAATTTTTACAAATGTCATCTAACACCACTGTTGCATATAGTTTGAAAATGATGACATCGTAGGTCATGTGGTTTGGTAGCCATCTTGGATAGTAAAACGAACCTTATCCGATCAACACGAAACTTCACAAACATGATACCCTACCCATACATATGCGGAGTGTACATTTCTAAGGTCATATGTCACGTGGTGTGGCAGCCATATTAGCTTGAAAGCCGATATTCAAAAAAAAATCCCGTCTCCGAAACAGCTTCACCGATCGATGTGAAACCTGTCCTGTCTGGTGAAAATGTGATACTTGAAAACAGCTGAAGGGATTTAAATGAAACCTGTTTATTTTTAGGACAATTAATGAGGGCATCTACCCGTTGTGGGACTATGCGGAGGCATATTGGCGACACAGTCGCATTTCTCTAGTTAAAGATGTCATAATGGACACAAACAACAGGCACGATGGACTAATGGAACATGTTAACTAAGGTGCTGTATAAGACGCTGCATCAAAGGCGGTAAACTTTTTTTTACTTCAACTCTCAGAATCTTTGTTTCATTTCAATTTAATTATATACTCGAGCACTGTAGAACACAAATTACCTTCTTAGCACTTTCAAAAACCTTTCGTTTATTAGTACTTGGCCAAAATATTACAGCATTCGACGTCATCTCAACCAATCAAATTTGCCACTCGTAGACTCCGACTATGTCCCTGCTTCTCAAGACAGCGTGGAGTAAGGTGTTCTATGACCCCTCGATAGTTAATATAGAAATACCACGTTGTTCATGTAAATAAAACACCAATTTTTTTTCTGAAAGGCCATTTATATAGGCATATGTGAACATCAAATCTCAACATAAGCAGCTCCTGTGCTCTCAGTACATTTTTACAAAAGCTTATACCAACTGATTTGGTCAAGGACGTAAGAAGATCAGGAAGACTTACCACACCGAGAAAACCAGAAAACATCGACCAGGTACGAGACATGTCCACAAGGCGCCGAAATAGGTCGATCAGACAAATGGTGAGAGAGAGCGCGCCAAGTGATCGTGCAGTTCGAGCAATTTTGAAGGACTCCAAATGGAAACCATAGAAGCCCCATTATGTTCAGCAATTGTTTCTTGACAATTGTGATGTCGACAGAATGGAGTTTTGTGAACATTTCCGTCAGTGGATCGAGGATTGTCCAGGTGTGTTATGTAACGTTACCTAGCCTGCCGAGGCTGTTTTCCATGTTGGTGGATTTTTCAACAGGCACAACTGACATTCACATCACTGGTCCAGAAACGACAGTCGAACGCAGCCAAAGTCGGTCAAAATTGCTTGATTGGTGAAGAAATGGCTTCAACCGAACCCATTGGACCTGACATCCTCCCAATAAGATGACATACTCTGAAAATCATTCAAAACCTTCTATTTCCTAAAATTCTGCAACTGGAAAACACAGATGAAATGATTTCTATGCAAGATGGCTCTCCTCCGCACTTCTCCATTGGTCGTAATTGGTTGCATTGTTACTTTTCGCACTGATGGATCGGGCGATGAGGACCGATGAAGTGGCCGATTTCCAAGAATCCCTGTGCGATTCACTTTTTGGTGGGTTGGGATTAAGAAAAAGTGTATGGAAGCAAACCCGCGAAGTTGGGCGAATCTGAAAGTTCTATCCGCAATATGTCATTTCCAATTTGCTAGAGGAATTTGTTGCGAGTTCAGCGGAAAATGTCATAGATTGAAACAAAATATGCTGAGAACGCATCAGCTTACGGTATGTTGAGATTTTATTTTCACAAGTTAAAACGACAATAAATATATTTAAAATTATATATATATATATATATATATATATATATATATATATATATATATATATATATATATATATATATGGTGTTTTATTTACATGAATATACATATATATATATATATATATATTTATATATATATATATGGTGTTTTATTTACATGAATATATATATATATATATATTTATATATTTATATATATATATATATATATATATATATTGTTGCAGTTTTGAGAACCCACACTTGTAAATAAATATAACATCATTAAAGGTTAAAGGTAGCACCCCATAGGTAGGCCACAAGCAACACGTAGGTCAAAATAGGACGTCAGTGATTTCTTAGTATGTGTTAGATAAGGCCATTTTCCAATAGTTGCATCTGCGTTGCGTCAATCAAATAAGAGTAGGCCCCTCGTTCATTTTGCAGCCTCCCTCCAAGCGACGCCATTAAGCGCTCTCCTGTCTGTGCCCCATGTCCCCTCCCAATTTGGTATGCTCCTTGGCCAGCAGCCTTCGCTGCCCTTGACCTCGCTCAACGCCGCCATAAGCCACGAGGTGAAGTCCGGAAAAATGGGGCGGAGTGCCAGGGAGGAGGTGTGGCCACGTCACCCAGCCGTCAGGGCGGAGCCGGTAAGCCATAACCAGCCAACCAGGGCTGGAGTGACATCGCCTGACAGGCGTGGCTTTTGGGCTTCTAGAGCGTTCGCTGGCTTGATTATAAAAAGCGCGCACGCAAAGCCCTTGAACAGGACTTAGAGCGGAAGCTTGTGCTAAAAGGACTGCTGCGATTTGAACGGCTTGGAAGGACTGAAAGGAATCGCGCTTGGTAAAAGGACGTGGACAAATTGCACTTTGCAAGAGGACTGATGGGAAGAATTACGAAGCAGCGCTCATTAAAGAGGTCTGAGTGGGGAGAGAAAGGCGCTTGACCTGGGACGTGCTCTTTACGAGGGAACTGAAGCCAAGCATTGGTATTTCAAAGAGACGCGCTGTGGCAACCTGCTGTACTAAGGGTGAGCGCGCGGCACGCATTGCCACAAACTGCAGCATGTAGGACAATGGGGAGGGGGCGCTTGGAGCGAGTAGTGCGCATATTACGTACGCCAGTATACCAGCCTTCCCCCGTCATTATAATTGTCCGCTCGCGTTACACTACGTGAAGAGCTGCCTGCCGGGTTTCGTCTGCTGGACCGGAGCTGGACTGGAGCCTGAACACCATCGCCGGACCTTCCACCCTACCATCTGCATCCCGTGTGAGTGTCTGTGTGTGTGAGACGGGCCCGTTTGTCTGGGGAGTAGAATAAGACTGTCTAAGGCTGCCCTGTGTACTTTTCCTTCCTCCTTCTTTCTTGTACATTCTTTCGTTTCCTCTTCTTCTTTGTACATTTGTAATAAATTGCCCTGTTCTTTCTGGTTTCTCCTTAATCCGATCGTCCTAGTCTTTTCTCCATTGGGTAAACGTGGCACGATCGCAACCGCTTAGAATCGGGTCTAGTCACTTGTTAACAGCTCGGATCACGGATCGCTATCCGCTCGGCGTTTTCCATCCACATCCGTGATTCGGGCGGGAGTTATTCCCTCGTTTCCGGCCGGCGTTAGTACGTAGGTAGTAGCGAATCCCTAGGCCTAAAAACCCTACCTAACGCTGCGCCGGGAAGGACGTTATAACTTCCAGGATCGCGTCGGCCAGATCAAAGACAAGGGGATTAACCCCCTCTTGATAAGGGGAGAGCCGATGTCGGAGATCCGTAACAATATATATATATATATATATATATATCTATATATATATCTATATATATATATATCTATATATATATCTATATATATATATATATATATATATATATATATATATATATATATATATATATATATATATATATATATATATATATGGTGTTTTATTCACATGAATATGAATGAATGATCGTTTTAAGGCCATTTTTCCCTGCTAGAGTGGGGGTTAGCCTTGCGGGCCCCATGACAATCATGGTTCCCTGTTTGAGGCAATGTTTTTATGGCCGGATGCGCTTCCTGACGCCAACCCTTGGTCGCCTCTTGCAATGCGCAGGGATACGGTGTACCTATTCTAAACCGGGGTACACACCAGGATCATTCATCCCAGCAAGCTGGTACTCAATTTGCCGACCTCGGAAGGATGACAGGCTGAGTCAACCTCCCTGGCGTTAATTCAGCGATCGATCGGGATTCGAACCCAGGATCCTAGGATCCCGAGCCGGCACCCTAACCGCTAAGCCAACACCAGGCTTTATTTACGTGAAAATAGATATATATATATTTTTTTTGTTTGTTGTTGTTGCGGATCTCGGACGACGACTCTCCCCTTATCAACAACAACAACAACAACATGCATTTTAAAGGCCATTTTCCCTGCTAGAGCGGGGGTTAGCCTTGCGGTCCCCATGACAATCTTCTCCATTTTGCCCTATTTTCTGCATCTCTCCTTGTTAACCCCCTTGCCCGCATTTCTTCTTCCACCATCTTTAGCCAAGTCTTTCTCGGTCTTCCCTGTCTTCTACTTCCTTCTACATTCATTTCCATCACTCTTCTCAACCAGTCACTTTCATCCTTCCTCAACACATGACCAAACCATCTCAACCTGTTCCTCTTCACAGCATCAATCATAGGCTCTATTCCCATCATCTTTCGCAATTCATCATTTGTCTTCCTCTCTCTCAACGATACACCGCACATCCGTCGAACCATTCGCATTTCCACCCTTTCCAACCTTCGTTGCTGCTATACGTTCATTACCCATGTCTCGCTCCCATAAATCATAACACTTCTCACACATGCAGCATACACCTTTCCCTTCAGCTTCAACGACACTCCCCTCATCACCAGCACGCCAATCAATTCCCGAAACTTCTTCCATGCACATCTCGCTCGAGCAACCGTTGCCGAGTCTGATCCACCTTCTCCATTCAGCATGTCTCCGAGGTAGCAAAATGTTTTCACACCTTCCAGCTTCACGCCGTCTCCAAGATCCAACTCAACATTTCCTCCATCTGCAGCTCCCTCTGTGCACACCTTACATTTGAATGTAGCTGCCACACTGGTTAATGACCCTCTCAGACCACGACATTTTTGATGAACCCACTCAGCGCACATTGTACACTGAATGGAGTTCACTCCGACACCCTTCCTACACACAGCACAGGGCCACTTCCCAGTTCTTTCCACCTCACCACATGCTTTACCACTTGCCATCACCTTCGTCTTTCCGATATTCACCTTCAGACCTTTTGTCTCCATACATTCCTTCCACGTGTTCATCTTTTCCTTCAGTCCATCCATACTTTCTGCAATCAACACCAGATCATCTGCATACAACAACTCCCACGGTAAACCCTCCTTTACGTTCTGAGCCAGCACCTCCATCACAGCTACAAATAGTAGTGGACTTAGTACCGACCCCTGATGCACTCCCACCTTCACCTCAAACTCACCACTGTTCCCGTCCTTCGTCCTTACAGCTGTGCATGCTCTTTTGTACATTGCCATCACTACTCTGATCAACCATTCCTCCACTCCTAACTTCCTCAATGCCCATGTCAATACTTTGCATGGAACCCGATCGAATGCTTTCTCCAGATCAACAGACCCAAGAAACAACTTCTTCCTCTTCTCCATGTACTTCTCCTGCAACTGCCTCACACTAAAAAGCACGCCTGTCGTTCCTCTTCCTGGCATGAATCCAAACTGCATTTCATCGATCTTCACTTTCTTCCTTATCCTCCTCTCCAACACCCTTTCCAATACCTTCATTCCATGCTCCAATAACTTTATCGCTCGGTACGAGCCTCACTCCAGAGGGTCACCTTTCCCCTTGTATAGAGGGACGAGGGTACTCAGTTCCCAATACACTGGAATGCGGCCCTCTTTCACCACCAGATTACAGATCTCTGTCATTCTCTTCACACCCCAACTTCCTGCTGCCTTCAACATATCTCCCACAACTCCCGTCGGCCCTCTCGCTTTTCTACTCTTCATTGCTTTTATCGCTTCCTCAACTTCCTTCTCAGTTATCTTCTCTGCCGGTCCTAAAACTGGGTTACTCTCTATGTTGCCTTCCCATTCATTCTCTGTATTCAACAGCATTTCCATATATCTTTTCCATCTTCCTTTAATTCCATCTGGGTCGACAACGATTTGTCCCACTTCATCCTTCAAGCAACTCACCCCCATCACATCACACCTCTCTTTCGCTATCTGCTTTGCAATCCTGAATACTGCTTTCTGACCCTCTTTCGAATCCAAGCGTTCTCCAAACATTTTCCTACATGCCTCCTGCGACTTTGCTACCTCTTTCTTTGCAGCCTTCCTGGCTGCCTTATAACTTTCATGCTCTGCTGTTTCTGCTCCCGTACCCTTCGCCTTCTGCCACTCCTTGAACTTCTTCCTCTTCTCATCAATCCTCTTTCTAACTTCATCATCCCACCACCATGTTTCCGAGTGCCTCGGTGGTCCTTTTGTCCATCCACATACCTCACCAACGGCTCCCAACAGACTAGCTTTCATTGACATCCAACCACTTTCAAGCTCAATCACATCATCCTCGACCCTACTCAGCCTCTCTTTTAATGCCTCCCTTACTGTCACCTCTTTCAACCTCCACACCTTCATTCTCGGTTGGTACTTCACCCGCCGAGCTCTCCTCGCACCTTTCACCCTTACGTTGCAGACAACCAAGTGGTGCTGTGAAACAGCCTCCTCCCCCGGGATCACCTTTGTGTCCCGGAGGTGCCCCCTATCTCGCCTACGCACCATCAGGTAGTCAACGGTTGTCGTCAACCCACCTGACGTGTATGTAACAAGCTTATTATCCTCTTTCTGGAACTGAGTATTACAAATCAACAAATCAGCTCCATCAGCAAACTCCAAAATCCTTTCACCTTCTCCATTTCTCACACCATATCCGTCACCCCCATGAACTCCATCAAAACCATCCATACTCCTTCCCACATGTCCATTTAGGTCTCCTCCTATCACAACAACTTCCTCATCTTTCACGTTTTCCATCAGCTTCTCTATCGCACAGCAGAACTTGTCCTTCTCTTCATCGCTTCGACCAACCTGCGGAGCATATCCCGAGATGACGTTCACCAAGAGCTTTCCAATCATCATTTTCACCACCATCAACCTATCACTCACTCTAGTCACACTCACCACACTGTCTACAAACTCCTCAGAAAACAGGACACCAACACCATTCACGCCCTCTGGGCACCCTTGCCACACAAACTTGTATTTCTGTCCCTGCCTACCCTTCACCATTCTCACACCACTTCCCTTCCATCTCGTCTCTTGCACACAACATATGTCCACTCTTCTTCTGACCAATACTTCCACCACTTCTCCTGATCTCCCCTTATCAAGGGGGGGGGGGGGGGTTAATGCCCTTGTCTTTTTGTCTGGCCGACCCGAGTCCTTGGAAGTTATAACGTCCTTCCCGGCACGGCGTTAGGTAGGGTTTGTTAGGCCTAGGGGTTCACTACTACCTAATTACTAACGCCGACCGGAAACGAGGGAATAACTCCTGCTCGAACCACGGATATGATGGAAAATGCCGAGCGGATAGCAATCCGCGATTCGAGCCGTTAACAAGGGGCTAAACCCGACTCCGAGCGTTGGCCAAATCGTGCCACAGGTATTCAATCAGGGAAAACACTAAAGTGACCGGATGAGAGGAAAACCCAAAGAATAATAAGGAACAGGTGTAATTTATTAATTATGTACAAAACCAAAGAAGAGGAGGAACGAAAGTTATATACAGAAGAAGAAGAAGACACAGGGCAAACCTTAGAACAATCTTATATTATTCCTCAGGACAACAAACAGAACAGACAAACAGACTTACACGACAAGGGAATAGCAGGCAGGAATGACTGGAAGAAGGGAGGAGAAGGCCCAGGCAGACGGTGGGCGTCGAGGTCCGGCTCCAGGAATCGACTCGCATCATGGCGGGAAACCCTGGCAGGCAGCGAGCGCGTATCGTTCACCGCGAGCGGACGTTGCATACAGCGATGGGATTGGGATGCTCTGTCTTCTTACGCGTCTCTCCCTTGTTCATTCCTCGTTCATCTCCCAACCGTGCCTTCTCACCGACTCTGGATCACGTCTCTCTCTGCCTTCTTCGTCCAACTCGTAAAAAGGCTTCGCGCTCGTCCTTATATTACGCGTGTTGCAATCAATGTGCGCTTCATGGAGCCACGCCCACGATGGTCTTTCGTCAGCCCTGGTTGGCTGGTGGGGGCTCACTCGCCCCGCCTCGGGTGGTGCATCGGCATACCACGCCCGTGATCTGGCGGCTCCGCCCCCTTCTTTCTCGGCTTGACCGCATGGCTAATGGCGGCTTGGGGCCAACCCGAATCAAGGCAAGGAGCAGCGAACGCTGCTGGCAAACGAAGTACTGGGGCCTATCTTATTTGATTAATGCAACGCAGATTCAACTATTGGAAACAGGTCCTTAACTGAAACACACAATAATGGAATAACTACGGAGAGGTCCTATGGTTCGCTACGTGTTGTACATGGACTAAGTAGGGTGCGATCTTTAACAAACCAATTGATGGGGATATTTACAGGGAACATTTATAAGGGATGCATTTACTAAAATTTACTAGTGAAGGTTCTAAAAACCGTAACAATATATATATATATATATATATATATATATATATATATATATATATATATATATATATATATATATATATATATATATATGTTGTTGCGGATCTCCGACGTCGGCCTTCCCCTTATCAAGGGGGGATTAATCCCCTTGTCCTTTTACTGGCCGACGAGATCCCGAAGTTATCGTGTTCCTTCCGGTCGGTGTTAAATAGGGTTGTTGGTCTAATTAGTCCTATTACCTAAGTACTAATACCGACCGTGAAGCAAGGAAATAACTCCCGCCAGAACCACGGTGTTAGTGGACACGCCGAGCGAAGCATTCTGCGATTCTGGCCATTAACAATGACTAGACCCGATTCTAGCGGTTCCTAATCGTGCCACGCTTACCCAATTGAGAAAAGACTAGGACGATCGGATTAAGAAGAAACCAGGAAGAACAAGTAATTTATTAACAATTTGTACAATTAGAAGAGGAAAAGAAGGAGAGAATGTACAGGGAAGAGGAAGATGCAGGTACACAGGGCAGCCTTAATCACAGTCTTAACTTATTCCCTGGACACGGGCCTGATCACTCTCAGATTCACTCACACGGGGATGACGAAGGTAGGGTGGAAAGTCCAGCGATGGCGTCCACCGCTCGTCCCGGTCCTCGACCCGTACCAGCAGACGATGGTGGACGGCAGGCAGCTCTCCGCGTAGCGTAGGCGCGAGTGGACAATTATATCGGGGAAATGGTAAGCTGGGCTATCGGTGACTTCGTGGCTCTTGGCCGCGTATGTAATAGGAATACGGGCGAATGGATGTTTGCGCACCGCAAGCCCAAGCCGAATTCTCAACCAGCGGTCACCGACAAACCCTTCACAATGGTGCGTTCCTCCAACAAATGTCATTCAACGCCAATCGTACAAGTTCTTTGGCACAACGCGCTCGCCCCCTCAAGTCCTTCTGAATGCGCTCCTTCCAATCAGTCCTTCTGGTTCATAACTCTTGCCCATAACTCAGGTACTCAAACCAGGCGCCTCTCCCATCATAACTCGAGCTCTGTTCAGTTCTCCCTTCATAACTCAACAAGGTTCGTAATCATTCACGAGCGCCTCTCCCATCATAACTGAGGTGGGGGCCTCGCGCAAAGGGTTATATTGCCACCCCCAGCGAACCCTCTCAAATCTCTAGCCACACCCTGTCAGGCGATCTCCCTCGAGCCCTGGTTGGCTGGTGAAGGCTTACCGGCTCCGCCTTGATGGTTGCTTGACGTGGCCACACCTCCACCCTTGCGCTCCGCCCCCTTTTTGGGCCTTACCTCGTGGCCCTTGGGCTGGTTTGAGCGGAAGCCCAGTGAGGTTGCGAAGGCTGCTGGCAACCTAAATGGCGAGGGCGATTACAGACTGGTTAGCGCTTAATGACGTCAATGGAAGGGAGACTGCAAAAATGGACGAATGGGCCTACTCTTATTTGTTCTACACAACGCAGATGCAACTATTTGGAATGGCCTTATCCTAAACACATACTATGAAATAACTAACGTCCTAAGGTGACCTACGTGTTGCATATGGCCTATTTATGGGGTGCAACCTTTAACCTTTAATGATGTTACCTGTGCTGGGTTCTCAAAACCGCAACAATATATATATATATGGTGTTTTATTTACATGAATATACATATATATATACACTACAGGTCAAAAGTTTTAGAACACCAATAATAATATCTGGGGTGCAGAGGGTATATTATATGCAGAGGGTATATCCCTAAGGGTATATATTGGGAATTCCTTTTCTGCATTTCTTGCTAGGCTGGGAGTGTGTGGGACAGAAAGGAGGATGTGTGACAAGGTGGCCCAGGTTGCCTTGAAAGGCTCATTTTGGATATGGAGGAAGTTTATGGAGGCACGTCGAACGATGTAGGTTTTTTTTTTTTTTTTTTGTTACTATTATTATTTCTTATTTTGTGTATATGAGTGAGTGGGTGAGGGTGTGTGTTTTTTGCATGAATTAATTTTTGCATGAGTGTGTGTTTTTGTATGTTGAGTGGTGTATGTTGTAAGGGTAGGTGGTTGGTTGGTTGGTGTTGTCTGTGTGTGTGTGTGTGTGTGTGTGTGTGTGTGTGTGTGTGTGTGTGTGTGTGTGTATGGGTGTGTATGGGTGTGTATGTGTGTGTATGAATGATCTGGTGTGTTTTGTTGGTGAGTGGTGAAGGGTATAAAGGTGGGTGTTTGAGTGTTCCACCCTGTTTGTTTGGTGCTGTGGATTCTGGATGCAGAGGTGTTGTTGTTGTTGTAGTCTGCATTCGCACTGGCTGGGGGTGGGGGTATGTACGCACCCAGGTGTAGTTGCTGCATGTGGATGTGTATGTGCCCCTGCTGGCCCACCTTAGCTGACCGTATCGAGGTTGAAGGGCCGAAACGGGATGATGCTGAGGACCTCGACTGAGGACCCGGTCAGTGCAGCACACTTGTGACCAGGTGTGTTTTGAACTTATGTTTGTGCTGGTGCTACCAGTGACTCCCAGGAAAGACTGGGTGGCGATCAGGAATAGGCTGGTGACGCTGGAGAGACAGCATCGGAGGCAGATAAACATGTCATTCATTTATTTATACCTTCTTGCACACTGTAATACAAATGTCAAACAATCAACTGACAGAAATATATATACATATATATAAACAGAAATCGGGTGCTACTTTTGACTCACCCTGTATATAAAAGAAAGTTTTTGTTGTCTGGTTTTTTGTTGTTTTTTGTTTTTGTTTTTTTGTTTTTATTTTTCAAACAACAAAAGTTTTTTGTTGTTTGTTTGTCTGCACGCGCTAATCTCCTGAACGGTGAAAGATAGCAGGAAACCTCTGAAACAAAAAATGTCGGGACGGGCCCTGGGAAGGTTATAGGCTAGGTGATGAGGCCGGTTCCAGGCCGCCTCAGCCAGGCTGGGCCCATTTCGCAATTAAAAGCTGAGCTGAATTATAGTAGTCAAACTTCTACGGCCGCGAGTAAAAGCTGAATTATAGTAGTAAATTCATTCAAAAAGAACTAAAAATGTCGAGACGGGCCCTGGGAAGGTTATAGGCTAGGTGGTGGGGCCGGTTCCAGGCCGCCTCGGCCAGGCTGGACCCATTTCGCAATTAAAAGCTGAGCTGAATTATAGTAGTCAAACTTCTACGGCCGCGAGTAAAAGCTGAATTATAGTAGTAAATTCATTCAAAAAAAACCCGGGCAACGCCGGTTGCTTTCGGCTAGTTATAGATAAGAATAAATGCATGGGAGATGTGGCGTTTCGGCCAGTAACACCACTTGATATAACATCATGGTTCTTACATAGCCAGTACCAAAATCTCAGCGAGCCACAAACTGTAGTCGGCTTAATATACTTTTCTCAAAGATCAAAAGATCTCAAAACATCGTCCCAAGTTCATCCCTCCCCAATGCCACAGACTGCCGCCTCGAAGATAAGTTGTACAGAGTTGACAAGCAGGCTGAGCCTCATCGGGAAAGAGTATTTTGCAAGGTCAAACATGGGATTTTTGTCAACAGTTTTTCTCAAAGCCAGACAACAAGACGCCGGACTGGAAATGGGTCACAGTGTGACGCTGTTGCCAACATCAGGATTGGGATTATAATGAAATCCCTTACATGTACATCTGAAGATCATAGAAAAAAAGATGACTGGATTGATCTCCATGAAATTATACATATGTGATAGTAGTACCCACGGTCAGGTCATGACTCATGGGCACAAAAATCCTCCACCCTGCGAGGGAGGGGGAGGGGCGACTTACTATTTCCGCCTGTACATGTGTCACAGTGCAAGTGGTTTATTGACCACTGTTACAGACAGCGGGGATTATTAGTCACAATACAAAATACAATAGTCCCACCTCTCTCCTTACCCCCCATTTAGAGACATGTTTTGGTTGTAAGGTGATAAAAATGTCCAATTTGAGTTTGTTCTTCCAGTCTGTTTTGGTGGTGTTACCACAACTGGTTACCCAGGTCAGTTACATGCACATGTCGGCATTACGACAACAAAGCACCTAGTTCCGGCCATGATGGATGATCCATGCGGTTCCTGTGAGGGACACTCGGCTTGCCAACCTGGTCCCACAAACCCAGGATGCTGTTTGACAGCAGATGCTGCTATTTTGGATTGTCCCCAACAACATACCTCCTTTCTGTACACTTGTCTTTGCTCCTTGGCACGTGCACGTCTTATTGCTGTAATCGGGTTCTTCTTCCTCTTCTTCTTCTTCTTTCGTAGGTAGCCCACGGCTGTGAGTAGCATCATAACTAATGCTGACATACAACTAATTCCCGTTTAACGTCCATCCCAGAGACGACAAGCACATTGATGAACCCACTCTGGCTGTGAAACACCAGGATGGCAGTTTACAGCTGGTCAAGATTCGAACCAGGTTAGGCCGTCCTGCCAGTCACTGCAACAAAACAAAATGCACTCCTAAGTTCCACACGCGAGACACGCAGGACAGGATGGCTTACAGGCGATGCATGTTATTCATAACGATATCGGCAGCAAATTCTTCTTCTTCTTCAAAATCACTCATTATTCAATTAACATTATTATTTAAAAAAAATTATTATTAAAAAAAACAAAAACCAAAAAAAAACGGACATATGAGACCATTGAGTCAGTAAGCCCCGGGAGAGAATACACACACTGGTAATACACAAAACCTTGTAATAATACTCTGAAAATAGTCGTAATAAAGAACATATCCAAACTAGATGGTATTCATGGGATACTTACCCTGCGCAGTCAACTTGGTGTGAGCCAACTCTTCTGTTTTTGAAGGGTTTTTTTTTTTCTTTGATCCAATATGGCTGCCAGACCACATGAGCGATGACGTCATCACTTTACATTCTCTAATATAATTGTTGTGCACATCACGCTCAATAAATTTAAAACTGATCAGACTAAGTGTTTTCCCTGTCAAATTATGACATCATAATTAAGGCACCAATGACGTCATCGTAAACAACACCTATTTCCCATGCGGAATTCTTTACAATGAGCCACGATTCATTTTTTCCATGGTGCGTTTTGAGAGATATAGAGGTGCAAAGTTTCTCCAAGATAGCGCCTGTACCACGCGACCGATGACGTCATAATTATCGTTAAGATATTCTACAGGAGGAGGCGCTCATACGGTGTAAATTTCGTGTCAATCGGACCAAGAATTGCAGAGAAAAAAATTCATACTGATCGGATAAAGCGTTGTACTTGTCGAATTATGACGTCATAAAGAAGGCAACGATGACATCATCATTAACATATCTTATTCCCCATGGGGAGTGTGTTTGTTTCAATTTGTTTGTCTCTTGTTTCAATTTTTTTCAAAAGAGCCATGTTTTAATTTATTCCATGAGCGGGTTCAGAGAAATCGAGGTGTAACGTTTTGCGATTTTTCTAAGATGGCGCCTGTACCATGTGACCTATGACGTCATAATCCTCATTTAAAAAATTATACATAAGAAGTTGCTCCTTTGGTACAACTTCCGTGTCCATCGGACAAACGGTTGCAGAGGAAATTTTGTTGTCCCCTGTCGCACCGCGGAGCGAAAGGGGGACTATGGTTTTCCCCTCCGTCCGTCCGTGCGTGCGTGTGTGCGGGCGTGCGTACGTGCGTGTGTGCGTGCGTGCGTAAGCGAAGGACCGCATTCGCATTTGGTGTGTGGGTGCAACCCACGTCAAAATCCAAGATGGCCGCCGCGATGTATGTCTGATGCCATGTACATCTGAACCTTGTGAGCGGAATATCTTGAAAAATAAGCGAAGTACCAACTTCTAATCTGGTGTGTGGGTGTGTCTAGGCATAAGGAAGAACGCTATTAAAAATTGGGTCGCCACGTCAAAATCCAAGATGGCCACCACCATATGTATGTCTTAACCTTGTGAGCGAAATATCTTGAAAAATAAACGAACTATTAACTTCTAATCTGGTGTGTGGGTGTATCTGGGCATAAGGAAGAACGCTATTAAAAATTGGGTCGCCACGTCAAAATCCAAGATGGCCACCACCATATATATGTCTTAACCTTGTGAGCGGAATATCTTGAAAAATAAGCGAAGTACCAACTTCTAATCTGGTGTGTGGGTGTATCTCGGCATAAGGACGAACGCTATTGAAAATTGGGTCGCCACGTCAAAATCCAAGATGGCCGCCGCCATGTATGTCTGAACCTTGTGAGCGGAATATCTTGAAAAATAAGCGAAGTACCAACCTCTACTCTGGTGTGTGGTTGTATCTAGGCATAAGGAAGAACGCTATAAAAAATGGGGTCGCCACGTCAAAATCCAAGATGGCCGCCACCATATATATGTCTGAACCTTGTGAGCGAAATATCTTGAAAAATAAACGAACTACTAACTTCTAATCTGGTGTGTGGGTGTATCTACGCATAAGGAAGAACGCTATTGAAAATTGGGTCGCCACGTCAAAATCCAAGTTGGCCGCCGCCATGTTTGTCTGAACCTTGTGAGCGAAATATCATATCATGGCATGTTTTCTGCGTCTTCCACTTTGTCAACTCACATCACTTCCCCGACGGGGGACCTAGGCGTAACGCTTGTTTTTCATATTGAGCAGATCAATGGTTGTACTTGTCGAATTATGACGTCATAATGAAGGCACCGATGACATGATCATTACATATCTTATTCCCCATGGGGAGTACTTGACAATGAGCCTTGTTTCAATTTTTTTTCCATTGAGCGGTTTCAGAGATGTGGAGGTGTAACGTTTTTCCAAGATGGCAGAGGGTCATAAGAAACCTGATGATTGGCTGAGCGAAACATGTAACATACAGAGCTTCACAAAACAGCAAATGTGAATAGGCAGTTTACAGATCATCAAGTACGGCTGCGTCACCGCAGCAGTGAAAGTTACGACTCAAGCCAGGTGAGTCAAAACGTGGCAGGATGAAATTTATTAAAGTAGCAGCAGTTTTGTGTCCGTCCGTCATGCTACGTTATTAGGTCTATGATGTCATTACGGCGTACGGCGACTGACTCCATTGAACGCCATTTTGATTTATACGCTGTTCAGTCGTTGAAGCGGTCGAACCTGTCATATATCACAATCTGCATGCTCCACCTTTACGTTTTTCATTCAGTGTGAATCACAAATAAAGCGATTGTTAAAAAATAATTTTTTTCTTATAATAAGCTCTTCCAACGACGCAGTACATCTAGGCCAAATATACTGCACTAACTAACGTTCATTATTAAAGTGGTGTATTATTTCAGAACCCACGATGTTATCTTCCATGGCCAAGAAAGACTTTTATTGTTGAAGATAATTGTAACGAACTCAAGCAGACTCCATCGTGCCGGAAGCGGAAAGCGCGTTTATTGACGCGGTGATGATTCACTCGTGTCTGACGAATAAGCGCGTCCGATAAACCACAACAACAATGCAAATACAAGTCAGAATAATACGTTACATCCTCCTTTCTTTCAAGGAAGCCACTTTAAAGGAAACCAGCAAAGCAAATAACTCTATAAAGTAAAACTTACACTGAATTAATTAACAAACAGCATCACATTCAGATCACGTGAATCAATTGATTTAAATTTAAAGATCCAGACGTCTGGGAGGGTTAACCGCTCTGCCGCTCCTTGTGATGAACTTGGTATTTCTGGGAGATGCAGTGGCTCGAGGCGATGACACTGTTGGGAGACTTTGGGATTCAGATGCTTGCTCACTTGGACTTGGGGACTTGCAGCAGTTCCCCACTGGGGTGTCCTGTTGAGTGGTGGGATCAGGGAAGTCCCTCATGTCCTGGGAAGAGTAAAAGCGAGAGAGTGGCTGACTTCCCACCGGGCCAACATTGGCTGAATGAGGCACTCTGCGGAGATGGAGCCTGTTACGCCGGTACACATTGTTTGGGGTCCTCAGCAAATATGACCGGGGGCTGTTGTGGCGCGCCTCAACTACAGCCGGAATCCAATGCCTGGCCTCCGGGTTTGGCAACATCCTAACACTGTCTCCCGGCTGGAGCGGTGGCAAATCTGACATAGATGACTTGTCATGATAGTATTTTTGTTTCTCCTTCTGTGTGTCAAGGCGTGATCTCACAAGGTGATGGTCATACCGCGCAGGCATGAGAAGAGTGCGGTTGCAAGGCAGTGTGTTTCTGGGGCGTCTTCCCATTAGGAGCTGAGCCGGGGACAAGTTTATTCCTTCAAGTGGAGTGGTGCGGTAGTCTAGCAGGGCTAAGTACTTATCTGCTGACTTCTTCCAGAGCCTTTTCACTGTCTGGATCGCTCTTTCTGCCTCTCCATTGGCACGTTGGTGCTTGGGGGACACAATGTCGTGAGTTATGCCATATTCTTTGCAAAACTGAGAAAATTCCTCTGACGTGTACTGACTTCCGGAATCGCTTCGCAGCTTCTCTGGAATACCATGTCGACAAAACTGCTGCTTGAGAGCTTCGATTACAGAGCGAGCTGTAATGTCCTTGAGGCAATCCACCTCCACAAACTTGGAGTAATAATCGACCGTGAGCAAATACTGCTTTGATTCGAAGTCAAAAACGTCGCTTCCAACTTCGATGAATGGAAGATCAGGCGTGTAAGTCGGCAAGAGAGGCTCCCGTTGCTGAGCGCTTTGATACTCTGCACACTTGCAACAATTCCGTACAGTTTCTTCGATGTCAGAGTTCATTGAGGGCCAATACATGACCTCGCGAGCACGCTGCTTACACTTGTTCACTCCGAGGTGCGATTCATGAATCAAGCTCAGCATTCTGGGTCTGAGGCTTGGCGGGATGACAAGGCGCATGCCTTTGTAGACAACACTGTCTGAGACTGCCAATTGCGTTCTGGAGTCAAAGTACGGACGGACCTGTGCTGGGACTTCCTTTCGGGAGTCAGGCCATCCACTTGCAATGACACCGCGGAGAAGGCTCATTTGACTCAGAGTAGCTTCCTGGATTTCGAGGTATTTCCCACTCGTGATCGCAAGGAACTGGAACATGTTCACAGGCTCAAGGTCTTTCCCAGCTTCTGAGTCGGTGTCCGGTAGAGGTGCACGGGACAATGTGTCGGGGAGCACCATCTCAGAACCACGGCAGTAGTTAACCTCCAAGTCATACCGTTGAAGCTTGAGCAACATACGCTGTAAACGCATGGGAGAAGATAGGAGAGGCTTCTTGAAGATTTCCTCAAGGGGTTTATGGTCATTATATACCACTACTGACACCATGTAACGAACTCAAGCAGACTCCATCGTGCCGGAAGCGGAAAGCGCGTTTATTGACGCGGTGATGATTCACTCGTGTCTGACGAATAAGCGCGTCCGATAAACCACAACAACAATGCAAATACAAGTCAGAATAATACGTTACAATAATAAATCGTACCGCAGTACTAATAATATACTAATCACCTATACACCGCCCAAACAAAGGGAGGGTTTTACGTTGAACTCTGTTCAACTAGTATCTAGCTAGTATCTCAAAACGTTGTGGACGGATTCGGACGAAACTCGGTGGACAGGTTGGGTGTGTGACAAGGAAGAGCTACTTCGATTTTGGTGAAGATTCAAATCCGGATCTCCATTTGAGGAATTTTTAAAGTGATTCTTCACCATTGAGAGATCGGGCTAGAAACTAATCATAGCACAATATCTCAAAAGGTTGTAGACTGATTCGGACCAAATTTGGTGGAGAGGTTGGCTGTGTGACGAGGACAAATCGATTCAATTCTGGTGAAGATTCGAATCCAGATCCGAATATCAGAATTATTTATTTTTTAAGCGATTCTTCACCATTGAGTGATTGCGCTAAAACTGATATATATCACAATATCTCAAAAGCTGTTGACGGATTCGGACCAAAATTTGGTGGAGAGGTTGGCTGTGTGACAAGGACAAACCGATTCAATTCTGGTTGAAGATTCGTACCGGATCTGAATCTGAGAATTTTTAAGTGATTCTTCACCATTGAGACATGGGGCAAAAACGATATATAGCACCATTCTTTCAAAATGTTGTGGACGGATTCGGACAAAATTTGGTGGATGAGTGGAGTGTGTGACAAGGAAGAACTCATTCGATTTTGGTGAAGATGTGAAGATCTGAAAATTTTTGAAGTGATTCTTCACCATTGAGAGATGTTGGGCTAAAACCGAATCATAGCACAATATCTCAAAAAGTTGTGAATGGATTCGGACGAAACTTGGTGAACAGTTTGGGAGTGTTGGCAAGGAAGAATTGATTCGATTTTGATGCAGGTCTGATTCTTCATCATTGAGAGGACCAAGAAATATCTCAAAAGGTTGTGGACGACTTATTACAAAACTTGATGGATGACTTGGTTAGGTGACACGACCAAGCTGATTCGATTTTGGTTCAGGTCCGAATCCAAATCCGACACATCAGTGGATATAAAACATAAACTGTTCACCTTGCGGAGGTATGCTCTCTACCTAACAGTTTTCTCGGTCTTGTGGAGGAGTTTTTTTACATATATCATTTGTAGGACAAGAACAATAGTGGACACAGTGTACTCTTACGTTAATTACGAGGACATCGAATTGAAATGGACAAATGAATCGAGTCTGTGGGATGTGAATCTGCAATCCCAGCATCATGATCTCTGTGCTCAGTTGGGAAATCCAGACAGGTCGAGCCATCATTGTCTTATTGAAGGTGCAACTCCATCACAGGTGGTGTTGTTTATCTCATTCCTCCAGGTGTTGCATTTCCAAAAAAGATTGAGGCCTTGTGGTTTAAAAAAAGCTTTGCACGAAACTTCATTATTATTTTTTTCCTCCTGACGGTGAGCCATGGACTTATAACAAGTCATGTATTTAATTGGAACATGTTCTTTTGAAAGGTGTTGCATAATGAAACAGTCAAACCTACATTGAATCAAAATTATTAGCAAGTCTAAATTTAAACATCTCTGAAACTTCCTCCTCTTTCCCACATTCCTTCAACCCCCACCACCCCACTCACCAGTAGACATTTGAGTCGGCATCGCGGACAAACAGTCCTTGTGACTCGGACGTAATTGGGGTGGGAGGGCGGGTGGGGGGGGGGTGGGGTAAATAACCGTAAGGTGTGTACAAACTAGATCCTGGTAGTTCTGGGAAATGTCAAACATTTAGACCACGATATTTATGCTCTTTCACCAATCACAGCACATGCCGGAAAACCCACCGTACAAACCCATTAACCTTATAGCGTCGAACGTGTAATTGTATTCCTGCGAATCCCGGGTTTGTTAATTTGCTTCCCACGCAGCAATTCCACACCTTCGCTCAGCGACTCGGTGCATGGCTACATCTGAGAAGAGCAAATCATTGCTACCCTGTAATTTAGGAAGGAATTCGTATAATTTGTTCAGGATGCCAGCGATAACTCTCGTACTCTTGGAGATAGAGGGATGGGGATGTTTGTTGTCCACCTGCTCAGGAATGGTGCAATCGCACACTAAACTGCTCACAGGTATAGGTGTGCTAGCGCAATGTCATCCTGTCAGATATCGTGCATCAGACCTCAGACCGATCACAATTTGACACATTACTTATAAGAGCACCTGTACTGGGGGCCATAGGTCACATACATGACCAAAGAATCTAGAAAGGTCGACTGTACATGTATGATCTAAAACTCTTCGCACCGAATGATAACAAATTGGCAGATCAACTCAAACTAGTAAAGCGCTACTCGGAGGACATTCAGATGGGATTTGGTCTGGACAAATGTGCCAAATGTACATTTCTATCCGGTAAAACAAAAAGAACACACAATATCTCAATCGATGAAAGCACAACAATACAGGAACTAGAAAATGAAGGATCCTACAAATACCTCGGAATAGAAGAAGGTCCCCAGGTAAAACACAAAAAAAAATCAGCAAAGAGAACCTACACAGAATAAGACGAATTCTGAAGTCATCCCTCTCACCAATGAACAAAATCAAAGCTATAAACCAACTTGCAGTGCAGGTATTCCAGTATAGCTGTGCAATTATAAACTAGCCACAATCGGAGATCAACAATTTAGACACCAAAACAAGGAAACTTATAACTATTCGTAAGATATTCTATAAAAACCAACGCATTCCGGGTTTTAATTGAGGAGGCCAAGACGAGAACGAGGAGGCGATCTGATGAACCTGTACCAAGTGCACAGACCAGTGTGTGTAGGACTAGCGGAGTATGTGAAAATCTCAACAGACTATCGAATGACATTTGTACATGAGCACAAAAACAACAAATCAGAAAAGGTATCCTTAATCCATTTAACAACAAACTTCCAAACACAGGTGCAAGTGCAGGATACCACACAGGAAAATTAAACAGAAACAAATACAGCCCCAATGATCGCAAAGAAGAAAAAGGAAAACTACAAAAAGAAATATCAGCAGATATACTCTGACAAATGGGAGAAAGACAAAAGAGCAAGAAGGTTAAGGAAAGAGTTTGACAGAACATGGATCAACAAGGAAGGCTCGGCTCTTTGGAATCGCTAAGAAGAGGTCAAATTAATTGGGATGGAGAACGAGTCATCATAAATACCCAAGAGTGAGAACACTACACCAGTGGCTTCAGGAAAATGGTGGGATTGAGCCAATTGGACAAATGTAGGTTTTGTGGAGTAGAAAGAGAAAGTACCAGTCACCTCCTTTCGGGATGTAAAACACTCGTGTCAGAACAGTTGTACACAGAAAGACCTGGCAGCGTCTGTAGAGTAATCCACTGGCACATCTGTAAACATTTCAACATTCCCGTTCCAGAACAATCATGGAAACGCAAACCAAACTCGATCCTTGAAAATGAACCCATAGTTGTCACGCATGACAAGATGATCCCATCAAGCGTAGACATTGCAGACGGAGCACTGCGTCCGGACATAGTGCTCAAACACAAAAAGGAAAAGACGGAATTGTTCATTGAGGTTTCGGTTCCCAATGACTTTGGACTAAATGCTCCAGAAACCAGGAAAATGCTCAAATACCAGGAGCTGAAAAATGAGGTCAACAGAACTTGGAAATTGGAGAAAGCTGAAATTGTACCAGTGATAAAATCGGAGCAACAAGGATGATCAAGGAAACCCTTACTGAGCACTTACAAATCATTCCGGGAATATCATTACAAACGAGCTACAAGTGGAGGCTGTCAGAGGTTCATTGAGGATTCCAAAAAGAGCCCTTGGGATGAAGCTATGAGAATGAAGTTTCACAATCTGGTTCATGAATAATGATCCGTCACCGAAAAAGGAGGTGAAGATTTTGAGTTCTGGGAGAACTTCCTACTACCTCCTAAAACCCGCATATGGAGATAACAACCGATGGAAGATGTCATGGATGCCTATTAACTTGAAATAATAAAAATAGGACCCCTAGCTGGAACACTGGACCCCATGACCTAATGTTGTCACCCAAATTTGGTAGCATTCTGACTGCAAGTGGGCGTGGAGAAGAAGATTTTTGAAGGAATTTACACGATTTTCCAAAAAATTGACTGTCAGATATTTCAACATACTTCGGGTCACATGATCAGCATGGCCTCCGCAATTTAACATCAGGACACTGTCTCAATATTGTAACCCAAATTTGGTAGCAATTTGACTTGTGGTGGGTCTGGAGAAGATTTTTTAAAGGAATTTAAGCGATTTTCCCCCAAAATTGACCAAGTCGGCCACTTTGACCTACTTAAAGTCAGGTGACGAGAACGAGCTTTGCGATCCCTGTTACCAGTCATGAGCGGGACCTTGTGCCAAATTTCAGCTGGATCGGTCCAGCGGTTTGACACGAGAAGTCAAATTGGAGGCAGATGATGACAATACCTTATCTGGAATTCCAATTCCAGATATACTAATAAAGTGAATAATAATGAACAGAAAGACTGAGATGGATATATTTTGATAAAATACCGGTTTTCTATTTCTCTCTCTCCCTGCCTTCTTGTATATCTCTAGGCCCAGGCTTTTGGGGCCTCGTGAACTCAGCGTGGAGCCTGTGCGCAGCTGGAAAGCGGCAGTCCCCGGTGAACATCGAAACGGGGAGGATGATTTTCGACCCTTTCCTCACTCCAATGCGTGTCAACTTAGGAGGAAACAAGGTGAGTTGAGCAAAAAATAAATAAAGTAATAAGAAATGTATTATCACTTGTTGTGTTAAAGCTTCTTTTTTTTGTCAGGCTGGAAACCTTGGAAGGTTGTCCCTGTAGATATGAGTTTTTATCTCGATAAAGTGTAACATACATGTGTAAGAACCAGCCTTTGGATGGGGTCTACAAATGTTGGTTGTCCTGCAAGACGCGAAGCAATTAGATGTGGGACAATGGGGTTCTGGATCATTCAGAGGGTCGTGCCTCGGCTCTCTGCTGTCGACCTTTGCTTCCAGGCAAAAAAAAAGAGAAATCGCACAAGTTAATCACCATGCAGTGCTGTGAGGTCCGTCACATAAGGGCACATTATTCCAGGTATTCCAAGCACATACGTCTGCCAGGCTGAACAGTTTATGTGTTGTATCCCACTGACAGGCCGGATCTGGATTCGGACCTGAACCAAAATCTAATCGGCTTGTTCTTGTCACCTAACCAACTCATCCACCAAGTTTTGTCATAATCCGTTTACAACTTTTTGAAATATCGCGATATATATCGTTTCTGGCCCTGTCACTCATTGGTGAAGAATCGTTTACAAATTAAAAAAACCTCATATCCGGATTCGGATTCAGATCTTCACCAAAGTCCAAAAGCGAATCAGTTTGTCCTTGTCACATACCCAACCTGTCCACCAAGTTTCATCCAAATCTGTCCACAACTTTTTGAGATATCCTGTTCACAGATAGACAAACAGCGATGAAAACGACCAGGGATGAAAAAAAAAACATGGAGGTGGGCAATGAGCCTGGGTTTTGGGAGTAAGGGAGAGAGTTAAATGAGGATTGCAGGATGGGCCAGATATTGGGGAATGCATTCACTATTTGAGCCCCATCTCGTCTGGGTTTGATTCCCGATCTGTCTCTGTACCTTTCAAAAACAACCAGGTCATTGTGCTCATGGTGTCCTCGCCAAATTACCAAAAATTCCAGTCCTGATTCTGTGGTCTAGGTTTGGTACGACCCAGCGATGGAGTTGCGACGTGTCCGTACAATCGTTAACCACCCACTCCTGGGCACCCGTGATGCCACCCAGTGGGGGTTGCAGTACCCATTACCATCAATTTATGTAAATGACGACTGGATCCAATTAAGATGTCTCCTTGCAGTGAATATTTTGGTGAAACACAAACAAATCCCAAATGTGGTCAAATTGGCGTCGTCGGTGCACCTGGGTGTTTTAAGCACAACGGAAGCAAGTCTCGGGATGCAGGAGATCATTATTGGCCTGGCATTTCCTTTGCACGTCTGAATATGGGGTTGATTGGTGTTGCTTTTCTCAAACTAAGATAAACTTTCCACCTGTGATATTGATGTCGTTTACCGTAGAGTACATCCATGTGCAACCCACACCCTGGTAAATTATACTTTAACGTCTCCAGTTTGGATGTGGTTGGGGAGAACTGGTAGCACATTAAATGGATGTCCTTTCGGAACGTTTTGTAAAAGTTTTTTGGGCATTAGTTCCTGGCTGATCTGCCACTCTCCGGTCACTGCGTGAATAGGATGAAATACTGAATTAATTGATCATCGCACTGCTCATCTCGAGCAGGTAATTTGGGTGAGGATGCATGCACACAATGTCATGCTCATTTTGGAAGACAGAGTAGGATCTCAAGTCATATGTGGGATGGGACAGCAGGTTTAATTTCTGCTCGTAATAATACCCTGCCTGTGAAACACAAGTACGTACTTCACTTTCAAAAGATCCACCAAGACCTCGCACAGTGATTTCACTCCCAAAATCTCGATCAAGACCTGAAATAATGACTTCACTCTCAATAACTCTATCAAGACCTCACATAGGGACTTCACTCTCAATAACTCCACCAAGACCTCACATAGTGACTTCACTCTCAATAACTCCACAAAGACCTCTCAGAGTGACTTCATTTGCAAAAGCTCCACAAAGACCTCACATAGTGACTTCAGTCTCAACAACTCCACCAAGACTTCACAGAGTGACTTCACTCTCAACAACTCCACCAAGACCTCACATAGTGACTTCACTCTCAATAACTGTACCAAGTCCTCACATCGGGACTTCACTCTCAATAACTCCACCAATACCTCTCAAAATGACTTTACTCTCAATAACTCTACCAAGACCTCACAGAGTGACTTCACTCTCAATAACTCTACCAAGACCTCACATAGTGACTTCACTCTCAATAAATCTACCAAGACCTCACATAGTGACTTCACTCTCAACAACTCTACCAAGACCTCACATAGTGACGTCAATTCCCAAAGCTCCACCAAGACCTCTCAGAGTGACTTCACTCTCAATAACTCCACCAAGACCTCACAGAGTGACTTCACTCTCAATAACTCTACCAAGACCTCACATCGTGACTTCACTCTTAATAATTGTACCAAGACCTCACATAGTGACTTCACTCTCAATAACTCTACCAAGACTTCACATAGTGACGTCAATTCCAAAGGCTCCACAAAGACCTCACATAGTGACTTCACTCTCAATAACTCCACCAAGACCTCTCAGAGTGACTTCACTCTCAACAACTCCACCAAGACCTCACAGAGTGACTTCACTCTCAACAACTCCACCAAGACCTCACATAGTGACTTCACTCTCAATAACACTACCAAGACCTCGCATAGTGACTGCACTCTCAACCGGAAAATCACAATACAGAATCACATTTAATCAAAATCAATCACAGGAATCACCATAGGTCCAGTCTTTCATACCCTGATCTACCCCTCGTTTTTGGCCATGTCACTCATTGGTGAAGAATCACTTTTAAAATTCTACTAGCTGGATCCGGATCTGGATCTTCACCAAAATCGAACCGATTCTTCCTTGTCACACACCCAACCTGTCCAACAAGTTTCATCCAAATCCATCCATAACTTTTTGAAATATTCTGCTATGTATCGTTTTTGGCCCTATCTCCCAATGGTGAAGAATCACATAGCCGGATCCGAATCCGGATCTTCACCAAAATCTAATCATTTTATTGTCCCATTCAATGATTCTTGTCCCATACGTTACCTCTCTGCCAAATGTCGTCCGAATCCATCCACAACCTTTTGAGATATCTTGTTCATAAACGGACAGACAAAGAGACAAAGAAATAGACAGACAGACAGGGGTGAAAACATAACCTCCATCCACCTTTGGATGGATCCCAAGATGTTGCGTAGTGACGTCGATCCCAAAAGCTCTACCAAGACCTCACATAGTGACTTCACTATCAAGAGCTCACAGGTGCATTACATTCAGCCCTTCAAAAATATTCACCCATCACCACATTCCTCATCTCCACTCTTGTTGACCCTTAATTGACAATATTTTTTGACCTTAAGCTACCTTAGCAACAAACATAAATACCATGTAGGCCTAACCCTAACCCTAACCCTAACCCTAACCCTAACCCTAACCCTAACCCTAACTTTGAATTGAAATTGTTTGAAGAACAGACTCCAAAACCCATCCTCAAGTCAAGATACAAGACAAAGTGTTTTTATACTCCTGTGCCCTGCCCTTACTGTGGCTTGACTTTTGGCCTTTAAATCCGTTTCTTTATCCATAAAGGTGTCAGCATCATTGGGGCATAAGGAAAGTCTCAGGGATCAGATCGAGCACGTGATGCATGGTGAGAGTTTTGGCGTTTGATTCAACCACCCAAAAGGTCGACCGATGATGGTTTGCTGTCATTGACCATGGCCTCTGAACAGTTGCAATGAAGTTTGATATGAAGTAGAAGACAATGGTGGGTAGCATCAGGGAGGATGGACATCATCAGTATTGGAGCCATAAAGGTTGTTTACTTCAGGACAAGAAGAAGCATCCCAGGTGAGATGGATATTTTCCAGGTACACCGCAGATTTACAATATGGATCGGTATTATGGGATCGATCTTTTTGACAATGTGCAAGATACCGTCGGAAACTTACAAGCCCTTGTAGACTGCCATCTCAGTGGTGAGAATGTTCTCAGATGAGCTGTTTTGTTGTCCTCTGAAGCAGAACCTGAAGAGATGGAATGGAGGTCAAACGTAAGTGCATATCTCAAGAAATGGGAACTAGAATCCTGTTCGAAAGGTTGGGAAAGGGCTTTCCTCCTGGAAGGCACATGGGAGTATGGCTACGATGAAAGAATTGGAGATGGGGAAAGCCTGAATTGGATATACAACAGAGACACGATGGAATGAGAATGCAAATAGTGCGGCGCGAAGAAAGGAATCAACCGGAGGATAAGCAAAAATGGCGGAACACAACTAACATAGCAAGAGTTAGGGAGTTTGTAAGTGGAGGGATACATAAAAAAGGGGAAGGAGGTGTGGAACAGAAGTCAAGAGGCCCAAAATGTAGGCCTGACGCGTTCGCCATGCATCGTGATTTACTGATGGAGTTGGCAATGGCCGTGCACTAGGGAGCGTGCCATGCAGGAGTGCGATCGCCACTTAGGAGCTCCTGAGACGCCTCGGTAACCATTACCCAGCGACAAAGCTTCATGGGCTCGACTGTTTCTACGGCACTTAATGATCGCAGCGTGCGGAGTGCTTTGCATTATGCATTGGCAAGAAAAATGCCTTTAATATCGCCATTCCCACATGTCCCCCTCATAAGTCCCCCAGCACAAACCCCCTTTTCCACATCCCAATCCCATCCAAGGAGCCTCTCTTCCCCCATCACAAAAAGAGGCTTTTTGAAATTGTTAAGGAGCCAACACACTGGTTTTCCACTCACGTTCCGAGAGCAACTAAGTTGAAGTGCAGGATTGCTCAGGTGCATCCTGCCGCAGAGGCCTCCGCTGGGGGGACCGGTGAGTGGGAGAGCTCACCGCAGCGATAAGGGCCATTTTGGGACTTGGTCGGGCCTTGCAGACAGTTATAGCTTGTTGTCTGGGTGTGTGCCCTAACCTGTAAATGTGGAAAGCAACATCGTGTTCCCTGTACGTACACTCTCCACAATTGCGACTGTTTTATGCTCCCCTCTTCCTCTTTACATATTATTTTATGAGTTTTCAATCACCATTTGTCCTCATCTTTCAGATGCTCAAACTTCAGGTGTAATGCCACCGACTGTTATAATTTCCCATGGTTCAACATTTTCTGCTCGCATATGGCCGAACTAATGCCTAGGCCTTATTACTTACTCCGCTGCCTCTTGCGGCACATTTAAACTGCGGCCCCTCCAAGCACCATGACGAGAACGTGCCAAAGACCTCAGCCTTGGCCCAGCCAGCAACGTCTTGATTGTTTAGGTCACAGGTGCATCGAAGCCGCAGCCATCGAGGAACCATTTGCTTTATAGCGACCTGTCGCAATGCCCGGTTGTTAAAATGGCACCTGGCCTATCGCATGCGCTCCCTCCAGTGCAGCTGCTTCCTTGCTCGACGCTCCGCATTTAAAAAGGATGGAGCACGGACAAACAAGCATAGGTTGGCAGCCATTTCACAGGCTCAATGGGCCTAATGGAGTCGTCCTGCGTTGAACTTCCTTGCAAGGAAACTCAAATCATTATATATTTGCAAACCGCATCCCATAATTATAAGCTACACACTTCATTGGAGCTATTCCATGGAGAAGAAGTAGAGCAAGAGCGAGTTTTGGAATCAAAGACATCGACGGCATGAGAAATGAAGCGAGTCTGGAGGTGAAATTTACACACCTCTGGAAGTAAAGAGTTGCTGTTTGGATTCCCTGTAGTTTCAACATGTCAGCATTCCCAACATCCCCATGCCCACACCCCTGCCCTCTCAACCGCCGCCCCTCTCCCCACGTGGACGACGCATTTGCCGATAGCCGAGTGAATTGCCGCTGCTTCGGAAACCACAGCATTGTCCCGAAGGAGCAAGGAAACCCGTCAAAGAGCTGGAAGCGAATTGTGTAAAAGTTTACTCGCAATTGTGCGAGTTTCGTTTGAACAAAGTTTTGAAAGCCAAGCTAGTTTTATTTGCTCATACGTCGTGCATCATGGATGTCCCCTTGCTCAATTGATGGTGATAGGGAAGAAGGTGGATAAATGGATGAGAGTTAGAGAAGGAGAGAAAGAGATCTGTCCTTAAGTGACCAAGGTCATCAACCCCTGAGGGGAAGTGTCTGAGATCAGCTTTTGAAGCCTTGTGTCTTGAGGACATGTCTCAAAGGAGAAACACCATTATAACTAGAACGGCACTCGGTAGAGGGGATAACTCTGCCAGGCTGAACAGTTTACATTTTGTATCCACTGATAGGCCGGATCTGGATCCAAACCCGAACCAAAATCGAATCGGCTTGTTTTTGTCATCTACCCAACTCATCTACCATGTTTCATCCAAATCCATAACTTTTTGAGATATCCTGATGTGTGTAAATAATAAATAATAAAAATAATATATATATATATACATATCGCGGGCACCGTTGACAGAGGAGACTGTGGCGTTACCACAGGCATACGGACCTCTCATGCATAAATACACCAGAGAGACGTGGAGGAGGACAAAGACAAAGTGGGACATAGCCGACACAGGCAACACGGACAACAAAACACAATACACCGCTCAAACACGCACAAAACACTTGCAACATAAGCCGAGCATGGGTCCATGGTCACGAGGTCTCGCAACGCAGCTTTGTGATTGGTTGATAGAATAGGCCCACCCCTCCCCCCATATATATCTGGGAGGAGGTGAACAAGGGAACATCTCTTGATGAAGGCTAGTGGAGGCTCAGCGCACGCCGGGTTGCTGGCCGAAACGTTAAGTTTTTAAAGACAAAGCTATAGGTTGGAGAACGGAAAAATGGATATCGTGGATATAATTCCCAACCGCCGTTCATTACTTGATATATATATATATATATACCTCCCTGTCTACCGGTAACCCCTCCTGGTTCAACTCCCAAAAATCCAGGCTTTTCCATACACCTCCACTTCTTTGTTCCTCTTTCTTCCCACTTGTGGAACATCCTTTCAGAGATGGATCAATCACACTCTTCTATCTAGCAAGCGGTGCACAACCATCTTGTGTCATTATAACAAAGTTCAACCCTTGCATTTCAGTACCTAGTACCTAGTACCTAGTAAGTAGTACCTAGTACCTAGTACCTAGTACCTAGTACCTAGTACCTAGAACAAAGTACCTAGTAAGGTTGTGTCCAAACAATATATGTGCACCTTGATCTACCTTAGGCCAAAATACATGGTTCTAAGGCCAAAATGTATGCTCTAACAAACTATCCTTCAATACAGATATGCAGGCAACCTACATAATAGTCGATACATCACAACATGTGAGGTACCAGGAAGCAGAAAGAAGTAGGATTAATCATTTGCGTAACCCACCAATGAGGATAATTCCTTCAAATTTGATTGACCGATCAATGGAAAGAGATACATACAGTTAATGGACAAAATAAATGGAAACACCAATGTAAAGTCACTCAAAGGGCATTGGGCCACCACGTGCGGCTAGTACGGCCTGTATGTGCTGTCGCATAGAGTCCACCAGTGTCTGCAATTCTGCAGGAGGGATGCGGCACCATTCTTCCAAGAGGAAGTCGATCAACTCACACTTGTTTGATGGAGGGGGAAAACGTTGTCTCAGGCGTCATTCCAGAATATCCAATAAATGCTCGATTGCGTTCAGATCTGGTGACTGAAGGCCACGACATATGGACAACGTCGCTGGGGGAACTGTCTGTCTTGTTCCTCCCCAACACTTCCCCAATGCGCGGAGGACTTTTCACCCCACAGGTTCGATTGGCCAAAAATGTCTTCCATATCCACTCCGTGGGTTCTTGCCCAGGGGAGCCTATCCTTTATCTCGGCCCCTCCTCCAGCTCCCTACAATTCCCTGCATCAGTGTCCTCGCAGTCCGAAGAGGGGCCATTACTTTCAACATCTGGCAACGGTGTCTCTTGGGCAGGGGTTGTTTTCCTCGACCCCACCACTGGAGCAACATAGACCTCCCCTCCCACCTCAGTGGGCCTGGTGTGACCACATCCAGGTCCTATGCTGCTGGTGGTGAGGGGATTGCTGTTGCAGCTTCCACCTCCTCCATGCTCTCCTGCACTCTTTCCTCCTCATCTCTCTCCTACTCTTTCTCCTTTCTCTCCATCGTCCCTTCGTCCTCCTTTTGCTGCGGTGGAGGGGGGGGAGGGGGAAGGGTTGGGGGGGGAGGTCGCTGGAGCAACACCCCCGCCCACAGATGCACGCTTCCTGCTTGCATAACTCTGCGGGCAGGAGCAGAAGGTGTGTCCCAGCACACCACTGTGGTTGTACCGCACATGTGTGGTGCAGCACTCCCTCAAATGCCCCAACTGGCCACACTGTGAGAGAAAAAGTGTTCGTTGCACCCAGACACAAGATTACTCAGTTGTCCGCCCCTGCGGCATACTTTAGGCTGACCAGCATACTCAAATACCTGCCCATGGTCCTCCCAATAACGATTCTGTTTGGGAAGCTAGTGACTGTGCCAGTGTGCCAGCCTCATTGACCCGGACCTTGATGCGATACTGCCGAGCCCCAGTCCATATATCCAAACCGTTCCGGATAAACCTTGGTGGGGCCTTAACATCGACATATCGCGGCAACAACAAAAGTTGACATCATAGTCTGACATGCCCTTTTTGTAGAGGACTGTCACGATCCTTTCATGGTCATAGAGGGTTTCGACCTCCCAATCAGCCAGAGACCCAGGTGACCAAGAGGGGGTCCACCACACCACCAGACCCACACCACCACACCAGAGACCCAGGTGACCAGAGGTGGTCCAAGAGGCGGTCTTATCTTCCCCCACCCCAAACCTTGATCTTTTCTACCCCCGTTAATTCACCCCAGATCCACTTTTTTGAAATACCGACTTCTTTCCTGGAAGTCCAAGCAGTGTCCATGTGTTTATACCTCTCCCATCACCCCCCCCCCTTCCCGTGCCTCCTCCCCCCAAGCCCTCTCCCTCCCACAGATCTCCCAATGTCTCTGTTCTCTAATGTTGTACTTGTGTGCTTCCCTCTCTCCCCCCCCCCCCCCCCATCTTGTCTCCCGCTCCCTTTATTATATGTTTTATGTGTCCGTTTGTTTTTTTGTGATTAATGTTAGGTCTTACATGAGCCTCGATTTTGTATAAAAATAAAAATAAAAAACCCACAACTTGGCAAGCCTTCCAGAGACCCGCAGGCCAAGGAGATGAGGCAGAAAAAGTATTCAGCCTTAAACCCCAACACGTCCAACTGTACCGTCCGACCAAATGCCTCACTTGAAGGTACGGCTCCTTCCTTCGCAAACAAAAAATGGACGCAGTTATGGCGCCTGCTCGCCATACTGGCCTTCTGGAGAGGACGGGGACAATACTAGGAATGAGGGGTGGAAGGGGATGGAGGGAAGTGGTGGTGGGGAAAGCACAAGGCTCCCTTTCTGCCTGATGAGTGAGGCCCACCCGTCCAAGTCTCTGTCTATTTTGTCCCTCATCCCTGCTGTTTGTGTGAGTCCCACTCCTTTATTTCTACTTCCTGTTGTTTGTTATGTTACATCCTGATCCATTCTATGTTGTCGTTCCTCCATGAGCCTCGTCTTTGTTTACAGAGGTGTGCTTTTTGCAGTGTGTGAATAGCACTATTGTTACTATAATGTTCGGGGCTACCTCTCATGATGTGTGCGTGAAACACAGATGTGATGGTGTGTGGCAGACATGCTGTCGAGGGCTGAGGGGGGCAGGGAGACAGACGTTACTCAACAACATGACACACGCCACCACCATGACATGTCTCGTATGAAAAGTATCGACAAAATCTCCAGGGAAGGAATAAGGGAGGTCACCACCTACCTGGGCAATGGAAGCATCCAGAACAACAGTGGAAGCATCTAGAACAGCGAATGACAGCAATCTTTTTTTATGGCGGAAGGGAGCAGGGAACTTTTATATAACGAGTCCTGTCGACTGACCATGTTTCAGATTATTCAAGATTACAAAAAAAGAAGAACGACCCATTGAAAACAACCATAGCACTCGTATTTGATAAGGCCTCAAGGAGAACATGATGTAGAATCACGTGACCTTTTAAAACCTCCATGAGACCACAGTGTACTATATTCCCATAATTTGTTTGGCTGTTTTCTAATTGTCTTTTCCAAATCAGCTTTGTCATCCTGGAGGTGGATGTTGCTGGGTGTTCACACGCCAGACGATAGTGCCAAAAAGGTGTATAAATAATTGGCTCAAATTGAGGAAAGAAAAAGAGGCCTTCTATCCCCAAAGGCTTTTTCGAGGCCTACTATATATGCATTTGAAGACAGGCAGTGGTGTAATGAGTTTGTACGACATGGGGAGAGCTCGCACCGATTCATCCGAGCCCCTTTATTTGGCTACTAAAGGATCCTCCTGATGATTGGAGCTCGCTCTCAATGGAATCGCAGTGCTGCCGCTCCGCTGTACCAATAACCGTGTTCAATCACCATGCTTATCTCTACAAGTCCAAAAGTTGGACTTGTTTAACCACTGCCATGACCAATCGCATAAGGCCCAGTTAAGTACAATGAAAGGTACAGGTTCAGAAATTATTGGAATTTTCACAACTGGCAGGAAATGAAATATTTTGGCCTCAAGTTTGGTCAAGTTTTTCAAATTTATGAGAAGAGCTATCTAAGAATTATTTTCTATCTTTAAGAACTTTGACACAGTTTGTTAACTTCTTGAATACTATCATGTCTTCTTCTTCTTCTTCTTCTTCTTCTTCTTCTTCTACTTGTAAGCAAAAACATAACCAATACTATAGGGAGTTCGTAGAACAACTTACTCTGCGCAGTCTTAAGAAACAATGACATGGGCGGAGTCTATGAGCGGCAAATTTGATTGGTCGTGATGATATAAATGCTGTAATATTTTGTCCAAGTACTGCTAAACAGAAGGGTTTTGAAATTGATAAAAAGGTGATGTGATTTGTGTTCTGTAGTGTTCTAGTATATAAAACAATTGAAATAAAATAGATATTTTAAAGGACGTAGAAAACAAATCTAGTAGTTTACCACCGTTTATGCACCGTCTTATACACCACCCTATCTAACACGTTACACTAGTTCTTCATGCCTGGTGTTTGTGTCCTTTCTGACGTCCTTAAAAACAATAAGTTTCCTGTTTGGAATGATTTAAAAAATTTTATTGCCAGACAGGCAGACAGAAAAAAATATCTCACTCCTCTCGATCAGGACAAATTTAGAGCCAAAGTACTGATAACTACAGGTTTGTTTTCCGATTAATTTTCCGATTCATGTTCAAAATATAACATTCGTTTGAAATAAGTTTTTCCTCGATCATGAACTGATGTTTGTGGACAGACAGACAGACAGATGGAAGTGAACCAATTGTTCAACCCCACTCTTCGCTTCATGTGCACAGGGTAATGAAGCTCAGGCAAATGTTTTATGAAAAAGAATATCTGTGTCGGAGTTGAGAGTTGAGGTTGGACTTGACCCGACTTCTCTTGACCGGAGGAAAGTACTTAAAATTTGTTAATGAATCATATTTTGAATTTTGAATGTGAGTTCAATAATAACAAAGGCTAAGATAGGCAATCTGTTGAGAAATTAATAAATAAATACCTGTTTTTTCCTGAAAAATAAATATAACCTCCCAGCCGCACGCGGTCATTGTATACGATCCTAGAGTAATGTATATAACCACTCCACCATACATGGTCATTGTATATGATCCTAGAGTAATGTATTGTCGCATTCCCTGGGTGAACACCCCTTGGGACGGATTAGCCGATCGAGCTTTACACTCCGAGGCGTTCAATTCAACTATTGCGGAGTTAATACGCACGGGGGATGAGGCAGCGAAGGGTAACGAAGCTCTTACCTTCACGGACCCCACTGGACGTCTTTGAACCTGGATAATCAACTAAAACCCGACACGGAATTAAAATGTACAAATAAACAGGTTTAATAAAAATAATGCCAGTGAACAAAGAATGCATGGTAAAATATTCCTTAGTTGAGGATCCTCCATAATGACTCAAATACACACAAGGGGAAAATAAATGAAAGTAATTATTGTGTCTGTGTGGTGCGTTTGCCTGCACTCAGTGAGCTCCTTTAGCGGTCCCCGCACCCTGGCGGCCCTCGACGGCGAAACAAACAGGCCCGTGCTCCTTCCTGCTCGGCCGCACCGAGCCCCGTCGTTCCGCTCAGTCCGCACACGGCACCAGCGAGACCGCCACGAGCAAACACCAAGAAGGAGAGAGTTCGTCTGCCTTTTTCCCAGCCTGGAACACCTGGACCCGAGAAAGCATAATTTTGACCACCAACGATGATTCTCTGAACAAAGCGAGCAGCAAAGGATGTCGACCGCTGGTGTTCAATCTCGGGACCAAGAACACGAACTGCAATCGCACGCGATCAAAGCCAGGGTTAAGAGGAAGATGCGCCTGTTCGCAATGAATGTCCCAGGTGTAAGAGAACAAAATGTCGGGAACACAGTCTTTTGGTTTTCGGAGCTCTTACGTCACCCGACGATGTCCACACGCAGTCCAATCAACGGCCGCCACCACATCACTCTATCACCGTCCTGACCAATCGTTCTTCTGGTCACGTCAAGCGTGACCTCATCGCCACTTGCCGGCCTTTGTGATGGCTCGACTGGCAGAACCCACGGTGGTTTTCAATGTCCTGCTTTCGGTTGTTTTATTTAGTGTTATTAATTATGGTGTCGATTGCTTGGCTTGGCTATGGTGTGTAGTGCGGTGTCATAAGGAACACAGGAAAATATTACAGAGGCAATTACATACAGGGGATTAATTACCCTTAACCCCTAACTAATTTACATAAACCTACTCATCTCATGTGGACAAAGATACACTCTTACACGACATCCAGTCTCAACGGATTCCCTACTTATGGTACATGGGGGTTCTTCTTCTTCATCACGACATACAGAGCATGGTAATCTATACACTTCTACATGCACTAAGGTATTTCATTGCCTGCCCCCCACAAATGTAACACTATATAACCGTCCATCCACACATGGTCATTGTATACGATTCTAGAGTACTGTATATTACCGCCCCAACATACATGGTCATTGTATACGATCATAGAGTACTATATATTACCGCCCCGCCATACATGGTCATTGTATATGATCCGAGTGTAATCTTACTATAATTCACCAAATGTCCGTCTGTTCGAAGGTACCGCAAAAACGGCTCAACCGATAATGAGGGTAGAGAAGATCATGGTCTTGGGGGGTGAGGGCGACAAAGCACGGAAAGAGCAGATGGTGCAAGACAGGAAAGAAGGAGGTGGAAGACCCAGAGACCACCCACCTGTCTGTGATGGCGGTGATAAGTCCATATTCTCAGATTCCAATGATCTTGAAGGATTTGGTTTCCATAACATCAAGCTGAGCAAGATGTGAGGCAGGAGCGCCAGTCCGAAGGGAGAGCAGTACTCCATCAAGCTGCAGATGAAGGATTCGGTTTCCATAACATCAAGCTGAGCAAGATGTGAGGCAGGAGCGCCAGCCCGAGGGAAGAGCAGTACTCCATCAAGCGGCAGATGAAGGATTTGGTTTCCATAACATCAAGCTGAGCAAGATGTGAGGCAGGAGCGCCAGTCCAAAGGGAGAGCAGTACTCCATCAAGCTGCAGATGAAGGATTTGGTTTCCATAACATCAAGCTGAGCAAGATGTGAGGCAGGAGCGCCAGCCCGAGGGAAGGGCAGTACTCCATCAAACGGCAGATGAAGGATTTGGTTTCCATAACATCAAGCTGAGCAAGATGTGAGGCAGGAGCGCCAGCCCGAGGGAAGAGCAGTACTCCATCAAGCTGCAGATGAAGGATTTGGTTTCCATAACATCAAGCTGAGCAAGATGTGAGGCAGGAGCACCAGTCAGAACTCTATCAATCTGCGGATGAAAACCTTGTAGGTGGATAGGAGTTCAGGTGTGCCAAGGAAGGACTTTGTATGACTTAGGATGCCCAGTCGGGGCTAGCTTTGGAGGCCAACTTTGAAATGTGGTTTGCCCAAGAAAGATCATGGCTGATTGTTAAGAGGATTGTTAAGAAATTAAATAGGAGGGTTTGCCAGACGGTCCTTTCGGAGAGAGATAGTGGGAGTGTGAGATGTTACCTCTCCTCATATGTTACCTCTCCAGGCTTGTCAGGATTAAAGGACATTTTCCAAGTGTTTGACAAGCTCGTGATTTTATTTGATCCACATTCCTCTCTTAATTGGCAGATTTGATACATGACAACGATTGAAGTATTCTTCCTTTTTACCTGCACCTGGCATTAATTAATATTCCCTGTACGAATACACAGCGAAGATATCATAAGGGAAATTTGCTGAGATCTCACACTAATGAAACTTGCAACCGCCCTTCAAAGGAGTGTTAAGCAGCCGTCCAGAGAAAAATGAAGGAGGAAAAAAAACCCCGACATACCAGTGGTAATGGGAGAGGGGAAATTTCCACCAATCTCTCCACATGATCTGAAAATGGTCCCAACACACCTTTTTCCAGGTAAAGCGATCATTCTTCAATGGCATGCGATGTCAAGGTGTCACCTGATAAACGTCGGTGAAAATTTGAACTATCTCGTGTGACTCTGTCTTTGTCTCTAATCACCCGGAGCTGTCAACCTTGTGAAGCCCCTTAGTAACCCTGCTAAGCTGCTTAGCAACACTGTGAAACCCCTAAGCACCATTGTGAAGCCCCTTGGAAACCCCGTGAAGCCCCTTTGTAACTCTGTCAAGCCCCTTAGCAACTCCGTGAAGCCCCTTAGCAACTCCGTGGAGCCCCTTAGCAACTCCGTGAAGCCCCTTAGCAACTCTGTGAAGCCCCTTAGCAACTCTGTGAAGCCCCTTAGCAACTCTGTGAAGCCCCTTAGCAACTCTGTGAAGCCCCTTAGCAACCCCGTGAAGCCCCTTAGTAACTTTATGAAGCCCCTTAGTAACCCTGCGAAGCCCCTTAGTAACTCTGTGTAGCCCCTGGGCACGAGCCGAGAAAAAGAGGTAAATGGATGGAGCAGGTAGGGAGGTAGTGTGAGTTATATCGACCAAGAGAGGAGGCGCAAGATTTTTTACCACTTTTGCATACGTAATATGTAAATGAGGCCTTATCCTGAAAAATCCATTCTGGAGATTTAATAATGATTGCTTTTGACAGGCGATGCCTCATTTGCTTTGTTATGTAACAAGATGTTTAAAGGTCCAACATGGAGAGCATTTGACGTTTATAGTTTTTTAACAAATCTGAAAACTTTGGCCCAGGGGGTGCAACATGCCGGAGGCTGGCAAGAAGTTTTTGTGGAAAGTCCACATCCTGAAGTTTATGAGAGAGGTGGTTGGCACTTTAGAATTGCCCTGGGGGAAGGAAATCTGGTAACCAGTGTTTGCAAACTAACCAGACAGGGCCTGCGTGTGCTTTTGGTCTGTTTATTTATTTATTCATTTTATACAGAGTCGAGGCTCATGGAAGAACTAGCACTGGTACACTGAATGGATCAGGACACCAATAGCAGGATTGAAGGATAAAATAGAGGCAGATGTGGACAAACAATGGATGTGGGGAGAGATACAGAATCAAATTCTCAGGAAGGAAAAACTGGAAATTTGGAAGGAGGTGGTCGTGAGTATGGGTTGGGGGGTTAGCAAGGGTAGAAGAGATGATTGTTTTGGATTGGGGGTGATCTGAGATGGTGGTGAACATCTGTCTTGTAGACCTGGGGGAAGAATGAGGTTAAAGAGAATGTGTAATTTGCTTCCACATTTGGAGAGAAAGAGGAATGAATGAGTTGAGGTGAACAGTGATCCTGGATTTAGGTAGTTTAACCAGTAAAGGGTTGATGGTGGACTGCGTGACCCTGCAGAAACCTAGGAGGAGGGTGGGGGAGTGAGGAAAGGAGGGGGGAGCACGGAAAGAGCAGAGGTTACAAGACCAGATATGAGGTGGAAGAAGACAGAGAGACCACCGACCTGTCTGCGATGTCGAAGTGAAAGACCCATTGACTCGGCTTCATTGTCAGAGATTCCAATGATCTTGAAGGCCTTGGTTTCCATGACGACAAGCTGAGCAAGATGTAAGATAGGGAAGACAGCCCAAGGGGAGAGCAGTATTCCATCAAGCTGCGGATGAAAGCCTTGTAGGTGGATAGGAGTTCAGGTGTGCTCAGGAAGGACTTTGTATGACGAAGGATTCCCAGTCGGGGCTGGCTTTGGAAGCCAACTTTGAAATGTCGTTTGTCCAAGAGGAATGGGGGAGATCATGGCTGAGAGTGGCACCCATTAGTTTGAATGACTGTTTTTGGTGTGTGTGTGTGTGTGTGTGTGTGTGTGTGTGTGTGTGTGTGTGTGCGTGCGTGCATGTGTGTATGTAATATGTATGTGTGTATGTATGTGTAATGTCCCCAGGATCCAGTATCACTCCTTGAAGTTCATCAACAAAGGTTTATTGTAAGCGAAAACCAAAGTCATTCAGGAGGAGCAATAATCACAGCAAACATCTCCATTTCCAGCATGGTGCGCTCACTCAGCTCCACCCTTCCGGATCCGGATGTATATTTCTAAAACCTCAAATAGCACAATAAAGCAAATTCACACAATTAACTTATAACAATATCTCACACTCCTCCAACCTAAGATCAAAACATTGTATAGCATCAGGTACAATCATAATCTTTCAAGTAGGTCAGGTGTTTAACCTGACGCCTGAACGACGTAACCCATCCCTTGAATCTGCAAGAGGGTTGTCTCTTTCCAATTGCTCCAACCCTTTAGTTGACCTCTAATCACCAATGCCTCCACCCGACTTCACCACAGGCTGGTCCAGTCCAGAACCGTGCATGAAACCAGTTCTTGCTGGTCCAGAACCGTACATGAAACCAGTTCTTGCTGGTCCAGAACCGTACATGAAACCAGTTCTTGCTGGTCCAGAACCGTACATGAAACCAGTTCTTGCTGGTCCAGAACCGTACATGAAACCAGTTCTTGCTGGTCCAGAACCGTACATGAAACCAGTTCTTGCTGGTCCAGAACCGTACATGAAACCGGTTCTTGCTGGTCCAGAACCGTACATGAAACCAGTTCTTTCTGGTCCAGAACCGTACATGAAAGCTTGGGAGAGCTCCTCTTCCTCCTCTGAGGGCTCAGGTCAAGGATGTAACTGATCCACATGCCTGCGTATAGGCCCACCCCCATAAAGATGTACCTGATATGACACTGGTCCGGTCTGCTTTGTCACTGTACCCTGCAGCCATGGATCCCCTTGTCCATGGTTCTTTGCAAACACAATATCTGGGGGAAGAAAACCACGATCTGTACCTCCATAGTACTCCTTTTGATGCTCCTGTTGTTGACTTACACGCACGTTCACTCTTGGGCGAACCAAATCCAGGCGCAATGTCAACTTCCGATTGAACAACAATTCAACCGGTGAACGGCCCGTCGTCGTGTGTGGGGTTGCATTATACTTCAGTTGAAACCGGGCCAACTTGTTCTTCAGACTGTTATTCTCCACAGTCATCTTTCTCATTGCCTGTTTAAAGGTCTGTACCATCCTTTCTGCCAGGTCGTTAGAAGCCGGTCGGACTGGAGCCGACGTAGAGTGATAACTCTACTCCATTTCGAGCACAAAAGGCCCGAAATTCAGCAGCGGTGAAACAAGTGCCATTGTCCCACACCAGATGTTGCACTAGACCATGGATTTTAAAAAGGTCCATCAGACATCCAATAGTAGGTGTTGCAGTAGCATTCACCACTACCCTGATTTCTACAAATTTTGAAAATGCATCGGAAGCAACCAAGAACATTTGGCCCAGGAAAGTCCCTGCATAATCCACATGGAGCCATTGCCATGGTCCAGCTGGCAACTCCCACGGGTGCAAAGCTGCTGCAGGAGGGTTCCTGGCATTCATTTGGCAGGCGTTGCAACCCTGCACCCATCTTTCAAATCCTGGGTGATGCTGGGCCACCACACATAGATTCTTGCTAAGGCCTTCATACGGACCACCCCTGGGTGTGTCTCATGCAGTTCCTCCAATATTGCTGCAGGGTCAGGCTTTGGAATCGCAACTCGATGGCTCCATAATATAAAAATCACAGTCCACGCTCAATTCCTCTTTCCGACTGAAAAAGGTTTCAGTTCCTCGCATGAACAATGGTTTGGCCATCCCGTCTGTATGTACCCGTAGACCTGGCACAACAATTGGTCCTTTCTTGTCCAATTCTTAATGTCTCCTGAGGTAACTGGGAATGAGCAGGTATCCACCATGTGCATGACCATCTCAATCTCCGGCACGCTGGGAGTTTTCACCTGGACTCTCTGGCAAGGGTAACTTACTCAGTCCATCACAATTCCCATGAGCCTTCCCCGGTTTATACCTCAGCGAGTACAAATATGCAGCGAGAACTATTCCCCAACAAATAACTCTTGGAGATTCCATCTGCGGAACGGGTCGGTCTTCTTCCAATAAACCCAACAATGGTTTATGATCACTGTGAATCTCCACGTGGCAACCCCAAATGTGTTGGTGGAATCGTTTCACTCCAAAAATGACCGCTAACCCTTCTCTGTCCACTTGAGCATAGTTCCGTTCTGCCTGGTTAAGAGTCCTCAAAGCAAATGGGCCTTTGGGTATGGGCCTTTGGGTATCAGCGTCCATCACATGCGACAATACTGCACCTGCTCCGTAGGGTGAAGCATCTACCGATAGCACTAACGGCTTGACGTTAACAACCACTTTGAATGCTGAAAAGCTCGCTGCTGTTCAACACCCCATTCCCATGCACTTCCCTTACGCAGCAGATGGTGCAGGGGTTCTAACACCGATGAAACTTTTGGAAGGAAACGGTGGTAATAGTTCAACATCCCCAGAAAACGCTTCAGCTGGCCCACATTCTGTGGCTGAGGAACATCCACAATGGCCCACACGGACTCCTGGAATGGCCAAGTAAGTACCTGTCCTGTCAATTCGGTACCCACAGTATACAACGGATTCTGCAAAGAAGAAACATTTTGCTCAGTTCAACCTAATGCCTGCTTGTCGCAGACAATGAAACACTTCACGTACAGTAAGTGAACAAGGTGATCTTCCTGATTCCTGCGTGACACAACGATGTCGTCCAGTCGAGCCACTACAAATGGTATCGATCTTCTTGTGCCTTCCATTAATTTCTGGAAAATCGGTATTGCTGACGATATGCCATAGGGCATATGGTTGTAACGATACAAACCGCGATGCGTATTGATGGCCAGATAGTCCTTAGAATCCTCTTCTAGCTCCAGCTGTTGATATGCAGCCATTAGGTCCAACTTAGACCATGTCTGACCACTGCTCATCACAGGCAATAGGTCTTCAACGTTAGGAATTGGGTACTGATCCACGACTGCTACCTGATTAAACGTTGACTTGTAATCCCCACATATTCTAAGAGAGCCATCGGCTTTGAGAACAGGAACCACAGGAGATGCCCATTCTGAATATTTGGTTTTCTTGATTATTCCCTCAGACTCTAAAGTCTAAACGGTCCAATTCTGCCTCTAGTTTGGCTTTCAATGTAAAAGGCACTGGTCTAGCTTTGAGGAACTTAGGCCTTCCTCCTTCTCTGATGCCCACACTTCCAGCAACCCATTCTTGCTCGAGCTGAATCAGATTCTTTCATAAGCTTGCTCCTCCAGGGCCGCTTGTTGAGTCCTGCATCAAACACATAATTCAACGCCAATCCGCTCGACGCTTCACGAATCGCCGCCACTCCGCCATTTGCCGCCTCATGAGCCAAGGCTTCCTCTATAGCCTGCCCCAATCCTAGATCAGACTCCAACAATTTCTTCTGCAGAGCCTCATCCCTCACCCCAAAGGTGAACTGGTCCCACATCATGTCCTCCAACAGGGCTCCATACTCACAATGCTCACTCATTTCTCGAAGTTTCTTGAGGTATGCACTTATAGCCTGTCCCGGCTGCTGCACACACACCCTCAACCGAAACCTGCTAAGGTTTTACGTGGCCTCGGAGAATAATGTTCCTTCACCCTCTTCACAATCTCCTCGTATGTTACCTCTCCAGGCTTGGAAGGTGACACCAACGTTTAACCAAGTTTGGTTAAAATCTCATGACTGGTTCACAAGTTAGCTCAGTAACATAATTTTTACCTGACTGGATGTCTGACATTTGACCTTTGACCTATTGACCCCAACATCTAATCAGTTGGTATTTACATCATTATACATACCTATAGCAAGTTTGAATTAGATCCCTTCAGCCGTTCTCAAGTTATAAACCCATTACAGACTTTGACCTTTGACCTCTTGACCCCAAAATCAAATCAGTTCATATTTGCATTAAAATACATACTTCTACCAACCTTGATTAGAATCCCATCACTGGTTTGTTTGCAAGTTATCGCGGTAACAGGATTTTTACCTAACATGACCTCGGACCTTTGGCCTTTGACCTTGTGACCCCAAAATCTATTCAGTTCTTCTTTACTTCATTATACATACCTGCACCATGTTTGACTAAATCCCTTCAGCCGTTCTCAAGTTATCGCGGTAACAAAAACCTATCACAGACGGATGGAAGGACGGACAACCTGAAAACATAATGCCTCTGGGGTCTTCATCTGCGGAGGCATAACAATCTTTAACAAAAGCATATTTGGAGGCAGATATACAGGATATTAACATCAATGAACAGTTATGGGCCCACACAATATACTCGTAGAAAGTACGAAAGTGGTTAAATGCATTTATCAGAGATGTCCAAATGTTGGAATCATAAATAAATTAATAACATACAGTTGTGGCCAAAAATATATGGCACCCTTGCACTTTTTTCAAATAACTCACAATTTTCTCTAAAAATAAGTTGAAATTGACAAAAGTATTTGGTCTCCACAATTCTAAATTTCACTGTTCATATTACAGAACCTTTGTTTTTGATTCAGAACTTAATATATCCCTTGAAATCAGAAAATAAAAAGAAATGGCATTGACAAAATTATTGACACCTTAGACTTGATATTTGGTAGCACAACCTTTGGACAAAATAACTGCAGTCAAGCGCTTCCTGTAGCCATGAATGAGCTTCCTACACCAATATACTGGCATCTTGCCCACTCTTTTTGTGCAAACTGCTCCAGTTCTCCCAGATTTGAAGGGTGCCTTCTCCCAACTGCTGTTTTCAGATCTCCCCACACGTGTTCAATGGGATTTAGATCTGGACTCATTGCTGGGCACTTCAGAACAGTCCAGCGTTTTGTCTTGAACCATTCCTGGGTGCTTTTTGAAGTGTGTTTGGGGTCATTGTCCTGCTGCAAGAACCAAGATCTTCGACGGAGACCCAGCTTTCTGATACTGGGTTGAACATTGCGCTCCAAAATGCCTCGGTAATCTCCTGATTTCATGATGCCATGCACACATTCGGGGCACCCAGTGCCAGAGGCAGCACAGCAACCCCAAAACATCACAGAACCTCCACCATGTTTGACTGAAGGGAAGGTGTTCTTTTCTTTGAATTCTTCATTTTGTTTTCTGTAAACATAGAGATGATGTGCTTTACCAAAAACCTCTAATTTGGTCGCATCTCATGAAGGATTTTGGCTTGTTCAGGTGTGTTTTGGAAAACTCCAGTCAGTCTTTGTTATGTCTCTCTCTCAGTAGTTGGGTCCTCCTGGGTCTCCTACCATAGAACCCCCTTTCATTGTGTTGGCGACGGATGGTTCGAGTTGAAACTGTCATACCTTGTATTTGAAGGTCAGCTTGAATCTGTTTGGTAGTTGATCGAGGTGCTTTCTCCACCATTCGAACAATCCTTCGCTGCAATCTTCGATCAAGTTTTCTCGTGCGTCCACGTCCAGGGAGGTTGGCTACAGTGCCATGGGCCTTAAACTTCCTGATAACATTGCGTACGGTGGACACAGGAACATCAAGGTCTCTGGAGATGGACTTGTAGCCTTGAGGTTGTCCATGCTTGGCTACAATCTTGTGTCTGGCCTCCTCAGACAATTGTCTTGTTTTCTTTCTTTTCTCCATGCTCATTGCGGTACACACAGTGACAAAAAAGAGCAGAATGACTCCTTTTCTCTATTCAAACTGGTTGATTGAGTGATTTTTATATTGCAGGCACCTGCAACTCACCGTAGGTGAGTTCAATTCCAAAGTAAAGGAGAATCACCTGCTTGAAATCTAATTATTTCTAACAACATTTAAAAGGTGCCAATAATATTGTCCAGGCCATTTTACGATTTCTGTGTGGAATAAGCAAGGATTTCGTAATTTTTTCAGCTTTTCTTGTTTTGTTCCACTGCAAACCAAAGAAATACATATGTGGATACCAAAATATTTCTTAATTGCAACAATTTTCTGGAAGAAATGGTGCAATATTTGAAAAAAGTGCAAGGGTGCCAATATTTTTGGCCACGACTGTGTATCATAAGGGAGGACGAATGAGATACTTTGACATACTTATATACAACAACACAACATGCATTTTAAGGCCATTTTCCCTGCTAGAGCGGGGGTTAGCCTTGCGGTCCCCATGACAATCTTCTCCATTTTGCCCTATTTTCTGCATCTCTCCTTGTTAACCCCCTTGCCCGCATTTCTTCTTCCACCATCTTTAGCCAAGTCTTTCTCGGTCTTCCCCGTCCTCTACTTCCTTCTACATTAATTTCCATCACTCTTCTCAACCAGTCACTTTCATCCTTCCTCAACAAATGACCAAACCATCTCAACCTGTTCCTCTTCACAGCATCAATCACAGGCTCTATTCCCATCATCTTTCGCAATTCATCATTTGTCTTCCTCTCTCTCAACGATACTCCGCACATCCATCGAACCATTCGCATTTCCACCCTTTCCAGCCTTCGTTGCTGCTCTACGTTCATTACCCATGTCTCGCTCCCATAAATCATAACACTTCTCACACATGCAGCATACACCTTTCCCTTCAGCTTCAGCGACACTCCCCCTCCTCATCAGCACGCCACTCAGTTCCCGAAACTTCTTCCATGCACATCTCACTCGAGCAACCGTTGCCGAGTCTGATCCACCTTCTCCATTCAGCATGTCTCCGAGGTAGCAAAATGTTTTCACACCTTCCAGCTTCATGCCGTCTCCAAGATCCAACTCAACATTTCCTCCATCTGCAGCTCCCTCTGTGTACACCTTACATTTGAATGTAGCTGCCACACTGGTAAATGACCCTCTCAGACCACTACATTTTTGATGAACCCACTCAGCGCACATTGTACATTGGAGTTCACTCCGACACCCTTCCTGCACACAGCACACGGCCACTTCCCAGTTCTTTCCACCTCACCACATGCTTTACCACTTGCCATCACCTTCGTCTTTCCGATATTCACCTTCAGACCTTTTGTCTCCATACATTCCTTCCACTTGTTCATCTTTTCCTTCAGTCCATCCATACTTTCCGCAATCAACACCAGATCATCTGCATACAACAACTCCCACGGTAAACCCTCCTTTACGTTCTGAGCCAGCACCTGCATCACAGCTACAAATAGTAGTGGACTTAGTACAGACCCCTGATGCACTCCCACCTTCACCTCAACTCACCACTGTTCCCGTCCTACTTCCTTACAGCTGTGCGCGCTCTTTTGTACATTGCCATCACTACTCTGATCAACCATTCCTCCACTCCTAACTTCCTCAATGCCCATGTCAATACTTTGCGTGGAACCCTATCGAATGCTTTCTCCAGATCAACAAACCCAAAAAACAACTTCTTCCTCTTCTCCATGTACTTCTCCTGCAACTGCCTCATAATGAAAAGCGCGTCTGTCGTTCCTCTTCCTGGCATAAATCCAAACTGCATTTCATCGATCTTCACTTTCTTCCTTATCCTCCTCTCCAACACCCTTTCCAATACCTTCATTCCATGCTCCAATAACTTTATCGCTCGGTACGAGCCACACTCCAGAGGGTCACCTTTCCCCTTGTATAGAGGGACGAGGGTACTCAGTTCCCAATCCACTGGAATGCGGCCTTCTTTTACCACCAGATTACAGATCTCTGTCATTCTCTTCACACCCCAACTTCCTGCTGCCTTCAACATATCTCCCACAACTCCCGTTGGCCCTCCGGCTTTTCCACTCTTCATTGCTTTTATCGCTTCCTCAACTTCCTTCTCAGTTATCTTCTCTGCCGGTCCTAAAACTGGGTTACTCTCTATGTTGCCATCCCATTCATTCTCTGTATTCAACAGCATTTCCATATATCTTTTCCATCTTCCTTTAATTCCATCTGAGTCGACAACAATTTGTCCCACTTCATCCTTCAAGCAACTCACCCCCATCACATCACACCTCTCTTTCGCTATCTGCTTTGCAATCCTGAATACTGCTTTCTGACCCTCTTCCGAATCCAAGCGTTCTCCGAACATTTTCCTACATGCCTCCTGCGCCTTTGCTACCTCTTTCTTTGCAGCCTTCCTGGCTGCCTTATAACTTTCATGCTCTGCTGTTTCTGCTCCCGTACCCTTCGCCTTCTGCCACTCCTTGAACTTCTTCCTCTTCTTGTCAATCCTCTTTCCAACTTCATCATCCCACCACCATGTTTCCGAGTGCCTCGGTGGTCCTTTTGTCCATCCACATACCTCACCAACGGCTCCCAACAGACTCGCTTTCATTGACATCCAACTACTTTCAAGCTCAACCACATCATCCTCTACCCTACTCAGCCTCTCTTTTAATGCCTCCCTTACTGTCACCTCTTTCAACCTCCACACCTTCATTCTCGGTTGGTACTTCACCCGCCGAGCACTCCTCACACCTTTCACCCTTATGTCGCAGACAACCAAGTGGTGCTGTGAAACAGCCTCCTCCCCCGGGATCACCTTTGTGTCCCGGAGGTGCCCCCTATCTCGCCTACGCACCATCAGGTAGTCAACGGTTGTCGTCGACCCACCTGATGTGTATGTAACAAGCTTATTATCCTCTTTCTGGAACTGAGTATCACAAATCAACAAATCAGCTCCATCAGCAAACTCCAAAATCCTTTCACCTTCTCCATTTCTCACACCATATCTGTAACCCCCATGAACTCCCTCAAAACCATCCATACTCCTTCCCACATGTCCATTCAGGTCTCCTCCCACCACAACAACTTCCTCATCTTTCACGTTTTCCATCAGCTTCTCTATCGCACACCAGAACTTGTCCTTCTCTTCATCGCTTCGACCAACCTGCGGAGCATATCCCGAGATAACGTTCACCAAGAGCTTTACAATCATCATTTTCACCATCATCAACCTATCACTCACTCTAGTCACACTAACCACACTGTCTACAAACTCCTCAGAAAACAGGACACCAACACCATTCACGCCCTCCAGGCACCCTTGCCACACAAACTTGTATTTCTGTCCCTGCCTACCCTTCACCATTCTCACACCACTTCCCTTCCATCTCGTCTCCTGCACACAACATATGTCCACTCTTCTTCTGACCAATACTTCCACCACTTCTCCTGATCTCCCTGTCATTGTCCCTACATTCCATGTCCCAAACCTCAGAAACCGATCTCCACTTCGGGCTGCACCCTGCCCACATGTACTTGTAATTGTCATGGTTCTCTTTTTGAGGCAATGTTTTTATGGCCGGATGCCCTTCCTGATGCCAGCCCTCTTAGTCGTCTCTTACGACACGCAGGGATATGGTGTACCTATTCTGACCAGGGTACACACTGGGAAACGTTTAAAACATGGAAATTCTGGGGGGGGGGGGGGGGGGCATCAGCATCACGGCTGCGGTTTAAACATATTCCAACAATATCCAAACAGAACCATGATAACCATGAAAAACAATCTGGGAAAAGTCTCCAAGCGAGAACGTGGATTTGAGAAAGAAGGAGCAGAGGCAGAAGAAAAACGAGATACAGGGGGCGGGGCACAAGTCGAGACGAGGAGGAGAGCGAACAAGCAACGTCCACCGTTTGCCCTTCACGTGACTCGTGGTGGTCCCTCTCGGCTCTCCCCCCGTTGGTATTTTTGTGCACATAAGATTGTTCACGGTTCTGTTTAAATATAATTTAAATATGTATAACCTTTCCCCTTCAGTGTTTTACTCAGTGGTATTTTACAACACGCTGTTTTTCTTCCTATTTAAAAGGCTTTTCTCAATTTCCTCTCCAACTCATTCCACCTCAAAAAAAAGAAATTCAATATCTTATACGTCTCCCTCACTACATGGTCTAAATTCACATTCATTCCATCCCTCCTCCATCATTCTGAACCGGATTGCTAACTTGAAAATCACAACAAACCCAATTTGTTTTCAATGTTCGTCTTTCATTAATCATCCACTTTCTAAACTCCCCTCTTGCCCCTCCCATCCAAATCCCTCCCCTTGCACCTACACTCCTAAACTCCCCCCTTGCCCCGCCACTCTTAAACTCCCCCCCTGCCCCTCCACTCCTGAACTCCCCCCTTGCCCTTCCACTCCTGAACTCCCCCCTTGCCCTTCCCCTCCTAAACTCCCCCCTCACTCCTCCCCTTCAAAACTCCCCCCCAACCCCTCCCATTCAAATCTCCCCCCATACCATTCCTCTCCAATTCTCCCTCCTCCCCCCTCCTCCTCAAAGCTGCCTCCTCCCCACTTCGTCTCCCTTCTATCTCATACCTCCACCCCCCCCCAACCTTCTTCTTTCCTCTGCCCCCCCTCAAACAACCCCTCACTGTGCCTCATCCCTTCACCTTCAAACCTTTCATCCTCCTCATCCTTCCCTTTCTTGGAACTCTTCTGCAATCGCTGACACACTAACAACTGCTCTCCCTACCTCCCCCTCTCATCCTTCATCTTACCCTACTCCTCCCCTCCCCTGTCCTGTACCCGATGCTCCCCCTCTCTCTTCATTAACGGTATGGACCTCAAACATCCGGGGCCTTCGCTCAAACCTGACTGATCTCTCCATACAGGTTGCTTCTGACAATCCAGACTTGATCTGCTTAACAGAGACTTTCCTCCTTCAAGATGTCTCTGATTCCTTAATATCTCTTCCTGGTTACTCCCTCCTCCGGTATGATAGACCTGAGCCTCGGCCTGGTGGTGGGGTGGCTATCTTTATCAAAAACTCTCTTCCTCACTCTCCTTGCACTGCCCTCTCTCCTCCTCACCCCCAGGAGTACCTCTGGCTACGGCTTCCTCTCCGCTCCCACCTTTTGTTCATATGTGTTCTGTACCGTCCCCCAAACAGTGATGACTCCATCTACATTTCACTGTCTGACAACATGGACCAACTTCTATCCACTCATCCCAACTCTCTCTTCCTCATATGTGGTGACTTCAATTGTCATCATGCCACCTGGTTGGGTGTGGGTTCCTCTCTCACCAGTCATGGCACCTCAGCAAAGGACTTCTGTGACTCACTGGGATTGACACAATCTGTCAATTTCCCGACCCGGATCTCAGCCAATGGAGTATCTTCTCTTCTAGACTTGGTTATGACAAACTTCCCTGCTAATGTCTGCTGCTCTTCTTCTGCTCCAATCGGTTCTTCTGATCATGTGCTTGTCAAAGTGGACATCTCTCTGGCCATTCTCAGAGAGCCTCCTCAGCGTCGACGAGTCTGGCATTTCACTCAGGCCGACTGGGACGGTCTTCAAGCAGCCATCAATCGTCTGGATTGGTCTCCCATCTCCACTGCCTCTGACATCAATTCTTCCTGGGAATTCTTCCAAAGCAAACTGATCTCTCTCATGCACAGATTTATCCCATCTCGCCTTCAGTTGTCTTACCCTTCCTCCCGTCCATGGTACACTGAATCTTGTGGTGAGGCAGTTGCCCTGAAACAACTTGCCTTTGCCTCTTGGAAGGCTAATCCAACTGAAGGAAATCTCAGTTCCTTCCACCAAGCTCGGAACAAGTGTGTGTCTACCCTCAGGAGTGCCAGGAAGCACTATCTCTCCTCACTCAAGAATGAACTCTCAAACCTGTCTCCTTCCTCCAAATCCTGGTGGCGTCTGGTCAAATCCGTTTCTGGTGTTTGCGCCCCCTCCATCCCCTCCCTTACCTCAAATGGCCACACAGTTGACATCGCACGTGACAAAGCCGAATGCCTCAACTCTGTGTTTGCCTCAAAATCCTTAGTCCCAAACCCATCTCTCTCTGTTCCCACCTTTCCCAGTCGAACCAAACTGCTCCTGGACTCTGTGACCTTCTCTCCTGACAAGGTGGAGGAGTTTTTGTCAAACCTCGACTCTGATTCTGCAACTGGACCAGATGGCATCAGCCCACGGGTCCTAAAATCCTGCTCTGCCGCTCTATCTCACCCTCTCTCTCTTCTTTTCACCCTATCTTTTGCTCAAGGTCATCTGCCAGCATCCTGGAAATCAGCAAACATTACCGCTTTACACAAAAAAGGTGCAAAAACAGATCCTTGCAACTACAGACCAATCAGCCTGCTCCCAATTATCAGCAAAGTCATGGAATCCATCATTGCTTCGGATATGAAATCTTTCCTCTTCTCCAATGGCTTGATCTCTGATCATCAATTTGGTTTCAGACCAGGTCACTCTACTCTGGACATGCTGCTTCTGCTGTCTCAACAATGGATGGAGGTCCTCAATGCCAAACAGGAAATCAGAGCTGTCTCCCTTGACATATCACGTGCCTTCGATACGGTCTGGCACCCAGCTCTGCTCACCAAACTCTCCTCCTATGGTATCCATGGAAATCTCCATGCATGGCTTGCGGACTTCCTCTCTGGTCGTAGTCAACGTGTGGCCCTGAATGGATTTCTCTCATCTCCCCTTCCCGTTCAGGCTGGAGTTCCCCAAGGCAGTGTGCTGGGCCCTGTGCTTTTTCTGGTCTTTATCAATGATCTCTCCGACTCTCTGGAAAATCCTCTGTATCTCTTTGCTGATGACTCCACTCTCTGCCGCTCCATGCCTCTTCCCTCAGATCGGCAGTCTGCAGCCTCCTCACTCTCTGAAGACCTGGACAAAATCACAGACTGGTCAAACATGTGGAACATGTCTTTCAATCCTGACAAATCTCACTCTCTTACTATGTCTCTCCGAAAAGATCGACTGGACAACCCTCCCATCTACTTTCTCAACAATCCTCTCCAAGAAGTTCTGTCGCTCAAGCTTTTGGGTCTCACCATCTGCCATGATCTTTCTTGGGAAAACCACATTTCCAAGCTGGCCTCCAAAGCCAGTCGCCGACTGGGCATCCTCCGTCGTGCGAAGTCCTTCCTAGGCACACCTGAGCTCCTCACCACATACAAGGCTTTCATCCGCAGCTCAATGGAATACTGTTCTCCCCTATGGGCTGGTGCTCCTGCCTCACACCTGGCTCGGCTTCACGCTGTTGAATCCAAAGCTTTCAGAATCATTGGAATCTCCCGCGATGAAGCTATCTTTGAGGGCCTTTCACTCACTCACCGCAGGCAGGTAGGTGGTCTTTCTGTCTTCTACCGACTGCTCTCCGGCCTTGCTCCCCCAGCTCTCTCTGTGCTCTGTCCCCCAAATATTCCTACAGGTCGCACAAGATCTGCCAGCAACCCTCTGATGGTTAAACTGCCGAAATCTCGGCTCTCTGCTCACCTTCACTCTTTCATTCCTTCTCTTCTCCCGCCTCTGGAACAAACTCCCACACTCACTTCAATCACACTCCTCCCTCCAGGTCTTCAAAACAGCTGTTCACCACAATCTCTTATCTTCCCCCATCCAAAACCTTGATCTTTTCTACCCCCACTAATTCACCCCAGATCCACCTTGTTTGAAATTCCAACTTCTTTCCTGGAAGTCTTGGCAGTGTCCATATGTTTTATACCTCTCCCACCCCCCCCCCCCTTCCCATGCCTCCCCCCCCAAAGCCCTCTCCCTCCCACAGTTCTCTCGATGTCTCCATGTCTCTCGGTCCCTGCTCTCAAATGTTGTGTTTGTGTCCTTTGCCCTCTCTCCCCATCTTGTCTACCGCTCCCGATGTTATTTGTTTTGTGTGTCTGTTTGTCTTTCTGTGTGATTAATGTTCGCTCTTTCACGAGCCTCGATCTTGTATACAAAAAAAAAAAAAAAAAAAAAAAATAATAAAGTGTCCGGGAGGAGAGAAAGAATCAATATAGAATTCTTTGTCTATCCGTTTGTCCTGTTTTTAAAAACGCCGGACAAAGGGTAAGATGCCCGCGAGAGGCTACTTATATGTGATATTCAATTTCTACACAAGTGAAATGGTTTGTTCATAATCTAAATAACGGATACACTGTGTGGCAAGAAAGATTGATACGCATCACACATTTCTCTAATATATACATATCATCATTCTCGCACAGATTTCATGTTATTTCACTGCAACGCAGTGTTGCGATGCAAATGTATCACAATGGAACTTGTAAATGTTCTCCCATCCCAAAGGAGAAGCCGAGCTATCACCACGGAGTGGGGGAAGTGTATAATTTGTCCGGCAAAATAAAAGGTCGATGAAGGCACCAAGCATTGAAAAGATAAGAGATGTAGTTAAATAAAGCTTGAACCGAGCCATTCCTTCTCAAGACGCATGAGCGTGCCACCCCGCTAAGTCACCCGTAAGGCTACCAACAAGGCACATCTTTTTAGAAAATCCATAAGCTGGGTCACAAGGTTGACATCATCCAATGCAGAGCTAATGAAGGTAACTCCAAGGGCCTCTCACTCACTCACCGCAGGCAGGTTGGTGGTCTTTCCGTCTTCTACCGACTCCTCTCTGGCCTTGCCCCCCCAGCTCTCTCTGGGCTCTGTCCCGCAAATATTCCTACAGGTCGCACAAGATCTGCCTGCAACCCTCTTTTGGTTAAACTGCCAAAATCAAGACTCTCTGCTCACCTTCACTCCTCTTTTCTCCCGCCTCTGGAACAAACTCCCTCACTCTCTTCAATCCCACTCCACCCTCCAAGTGTTTAAAACAGCTGTTCACCACCATCTCTTATCTTCCCCCATCCAAAACCTTGATCTTTTCTACCCCCGCTAATTTCACCCCAATTCCCCTTTTTGAAATACCAACTTCTGTCCTGGAAGTCCTTGGTGTCCTTGTGCTTTATACTTCTCCCTCCCCCCCCCCCCCCTTCCCATGCCTCCTCCCCCCGGGCCCTCTCCCTTCCACCCATCTCCCTGCTCTCGGATGTTGTGTTTGTGTGCTTCCCCTTTTCTCCCCATCTTGTCTTCCGCTCCCTCTTTTTGTGTATTTTGTTTGTCTGGTCGATTTGTTTGTGAAGTAAATGTTAGCTCTTTCACGAGCCTCGATTCAGTATACAAAAAAATAAAAAAAACATGGCAAAGTTAAATGACCTGATAGCTCTGGATGCCAGATACCTGCTCTACGGCCTTGTAGAATACGCACGGAGATGTAGGAACAGGATGCAGTATTCACACTTGTTACCCTCGCCTGAGGAGGGGGTATTGCACTTGAGTCCGTTTGTCTGTCTGTCTCTCTGTTTGTTACTTGACAATTTTTATTTTTTTGCAAGTATGTTGTTCACTCCGGTTTGTGTGTTTCTGTGTGTGTTTGTCTGTCCGCTCACTTATACTTGCCTACAGGTCACAATTTTAAACCGATCTTCACGAAACTTCACCAAATAGTAGAGTTTGTGGTACGACAAAATCCTATATATTTTGGGGTCAAAAGGTCAAAAGGCCAACATAGGCCAAAGGTCAACCACATTTTTTCAAATTTCTAAAATCCTCACTTTTCATCCGATTAACTTAAACTTTGAAGACGATTTGCATATCAGGTCACTGAATTGAACCACTAACTATTTTTGAGGTCAAAAGGATGCTCCACTGAGTGCCATGCTACTTTGTTCTATTTTGCCAAGTGTCGCTCTATGAGTGATTTTTAATTTGTCTGTCTATCTGTTTGTTTGTCTGCACAGAATAAATAAGATTTTCTCTGCAACCGTTGGTCTCATTGACAGGAAATTTTCACCATAGGTGCAACTCCACCTGTATAATTTTTTAATGCTAATTATGACGTCATATGTCTCGTGTTTCGGCCGCCATCTTGGAAAAACCGAAAAACTTTGCACCTCTTTATCTCCGAATGCGCTGAATAGAAAAAATTGAGAAATGGCTCATCGTAAAGAACTGTCCATGGGGAATAAAATATGTTAATGATGATGTCATAGGTGCCTCCATTATGACGTCATAATTCGACAAGCACAAAACTTCATCTGATCAAGAAGAAATTTTTTGAGCATGATCTAGGGATAAATTGGTGGAGAAAAAAAATTAATGATGACGTCATCGGTCACGTGGTTCGGCCGCCATATTTGTTTTAACACAAAAGCCTTAAAAATCACTGAAAAAACATCCTGACAAGGGTCTGCAATCTCTAATTGCTTTTTCTTGTTCTTGTATGCAAACGTCACGGTGAGTTCATGTCAGAGTTTGGAGCTGATCCTGCCTGGTTTGTACAAAAACTGATGGACATAATTTAAGAAACGACTCGAAAATTGTATGGCTGGAAAGATCGGGTTTCTTCGGCTTGATACGCACAACCCTCAACTTGTCTTCCGAACGAGGTCTGCTCGAATTGCTTTCCAGGCACTCAAGTTTGAAGTCTACATCCAGACTCGGTGGTGTAATGGGCAGAGTGTCTGCTCCAAGTATGGCAGGTCAGCAGCTCAAACCACGGCCATGTCATACCAAAAGCTTTACAAATGGTACGTGCTGCCTCCTTGCTTGAGGTTCAACATTTAAAAGGTTAAGAGCACGGACAATCCCCGTATGTTGGCATCCAT